>NC_142342.1:35990000-36590000 GCF_054954075.1 Amborella trichopoda
TCTTTCAAACGTCGGATCAAAATGAATGGCTGGGATACCTTAAGCTATAATGCCCAAGTGACCCTTGAAAATTTGAACTAGATATAATAGCTAAGAGCATTTTATTTTAATTTTTTCTTGAAAGCAGGTTAACATGAAATTTAATGTATGCGATCATCTCAATGAGGCACACCTAAAAAATATTAAAAAATATTTTTATAAAAATCAAATAACTAAACTACTCTTAAAACTTTCAGAGATATTTTGGTTATTTTATTTTATTGAAAACATTTTTTAAATACGCCTATGAGAGGACTGGACGCTTCAAATTTGGTGTCAATATGATTTGTATAAAAAAGTAAAAATAAAATAGTGTTTAGGCGTGACATTGTGATGGAGCCCTATCTCAACCATCCATTCAAATCAGATGGTTAGGAAAGAGGAGGCAACAAGTGGGGTTGGGTCTGGTTCCAGCTCCACTCAGACCGAAAAAATTATTATGGGACCGGGACCTAAACCTCGACCTGACCAGACCTGAAGTTACCTAACCCGGACCCAAAAATATAATATGGGACCCAGACCTCTCCACAAGTGATGGGACTTGGACCCGACCCACCAGGTCCGATTTTTGGATGCATACCCAGACCTAGGTCGGGTCCGGTCCCGTGTCAGGTCTAGGTCCATTGCTCACCTATTACCATGCAGTCCTTTGTCTATCTAAGGTCCATCTCTAACATGTATCGTCGGAAAATATTACAGTCTAAATCGATGGTAAAGAAATGAATTAAAAAAATAACATCACATTTAAAAAAATATAAATTCCAAATTTAGCCATTATCATGGTTGAGATAATCGAATCCTAAAACTTTGGATAAAAGATATGTATTTCGGATATACTTTATAGGGAGAGTGCACAAAAATAGTATGAGTCGGCGGACTCACCAAACATCTTTCCTATATAAATTCCCTGTGCCAAGTAGTATTCAGGAAGCTTTTCCCCTATTTAAAACCAAGTATTTCCTCTCTCTCTCTCTTCTCTCTCTCTACATCTGTCTTACGTGTGATTTAAGGGGGGAAGCAGGGGTTTGAGCTCAGGAGCACACAGAGCCACCAATCGCAGTAAAACAAATCTCAAAAATGCAAAAACTACTAAAATAAGTGGTAACGACATCAACAGTGCCCTGCTTCCCACGTGCGAGCCCCTGACCTCCAGCCCTAATATTTTATTTCCCGTCGGGGGTATTTTAGTCATTTTGTTAAACTGAGTCGTTTGGAGACGGTGTCACGCCTTGTCGCCTGAATAAGGCTCATGAGACACGTGGAGGGATTTTATTGGCCTACCATCTTGTTACGTCTACCTCGGACAGCCGTTAAATACCCACAAAATAATCACGCTATCTCGCACGTGTGAAGATTGGGATGTTCCACGTTTTCGAATGTTGGTCGTTGGATGTGAAGGAGTTCTGGATCTGGACCGTCAATAAAGTGGGGAATATAAGTGGGGGACCCACAGTGAGTGGTTTTAGTCACTTAAGGATCACTGCAACTGAACGCGTACGCATTTGGCTCTTGTCAGAACGTAATAAACATAAATGACCCAGTAGCTCCTCCCCATTTTCTAAATGACAAAGATGCACCACGTTTTCACCTTTCTAAAATCTTTTTTTAAAGGATATTATATTATGGGATTGTATACAATACCATTCACCTTTAACATAAGGTAATCATAATTCTTTACAATCATTTGTTGTGAAATTTGATAGTTTGGATGCGTCTCAAAGTTGAGAAAGTTTCATTTGAAGTTTGAGCTTGATCATTGGAATAATTGCAGCCACTCAATTTCACATCCAATGGTCAAGATTATTGTGACCACCTTGTAGTGAGCATAAATGGTCTCATTTTATACTTTTCCTTATATTATAATGCTATCTTTCATTATTACAATGAGGTCTCAGACACTCTTAATCATTAGATATTAAATTGGATGGGTTAGGATGTGTCATGAAATTCGAGATTTTTTTAAAAAAAATTTTAGATCTAATCAATAACATACTTATAACCACCTTGATAAAGAAAAGTGAATGTAACCTCCTAATATTAAGAATAAATAGTCTCTTTATGTACTTTTCTCCTTTTTAAAGACAAATGGGATCTTAAATCGCTTTGCAACCTCGTACGATTGAAAGTAAGGTGTAAACCTCAAAATTTCTCTAAAAGAGAGAATTTCGATACGACTAATTGATTATTTAGACCTTAAGATGTGTGAATATTAAGAAGAAAATAGAATTTAAAGTCAAAAAAATAATGCATTTCGTAATAAGTTATTTAGACCGTTTTATCTTAATATTTTCAAATTTTTAAAATCGGCTCCATTTATGTTATTTTTAAAATTTTAAATTTTATAATTAGAGATGAAAGTAGACTTTTAAGTCATCTTATAGTTTCCAACACTTGAAGCAAAATTTAATGGTGTGCCCTATACAATAAGGCACCTTATACAAAGTTCACCTTTTTGGAGTCGGACATAGATACAAAATAAAATAAAAAATTTACAAATCAATTGAATTACGCAATTTAATTATGAGATTTCTATACTTCTCCTATTGCATAGAAGATATATATTTTCCACCCCATCCAATCGTTCAATTTAGATCAAGTGAGCCACTGACCATTTGATCTAGATCCAACGCCTCAAAGTGTTTTATTTTGGGTACGGTTTTTATAAGGTTGCAACCTTAAACAATCCAATTAAGGGGCACATTAAAATTTTATAATAATATGTAATTTTATTGTAAAAAATTCTTAGTATATCTTAAAATCTATTTTCATACCTAATTAGAAAATTTTAAAATCCAAAAATGGTTAAAATCAAGTAGATCTATAAATATATAAAAATCTTGAAAATGGATGCTCTAGATAATGTGTTGCAAGATGACTATTTTCGGAACTCAAAAACATTTTTTTTTTTCATATTCATACATCTTGATGTCGAGATGATCGATTATAGGGTTTTTACAGCATTAAAAAAATATTTCCGATAGATTTTTTAGATGCATCTATTATTCTACATTTTAAGGTTGCAACCTTATTAAAACTTTTCTTTTTTATTTTTAGTTTTTTTTTACAAATTATATGAATATAAAATTTAGTACGTATTATCACCTCAATGGGATGTACCTAAAGAAAATATTAAAAAAAAAATAATAAAATATAATATCCAAAATACGAATTAAAACTTTCAAAAATATTTTGGTTATTTTTATTAAAAATTTTATTTTATATTTTTATAAATGTGAGTTTTAGGGAGGAGTGAACGCTTAAAGAAAGGCGCTAGGGGCTTATTGTTAATTTCAGAGAGAGAAAGGGTGGTCATTTAGAGAAGGATAGGGTGATATGGACATGTCCTAAAATGGAATAAGATGTTTGGGACAATTTCGGCTTTCGCTTTCGCATCAAATCATTCCAACAAATAAAACAAGCAAAGCAAAAATAACAACAATAAAAACACTGGAAAAAAAAAATGGCAGCCACTTCATTTGCCAAAGCTACGCAAAGTGCTAAATTCTGCTAAATGTTTATGCTCTCTCTCTCTCTCTCTCTCTCTCTAGCCTATTTATTACTCTTCACACCTCTCTCTCTCTCCCTCTCCAGGCTCTTATTGCTCGTCACCTCTCTCTCTCTCTCCGCAGTTTTTATTATGTATATAAATGGTGTGGGCTCGGCTCTGGTTCATTGGGCGTGGAAAACTCTTTGCTACTCATGTATTTCAATGGCTTTTCCTCTGTTTCGGTGGGCGTGAAGCGTATTCTGGGTGGTGGGTTTCTCGACGGCCATTAGAGCTCTGGCATTGTATCATCCAGCTGCTGTAGTTTCAAGTTTGAAGACCTCCAAGGTGAGAGTTGTTTTCCTGCTCTCTCTCTCTCTCTTTCTCTCTCTCTCTATGGTGAGTTGTTTCTCTGGTTCTAGCTCTTCTTTATCTGCATTTATGCAGAAGGTGTAACAATGGAGAGATAGAGAGAGAGAGAGAGGTTCTCGATAATTAGTTTAGAGAGAGTTGGGGTTCTCGATAATTAGTTTAGAGAGAGAGATGGGGTTCTCCATAATTAGTTTCCCTCGTGTTTATTGGGTTGGAGAGGGGTTAGAGCCGCTTTTAAGAGCATTAAATAGCTCTCCTGTTTCAGGGATGGCTTTTAATGAGCTTAAAATGGAGAGAGAGAGAGCACCTGCATTGCATGTTAAAGAAGGATGTGTTTATGAGCCCTGAAGTCGTTTCTCTACTCTTATGAGCTGCTATAGGCTTAAATGATAAAGAGTATGAGCTAGTGTTGGTTTCAGGGATTGTAGTTCTTTTCAAGTCCTTTTTCTACTCTTATGAGCTGGTGTAGGCTTAAATGATAAGAGTATGAGCTAGTGTTGGTTTCAGGGATTGTAGTTCTTTTCAATTCTTCTGAACTAGTGTAAATGCTGATTTGATGTCTCTATTTTCTATTTTTTAGTTCTGAGGACCCTTTTCTGCCTAGATACATTCCCACATTGTCATCCTGAATTTGCCTTACTACACAAATTTCTTCTGTGCTCTTCTGTTCTTAATAAGTGCTCTCACTCTCTCTGAATGAATTTTCCTTTTCTTAATGTTGAACTGATTTCCCTACTTTTCTACCTTCAATCTAGTTTCAGAGTTATCAGAAACATTTACCCAGGTCGAAATGAGACTCATTTTGTATTAAATGCATTTCTATACTTGGTTTTCTTCCTGATCAGATCATTTTTCATGTTATCTTAGCTCATCTAATGAACAAGGTTTTTCAATCAGTTCCTGAAACTTATCCATGTATTTTATATGTATGTTTGCAGACGCTGTAATGGCTTCTCACTTCACTGCACTTAAGCTCTTCTGGTTGACATGTTTCTTCATTTCCAACATATCGTCTGCTATAGAAACGACTGAATTCCGAGCTTTAATGGCATTCAAATCCCAGCTCAAAAGTTCGGAAGAAACCTCGAACTGGGGTTTTTCGGGTTTTCTCTCTTCAGCGTGCTCTTGGACTGGACTAAGTTGCAGAGATGGCCACATAGTCTCTCTCTCTCTACCCCACATGGGACTCAAAGGAGTTCTCCCTATGGAGATGGGGTTTCTCTCTCGTCTTGAAGTGCTCAACCTCACAGATAACCACTTTCAGGGTTTGATCCCACCATCAATATGGCAGCTCTCCAATCTCAAAACCTTGGATCTCAGCTTCAACCTTTTTACTGGAACCCTAGGACCAGAGCTCCAAAGCCTTAGAAACCTGCAAAAACTGGACCTGACCTCTAATGGGTTGTCCGGAAAACTGATTCCTGAATTGGGTTGTCTCCCTAAACTTCAATTCTTGAATTTGGGTTTGAATTTGTTCACTGGGGTGATACCCGAACAGTTGTCAGATCTATCTGAACTAGATACCCTAGTTTTGACTGGAAACGAGCTTTCAGGCCCATTTCCAGAAGGTCTAGTGCACCTCATGAACCTGCGTGTCCTCGACCTCAGCAACAATGGCTTCTCTGGTGCCATTCCTGCAAGAGTCGGAGAGCTCAAGAAGTTGCAGGTCATGGATGTATCAAACAATTCTCTAACAGGACCCATTCCTCCAGAGATCGGAAGCTTAACAGAGCTAAAAGACCTCTTTCTAGGGCTTAACAGGTTTTCAGGTCCTTTGCCAAGAGAAATCAGTAACCTGATCAACCTGGTTAATCTTGATGCTCCTTCGTGCAATATCAGAGGGCCGATTCCGGAAGAAATTGGGTATCTCAGGAGTCTCGACAAGCTCGATCTCTCAGGAAATCCTTTACAGTCTCCAATTCCTGCTTCCATTGGAAAGCTTCAGAACCTAACTATCCTTAATCTTGTGAGCGCAGGAATTAATGGGTCCATACCAGAAGAGCTTGGAAGTTGCAGAAGCCTCACAACTGTGATTTTAACATTCAATGAAATCACAGGAGCTTTGCCTGATAAGCTCTCCGAGCTTGAGGAAACCATTCTTTCTTTCAGTGTGGAGCAAAACCTGTTAACAGGACCGATCCCTCCATGGATTGGTCGATGGAAAGTTGCAGACTCGATTCTTTTAGCTTCTAACCAGTTTATTGGGAGAATCCCACCAGAAATTGGCAATTGTTCCGCTTTGACCCACCTCAGTCTGAGCAAGAACCACTTAACAGGCTTTATACCCTCAGAGCTCTGCAATGCTTCATCTTTATCAGAGCTTGACATAGAGAACAATTTCCTTGTTGGATCTATTGAAAACACTTTCATCAACTGTAAAAACCTAACCCAACTGGTTTTGGTCCATAACCAACTTACAGGAACAGTTCCCAGATATATTGCAGAGCTTCCTCTTGTGGTTCTTGAGCTTGATTATAACAATTTTACAGGTGAAATACCGCATGAGATTTGGAGCTCAGCTTCCCTCTTGGAATTTAGTGCAGGTTTCAATTTTCTTCAAGGCAGTTTACCACCTGTAATTGGAGATTTAGTGACCCTGCAAAGACTTGTATTGAATGATAATGAATTGGAGGGGAGAATCCCAGAGGAGTTTGGGAAGTTACAGAGCTTGTCGGTGCTTTCACTTAACCAGAACAAATTATCGGGAGAACTCCCAATGCAGCTCTTCTTGTGCAACGTGTTAACGAGTCTGGATCTCGGGAACAATAAGCTTACTGGTGAAATTCCTCCTGAGATTGGGAAATTGTCTCAGCTTGAATACCTGGTTCTCTCACATAATCAGTTTTCAGGCGAGATTCCTTCTAAAATATCAGATATTTTCAGGCAATCCATAATACCAGATACCAGTTACTTGCAGCATCGAGGGGTTTTGGATCTCTCATGGAACAATCTCTCTGGTCCAATACCAGAAGGACTTGGAAACTGTGGCATAGTTGTGGATTTGTTCCTCAACAATAATAATTTGAATGGTCCAATCCCCAAATCCATATCGGCAATCTCAAATCTCACTTCATTGGACCTTTCCTCGAATAATTTAGAAGGTGAGATTCCAGTTGAAATTGCAGAGCTTGAAAAGCTTCAGGGCTTGGCGATGGCATATAACAATCTCCAAGGCACAATACCGGAGGAGCTTGGAAGGCTCAGGAACCTGGTTAAGCTTAACCTGACTGGGAATCGCTTGGTAGGTCCCGTACCAAACTCCATTGGAGACCTTCGAGCTCTTTCAGATCTTGATTTAAGCAACAACCAGCTCTCTGGTTCTTTGTCATCTTCCATGGCCAAACTTGCAAATATCGTAGGCCTTTACCTGCAAGAGAATCGAATCTCTGGGAGCCTAAATGGGTTGCTCTCTGATAGTGCTTCTTGGCACCAGATTGCGATATTAAATCTCAGCTCAAATCTCTTTAGCGGTGAAATCCCACCCTCTATTGCAAATCTCTCCTATTTGAACTACCTGGACCTCCATAATAACCAATTTACAGGCACCATCACCACAGATCTTACCCATCTATCACAGCTCCTATACCTAGACCTCTCTGCAAACTCTATCAAAGGAAAGATACCCAATGAGCTGTGCAGCCTCACTGATCTCAACTTCTTAAACCTCTCTAGCAACATTTTGGACGGTCCGATACCAAACTGTCAAAACTTTACTTATCAATCTTTTCTAAACAATAGAGCTCTATGTGGACCCTTAGTGGAAGATGGGTGCGAAGAAAAAGCTGGACTGAGAAGAAGCCATCTGGTTAATAAAAGAGCCATCCTGGTTCTAGCCCTGACCAGTACCTTCTCCGTCCTCTGCTTGACCGTGTTTTTTCTCAAGTGGAGGATGGCAAGGCAAGAAGAAGACAGTGGGTTCATCGAGTCCCCCCAAAAGTTGCAGAGCTGGAGCCACGGCCCTAACCAATCAATAGAACCTGGGCTTTGCCTTTTGTCCAAGGCCAAAAGCAGAGAGCCTCCAAGCATAAATATAGCCACTTTCCAGCAACCCCTCCTTAGGCTAACCCTAGCTGATATACTTCGAATGACCAACAATTTCTGCAAATCCAATGTAATAGGTGATGGTGGGTTTGGTACAGTGTATCGAGCTAACCTCCCTGATGGCCGAACAGTTGCTGTCAAGAAGCTTGGAAAGGCCCGGGATCAGGGCCAGCGAGAATTTCTGGCTGAAATGGAAACCCTAGGCAAAGTGAAGCACAAGAACCTAGTTCCACTACTTGGGTACTGTTCTTTTGGAGAGGAAAAGCTTTTAATCTATGATTTCATGGCTAATGGGAGCTTAGATTTCTGGTTGAGGAATAGAACAGAGGCTCTGCAAGTGGTTCTAGATTGGAACAAGAGATTCAGAATTGCATTGGGCACAGCAAGAGGGCTGGCTTTTTTGCATCATGGGTTTGTACCTCACATAATCCACAGGGATATGAAGGCTAGCAATATTCTTTTGGATAAGGATTTTGAGCCAAAAGTTGCAGACTTCGGGCTTGCGAGAATTATGAGTGCTTGTGAGACTCATGTCACGACTGAGATAGCAGGGACTTTTGGCTATATCGCACCAGAGTATGGTCAAAGTTGGCGATCTACAACTAAGGGTGATGTATATAGTTTTGGAGTGATACTTTTAGAAATGGTTACGGGTAAGGAGCCGACTGGTCTGGGGTTCGATGATTTTGAAGGGGGGAATTTGGTTGGGTGGGTTAGAGAAATGGTGGTGAGGGGAAAGGGCATGACTTGTTTGGATGGTGAAGTTTGTGATGGTCAGGGGGTCATGCAGATGCTCAAGGTCTTGCAGCTTGGCCTGGAATGCACCAGTGATGACCCTATGAGGAGGCCTACTATGTTAGCAGTAGTGCAGAAGCTCAAAGATATTGGAGAAAAATAAGAGTTGTGTAACTATCTTGTAAGTCTTTAGTGGGTTCCATCTCACAACCACAAGTGTACTTGAGAGAAAGAGAGACTGTGGGCCTATGCTGTAAAATGAGTTTCCCACCCACTTCCTGTACTTTGGCATGGTTTTAACTAATTTTGCTGGAGAAAAACTTTTACCTAGATATCCTTTATTCCAATGGTTGCTTGAGCTGTAGTAGTGACATGATCCCATGAGGTCTTCAATGGTAGATGATATTGGGGCTTTTATGGAATTCAAATGGGCTGCATCGTCCCCAACTACTTCATGTACTGTTTTAGTATCAGGTCCAAATCTATGAATGGGAAACCGACCATTTCCAGAGGAACTCTTTAGTCTTGGGCATTTTTGTTAAAAAGTTTTTGATAAACTTTGGTTTTGGCCCCTGACCAATATTGGAATTTGGAGGGTTTCATGATGCTTGTTTCCTCCCAAGAGGCCTAAACTTTGGAACTTAAATTCTCTTTCTTTAAAGATGGGAACGTGTGTTTCAATGTGTATCCGAATTTTTGGTGAGATACGGAGTGTCTTTTTCTCCTGTTTAAAACCCAAATGCAAATTTTGACATTAGGGTTTCAGCCCCACTAAAACCATTCCAAAATATGTTATACCAAATAAATTTATTTATGAAACCCTAAACCGTGAACAACAGCATAGTGTCACAGTTCTGGTGAAGCCTCAAGTTTCGACCGTTGAAGACGAGTCAGCCTTTCCAACTACAAGTATACACGTGTACCAACTAAACATGATAGGGAAGCTAACACCAATGCACACCACCCGCACATTAGCTCAACCCACTCGCACACACAATATACATTAGCACAAGAGAGTGAGGTCTATACACGAATTGAAGAGCACGGCCCTTTAGTATTCCACTGGATATCAAAAGCTTACTAGTCTCCAAGGACAAGGTGTATTACGTATTACAGATGAGGAGTACTCCCCTTTTATATAGGCACTAAGCCTTACAACCAACAGTTAGTATTGACACACATGTAACAAATCAACGGCTAGGAGCCTTCTAGCCTTTATAACATTGTAGACACAGCCTTTCCCTTAGGATAGATCTAGAAACCTTCTAGAATGTTCTGGAACCAAAGTGATAAAAAAAAAATGACTTGTATATATTGTACAAGGCATTGCAGGGACAACATTTTGGGGTGTGATACACTCTTTGTTCTTTAATCCAGCATAAACACATAGACTGAGCCATAAAAGAAGGCACATAAAAGGCCAGTAACAAGAAATCACTTGCTACGGCAAGAAATTCAATCCTCCAATGATTTTCCCAGCAAGTTGGATATGTAAAAGAAACAAATTACACATGAACCATAAACCTGAGCAATGCAAACATGGCATGATGCTTTTTTTCTCTTTCATTTTTGTTATTTCTTAACTACAGAGATGTCCAAAACGGATACAAAACGGTATTGGAGACATTGATCCAATCAAATGCATAGTGTTTTGTAAAATTGCAAACCCTTTTTAAGGCTCATTCTCAATCATTTCCCGGATATCGTTCACCACTAACCATGCCTTGTGGCCTCCAATCACCTCATCTTGTTTTTGCCCACCTTTCCACAACTGCACATACATTGTATCAGATTAAAAGTGGGATAACATTTTTAGGAAGTTCACCTGTATATTTATTGGACTTGGGCTTGCTTCTATTTTACCTGAATAGTTGGCATTTTCTGTTCATGTTCGTTGCATCCAAGACAGACATGCAAAATATATATAACGATCAGAATGGTCGTTAGAGGTTGAGGAGATTACAAGTAATTTCAAGATCAATCTAATGGCAGGTATTAAATGATGAGATTCATGAGAAACTACCTCTTCCATACAAAAGCATCGAAAGAGAATGAAAGAAATTAAGTCCAGGATCATACTTTGTAAACATTTTGTTAAAAGATAATAAAACAATTGGTAAAAGGTACAAGCCAAAAAAAGAAAAATGTAGAAAGTAAAGCCATTATTAAAAGATCATTCTACTGATTGTTACATTTGGGTAAGTTTTTCTAAAATACTAACTGAGTTTATTAAACGCTTCTCTTGTATCATTAACTATGAACAATGGGAGGTCGAACCCCTGGTCCTCCATCTCTGGCTGCCTCCTCCTGGGAAGAGCAAATGCTCAGACAGTGCCATCTTCCTTCTATCAATCACCAAAATAAGGATCCTCATCTGGAATATCTGGGTCATGGCCAATCCTCAAAAGCGCAGTTCTTGATCTGTCTCACAGGTTAGAAACTAAGCTAGAACTTCTCGACTTAGGCTTAGTCCATCAATAGTTGGTAGAAGACCATGCCTGTCGCGGACCTTGCTGGCTATGGGGGGCCTGGGAGGTATTTGGTCCTTTGGGACCCCTCCTGCCTTGTGGTGTCCTTGATCTTGCTGGGAAGATTCTCAATGTCGAGCATCTTCTTGGTGCATTCAAATAGTTTCCAATGAAAGTTCACAGCAGTCTAAGTGCTGAAGATTCCCAGTTGACGGGAAGAATTTTGGAAGCAATTAGATAGCATTACTACCCAGCCACCTAGCCCGTGGTGTATAGATGGAGATCTCAATGTCTGGAGGTGGTCACTTAAGAAAATAGGAGTGGTAGAATCACTACCAGTGTGTCGGCCTTTGCGGATTCATGTTCAGGGTTAACCTCAAACCTACCATTCAGAACAAGTCCATCACATGAACTATGTGGAGAGTCTAGCGTCCTATCCTGACTGAGTTTTATTGGTTCTTAATGTCCTCAGAATGAGAAGTACTCCGCAAAAAGTTGGAAATGTTGACGTCCAAACTAAAAGCATGGAGTCGCCAGTCCTTTGGTGACTTTAGAGAAAGAAACGACTTGGAACTCATGGAGGATACTACAGACTTGTTGCTAGAGGAGAGGGCGAGGAAGAAAGAGGTGAATATTGCATGCCAAGTTGTCCTGAAACAAGGGCAAGTGTTCTGGCATCAATGATTTAGAGTCCAAGGGCTCAGGGAAGGAGGCCACAAGATGCCCTTCTTTCACAAGATTGCACCTTGTAGAAAAGTGAAACTCCATAGTACTGATTAAGGAAAGTATTAGGATTTTTTATGAGCACCCCTGAAGTTGAGACTGAGATAACACAATATGTTAGTAACCTTTTCTCCAAACTGCCTCAAGTAAGACTTAAGATGCAAAGCCACCTTGGTACTATATTAAGAGAGAAGACCAACAGGTTAGGACAGTCCTCTGAGCAGGAAATCCACAAGACCATTGCATAGTTAGGACATGATAAGGCGCATGGAGCAGATGGCTTTCTAGTGGCTCTTTTCCAACACTTCTGGGACACCCTGGCCCCATACATCTTACCTGCTTTCAGAATTCTAAAATAGGGGGTATCATTCCTAGGAGTATGAGCACAATTTTCATAGTTTTGGTTCCAAAAATAAAAGGAGGGGGAAAGAGCTCAAGGATTTTAGGCTTATAATCCTTCTAAACAGTTAATACAAGGTTCTGAGGTCTTAGACTCTAGGCTAAGACAAGTTCTTAAAAGTGTCCCCACTCAAGGAGATTTTGTGAAGGACCAAAGCCTTGACATCTCATGAATGCATCCATTCTTGAAAGCAAGCTAAGTTATTGGGTTTGGTGCTCCAATTGGATTGGGTGAAAGCCCATGATCATGCAGAGTGGGATATAATAGACCAGATTATAGTTACCCGAATCGCCTATGAGGATAGCGATTCCGTTTCGGAATCTCGATTTGGTGTTTCCCCGGGTGAAAGTTGATTCTAAAATAAAGGAATCACGTTTCCATTTTTTGCGGAACGCGATTCCACCTAGTTTAGGAATCTCGATTCCTGGATTGCCGGAATCGAAATTCCATATCGAGGATTTTATGATTCTCTGCTACACAAGAATGCGATTCTTCTTGTGAGAAACGTTGATTCCAATTTTTGGAATTGCGAATCCATGTTGTTTGGAATCAAGTTTCTATATCGTAGACATCGTAATTCCTTGCTACACAACAATGTGATTCTACTTATGCTAAATGTTGATTCAAAGTATTAAGGAATTGTGGATCCATGTTGTCAAGAAGCAATGTGAGCATAGGGAGAGCAGAGACCCTTCGATGTGCGCTCCATCATGAGTGAGCGCGACATGTATGAGAGCGTGGGAAAATTTGAAGTTGTTGCACACTGCAATAAAATCAAAATTTAAAATATAAGTAATATGTTAAATTTTTTATTGTCTTATTTACTAATTTCTATCATTCATTCCATGTTACTTTTTAAGAACTCTTACCAAGAATAATAATACTAAAAAAATATGTTACTTCAAATTTAATAATGTTTGGTAAATGGTGTTGGGTACTAAACTGCTAATGTAATAATGTTTAATATATGATCGGCACCGTCATTTCTTCAAGTTGAATAAGAGGATAAAAATGTTTTTCTTTAAGTAAAATAAGAAGATAATAAGGATATGAGCGAAGTGCCCTGTGCGGTGTTTTAGGTTAAATTAATCATTAAATATCAGAGAAATTGACTAAAATTGAATAACTCAATTTTTAAAAGTCAAAAGACTCAAACCTACATTTAACAAAGAAGAATTACTATATCATGTACTTATTTTATAATTCAAGGAAAGAAGATAAAGGGAGCTTGCCCTTGTTTTCACTCCTTGTATGTTGTAGACTAGCTCCAGACCTTGTAGGCATAATTATTGGTAGACCGAGTCCGTTGTATGGGATTGTCCACAAAGATATCATAAAGGTTGACATTAGTACTTGGAGCCTTGGACTGAGTATATATAGACCAAAATTCGCTCTTGTAGTAATGGGTAAATTTATATATTTTCTGAATACTTCTCTCATATACCGGAGAAAATTGGTTCGCAATTCTAGTAAGGGGAGAATCTCGATCCAATATGGGGAGAATTACGATTTCGAAATAGTGAGAATGTTGATTCCAAGTTGATGGGGACAACAATTCTAGAATTTTAGGAATCACGATTCCATATTTTTAGGAATCACGATTCCAGCAACCACCGAAATAAGTGGGGTCATGTGTGATTCCATATAGGTATGAAACGCAATTCCAACACGAAGGGACATCGATTCTTGCAAATAGGAAACAAGATTCCTAATTTTTTGAATCGCGATTCCAAAATAGTGAGAATCATTTTTCTCAAATTTGAATCGTACGGACAACGATTCCTAGATTCCGAAACTTCTGATACACGTGATTTCGATTCCAGAAACGATTCGGAATCATAGTCGTTTCCAACAACTATAGACCAGATCCTTAAGCATATGGACTTTAGAAAGAAATGGAGGCAATGCATCTCTATCTGCATAGGCTCTCTGTACTTCTCAATTCTTGTAAAAAGAACCAAAGGGTTTCCTCAACCTGGGGTCTCCATCAAGGAGATTCCTATTTTCCTTTTGTGCCATAGTGGGAGAGATTTTCAGTCAATAAGTTCCTAATTTACGCAACCAAAACCTTCTCAAGGTCTCTCAACCTTACCTAGTGAACCACGGATTACACACTGCAAATATGCTAATGAACCCTGGTTTTCCATAACATGGAGACTCAACAAGTTGACTGCCTTTGGTTATTCCTCTGATGCCTTGGTATTTGGTTCAATGAAAATGTGATGTCCCCCAGATTTAATGATAGTGATGATAGAATAACCTGTCCTCTACATCCTTTGTCCTTGTTCCCCTGCCCACCTATTCGTAGTCCTTACCACCTCACCACCCCCCCGCACCCCCTCACGTCCCTGATCCCCCCTCTCCACCTTCTCTTCCCTTTCCTTCCCTATGTCCCCTTATCTCTCAAAAGGGCCTCCATTTCCCCTCCCTCAACCAAACATTGGCCAAATCCCTCTTGGTCACTTCCATCCTCCTAGAGGCGACCCCTAAGGCATAGAAACGTGGGGACAAAAGCTTTGGGGTGAGCCAAAGCCTGCTTTCCACAAACTTTCTGCCGGTAAATTCTTGTTCTCGTTCCCCTCCGAAAATAGCATGCATAGAGCTCTTAACTGGCCCTCTACACAGTTCAAGGGGGTAGCTCTCTCCCTCTCCATAACACCTCACTAAAATCCCAGGGGTAGTGATCAAACTGGACTGAGAAAAGGCATACAACCACGTTGGTCCATTCTTGACCAGGCCCAATCCAAGATGGGATTTCGTCCCCAGTGGCACAAGTGGATACAAGGTTTTGTATATAGTTCTCCTTCCCCATCCTTGTCAATAGTTTTGCAAAAGGCTTCTTTCCCTCCTCTAGCTGATTGAGGCAGGGCAATCCACCCTCACCCTTCCTATTTGCGATAATTGCTGAGGTTTTTAGCCGGTCTATCTCAGGCCTCTATAGCAACGGCCGCCTATCTGGTTTCAAAATAGGGAACTAGGGCCTCGAGATTTCCCATCTGCAGCACGCAGATGATACACTTCTCTTCTATGAAGCTACCCCCGAATAGGTCGACTGATACAAATAAAATTGGGGTTTAATTTTTATTTTATTTTATTTTATTTTAATTTTAGGAATAGAAATTACCCTAAGATAAGTCAAGTTAATTTGGGAGGAAGGAGGAGTTTGTGCATGATGTGATATTGATCAATTGGTTGGTTAGTTTCTAAAAAAGAGGAATATAAATAGGATAAGGTTTTTCTAGGGGGCTTTATCTTTTTAACAATAGGGAAGCTTTGACTAGGTAAAACGTGGGCTATCTATTTAGAAGCAAATCTTTTGTGGCACGTGAGGTTAAGAAAGAGAAAATAGGGAGATCAAGAGAGAAAATAGGGGCTTGGGGAAAACATGTGGGAAAATCGTGTAAGTTAGAGAGAGAGAATTTTATGGGTTTTTATTTCTTATTTTGTATTTAAAGTGAAGAGTCCCTCATTGTAAAGATCAAAGATTGAAATTGAGTAAAATTTGGTCTTGTGATGAGATCGTTTTTAGGGTGGATTCCCTTGCAGACTCTGAAAGACGGTATATTCTCTCGTTGGGGGTAGATTCCCTTGCAGACCCTGAAAGATGGTATATTCTCTCGTTGGGGGTGGATTCCCTTACAGACCCTGAGAGAGGGTATTATCTCTCACCTTTTGTTTTATTTTTATTACAATTATTTTTTTCTCCCTGCATCAATTGGTATCAGAGCCCTAAAATTGATGCTGATATGGAGAGCTTTGAGATCTGTGATCTAATTATGGAAGATGTTCAAAGTGAAGTTCGTGACATCAATCAGCGGTTGCAGCGATTAGATCAAAGATTTGAGAGACTCAAGGAAGACCTAGTAGAGCGCATTAACAAAGTAGTAGAACAAAGTCTACGATATTTCTTTCATAGATGAAAATCAGAACAAGAGGAAGAAGATATGAAGAGGTAGATCTCGATAAAAAAGGCGACGGCGAAAAACCAAATGTGCAAGAAATTTCGAATATCAATTGTGAAGAAAAAGAAGAAATTTTGAAAATCAAATATGAAGAAGAAGATATGTGTGATGCAGTATTAAAAATCCAACCCAAGTCTAAAGGAGAAATCAAAATGAAGTGTGAGATCCCAACGTTCTACTTCGAGATAAGCACGAAGCATTCGATGAATCAACTTAATGAAGAAATTGAAGAAAAAGTACCGAGGCACATGGTGGGACTGCATCACCAACTTTCGAGAAGGCCTCTAAAATGTTTGAGTTCTATAAGCTTGAGATTAAGCTTCTCCCAACCCAGGGAGAATAATGCAAATAAAATTGGGGTTTAATTTTTATTTTATTTTATTTTAATTTTAAGAATAGAAATTGCCTTAGAATAAGTCAAGTTAATTTGGGAGGGGGGTGCATGATGTGATATTGATCAATTGGGTTGGTTAGTTTCTAACAAAGAGGAATATAAATAGGATACAGTTTATATAAGGGGGTTTATCTTTTCAATAATAGGCAACGTTTTTCCTTTAGGGGGAAGCTTTGACTAAGCAAAACGTGGGCTATCTATTTAGAAGCAAATCTTTTCTGGCACGTCAGGTTAAGAGAGAGAAAATAATGAGGAGAGATAAAATAGGGAGATGACGAGAGAGAAAATAGGGACTTGGGAAAAATGTGTGGGAAATTCATGTAAGTTAGAGAGAGAATTTTATGGGTTTTTTATTTTTTATTTTATATTTAAAGGGACATTGTAAAGATCAAAGATTGAAATTGAGTAAAATTTGGTATTGTGAAGAGATCGTTTTTAGGGTGGATTCCCTTGCAAACCCTGAGAGATGATATATTCTCTCGTTGGGGGTGGATTTGCTTGCAAACCCTGAGCGAGGGTATAATATCTCACCCATTGTTTTATTTTTATTATAATTATTTTTTTCTCCCTGCATCGTCGACACTCTACTCCTCTCCCTCAAATGCTTCAAAATGGCCACGGGGTTTCAAGTACACTTGGCTAAGACTACCATGATGGGTATATCGATGGACCACGAAGCTGTGGAAACTCTGGCTGACCGATGGGGATAAAAGGTTGACCAGTTGCCCACCACCTACTTTGGTCTTCTGCTTTGTGCAGGCAAACCCAAAACACAGCCTCTGAAGTCACATTATCAATAAGTTCGACATTATCAATAAGTTCAACTGCCACTTTGCAGGATGGAAGGGAAGGTTCCTATCCTATGTGGTCGCACTACGCTCTCCAACATCCCTATTTTTCAGATGTCCCTCTTCCACACTTCTGCCGCAATGATGACTCGTCTAGAACAACATATGAGAAATTTCCTCTGGTCTGGGGAAGGAGGTAGTAAATTTCACATCAACTCGTGGGATAAAATCTGCCTGCCCAAAATGGGCAGGAGGATTGGGAATCTGTAGACTCAAACCCTGCAACCTAGTGCTAGGGAAGTGGTGGTGGCATTATGCGACCCAAGATAACCACATGTGGAAGGAGGTATTTAAGTCTAAACACCACTGCCAGGACTCTGCTTGGCTCCCAAGGGGGCGAGTCAACAGCCACTCCTCTGCAGTTTGGAAGGCCATTAACCACTGACTGGGGCTCTTTAAGGCCCATATCCACTTCAGACCTAGAGCTGGCACTAGAATCCATTTCTGGCCACCTATGGATTGGCCATGCACCCTTGAGAGATAGGTTCCAAAACCTATTACTCATGGCCATCGACCGTGACGCCACAGTGGCGGAGCAATTTGAGAGCATGGAACCTAATAGGGTCTGGGTTTAGAAGACCCCAAAGATTCCAAAACCTATAACTCATTGCAGCTAAGGGCACACTCGAGGTGGAAGGGGTCTCAAGGAATGTTATTTCGTGGGTGTTGAGGGATGCTCTGCATCCCTGGTAGATGGAGCAACTAATTGCTCACATTTTTCACATATGCAGCATCTTAAAAGCAGTGTTATCATGACACTTCAGCCTTGGGCTGGTGTAGCTTGTCAACACATGTTGACAATTCGATATGTTAACACAAGGATACTTCTAGTATATTAGAATTAATAAAATATTACAAAGAGGTCACAGTGAGATTTAAACTCTAGCCAATTTGGCCTTTTTTGTTTTTGGGTAAATTAGCCAGTTTGGCCTCGAGTCCTCAATACTACCACCTCCTCATCTACTTGCTTGTCAAAATTTGTGGATCCCAAAACATCAAGACACCACCAGTGGGCCCACGAGATAGAACCCAATCCCATTCTACTTTTGACGAACCCCACAATGCCCTCCCCAACACCCTATCAACAGCCTCCAACTTTGACTCTGGCATCAAGGCCATCTCTTTTTATGGGTCCCCCAAACCCCAGATTTCCACAATATCTTGATGGAAACATCTTTCTTCGGGAAACCACTTCAATACGAAACACAGAGATCTATCATAATTGATAGTAGAGACAAGATTCTTAAGTTCTCTACTTCCTTGACCTTTGCCCGTTCCACCCTTGCTCCACTTTTCTCTAGAGTTTCGTGCATTACTCTTACCGAATCACCTTAATAGGGAAGACTCATGGGCTGCACAAGATCTCCCCATATTTGCTAAAATCTCCTTCTTTCTTTTTTCTTAGAATATGGAATTTCTTCACATGGTTTCTCCTTATTAGTACCCAAAATCCAGACAAATCAAAAGGAAATGACAGCTCATTCGAGGCTCATACATAATGGCTACACTACTCACCAACTAAAGTACCATCAGTTACCTCCTGACAAGGGATAGAGTGCAATGGTTTTACCTCAGCCACATTATCCTCTCCCTCATTGCACCCTGATACTGTCTTACTATGATGATTTATACAAGTACAACAATAACCTTAGTTATATGATTATGCATATCCAAATGGAGCAATATATGACAAAATTCTATATTGCTGGTAGCTCAACCCTCCTGAAATTCAATGTGGATCAATGAAGGTCAGTTTACCGACTAAAATGATGTGATGAGAACTAATATAGCATTAGTAATTAGATCTGCAAGCTGTAGTTCCAATTAGATAAGTGATATAAAGATGCCCATCCAAATAAAGTGATGATCAACCTCAACAGGCTTGAAGCACTCATGAAACACATTATTAAACGAAATATGTATAGCACTCAAATTATCGGCATGTAGGGGAGTGGGGGATGTAAAAGGCACACACAATCCTATGGAAGGTCAAGTAACCAAACAATATCACTGCAAGCAGAAGATATTGCCTTGTTTTCCACCATTGTTCTGGATATTGAGACAGTTTGCCGCTTCTTATATTTCCAAGAAATTAAGGATTGCCCCAGCTAAATACAAATCCAGTAGTTGAATGCCTTGAATTCTGACGCCCGCCCACACAAAAGTCAGATTATGCTATGAACTGCAAGGGAATAAATGCTGGAAATAACCAAGACCCCTTGTATATAGCAAACGATATGATGCATTACACTCAAGTTATCAAGTAGCATAGACAAACTGACGTACGATATGAACTACATGTGTCATATCAAGAAGGGGTATCTCAAGATACATCAACTCCCAACTAGTTGCCAATAAGGGGTGGAATCCTTAAGGGTCACTCCATCACCCTTTGGGTATTAATATTCACCAACAATCCTTTCATCAGTGATGCTAAAGTAACTAAGTGCCTTTCATAGTTTCTCTAAGAAAGGAAGTAAGTATGCATTGCTCTAGTGAGTTCCAATCCAAGAAAGTCAGTCATGTGGCCCAAATCATTCATCTCCAAGTGGTTTTGAAGAATTCTCTTCATGTCAAGAAATCTTTCAAAACAAGAAATCCCCTGTTGGTCATCACCAGTGATCAAGAGGTCATCAGGATATCCTAATCAGAGAACAATGCCATGAGTTGTGTGCCTAAGTAAAAGAAATTAAGGAGAGAACACTTCCAGATGCTTTAGAGCAGAAGGAAGGAGAAGGCATATAAGGTAGGATCAATTTTTTTCTTGGAAAAGCCTATTTTCCTCTCTTTTGAAAGCTGCCAAAACTTGGCGAAGAAAGCCGACCACCAAAGAATAAATCCTACTTTTGTTCCAACTTTTGCCTCCCAAACATAGACAATACAGACAATGAACAATGAATTGGGTATGCAATGCAAACAGGCATTTATAACTTAAGCAAGCCCACAAGCATGGTTTGAGAAATTTCCTTCCTTTTTTTTTTTTGGTCAGTTTAAGATGGATATGCACAAAGTGAGTATGATCATTGTCTCTTTCATTGATAAACAAGAAAGGAACTATCTCCTAATATATCTCAAGGACTTGTTGATCATGGGTTGCAATAAAAATGTATATTGCTGAACAGAAGAGGGTTTTTCCAACTGCCCTCAAAATGGAATTGGTTGCCAGGTGTATTTTCATGGTGATGAAGTCGCAGGGGCATCAGATAGATATCGGACAATTTAAGGTTTCTACCATCAACTAATTGATTAGACTGTGGATAGCTTGTTAGTGTTGAAACATCAAAAACTTTAAATATGATGGAGACCCCGAGGCAACTATAAGTAGCGATATAGAAAATACTTGACTGTGACCCATCCTAAATTCCTAATATCCCATATGTCGGGCAAACTTGTGAATTAGTTTTTTTTTTTCAGGCCCTATATGTCCCCATGTAACAGTTACGTCTGGCATTATTTGTTATGTTAGAGGCAAAAACTGACCAGAACCTTCTATCCCCTTCATCCCATGCTACTAGGAACTGTGTTCGTTATTTGGATACTAAATATCAAGTATTAGCGTTAGTGTTATCTTGTTTAATCAGTACTATCATGAAAATAAAAGAAAGCATGACACCATTTTCTAATCTAGTGCGAAGTCAGAAAATCAGGCAACAAAATTATACCTACTTATTGATTTCGGATTTCTGTAACCTATTTGCAACCACATGGTTAGAGATTTATGCTCATACCATCAATAATTGGTTACGACCATTATTGATAGTGTAGATACATTTACAAAGGCTACGACCAGCTCGCACCATCAATAATTGGTTGGAGATTTATGCTCTTGGATCCACCACATCACTTGGGGAGTATTAAAGGCCAATAGGCAAAAGATATGGGACGACTGGTCTATTTATTGATTTTATTTTACAGATGTAACGCACCCTATCTACTTGGTTACAAGGAGAAATTTTACCAGAATTCTAGTATAAATCTACTATCATGTGATCCTTAATGGATCGTATGCATAGGACTCGGTAGATGGACCCTTCCATTGATTAGACATAGGAAGAATGAGCTGTATATAGTCTCTATGTTCAGATTTTGAGAGAATCATACAATGAAAATTATCTGTCTCCATTGTGTGGCATCTCCCCAGATATCCCTTTATTTCCTCCACCCTTACTGTCATGCAGATTCACATTTTCTCCAAAGTTTGTTAAAGGAGAGTATATTAAAATGTACATATTGTTATGTTACATATGTTGTAATGGGGAAGTACATATCAGGCTCATTTTTTAATAGATTTCTGTTGATAGATTTTGTACATAACATTGAAGATTTTGTTTTCTGACTTTGTTGATAACTTGAAATATTTAAGGGCTTTGTTGACTTTCTTGGTTTCCGTTGATTTCAACCCATTTTTTAGGGGCTCATTGGGAGGTGGCTTTGGAGGTTTCATGGCCATTTCTTCTATCCCAAAAAGTATTCTGGACCTCAAAAGGTTACTATTTATGTCCTTTATTGTTATCTACTAATTGTTATCTTAGCTTTTATTAATTTTTTTTTTTTTTAATGTTAGATGAAACTCGGCAAATCTGAGTCCTGGGTCTCAAGTGGACTTTCCACAGGCTATGTCGAGTTTAGAACCCAACTTGAACCTTAAATTTTAGCACAGAGGCCAACACTAAAAGGGTCATTCTAGATCTAGTCCACCCAATACTGTATCAACCATATAGGTAATTTCCAGTTCAAAGACACTGAATGGGTAAGCCACAATCACTAAAACTAACAATGTAACGCACCCTATCTACTTGGTTACAAGGAGAAATTTTACCAGAATTCTAGTATAAATCTACTATCATGTGATCCTTATTGGATCATATGCATAGGACTCGGTAGATGGACCCTTCCATTGATTAGACATAGGAAGAATGAGCTGTATATAGTCTCTATGTTCAGATTTTGAGAGAATAATACAATGAAAATTATCTGTCTCCATTGTGTGGCATCTCCCCAGATATCCCTTTATTTCCTCCACCCTTACTGTCATGCAGATGCACATTTTCTCAGAAGTTTGTGAAAGGAGAGTATATTAAAATGTATATATTGTTATGTTACATATGTTGTAATGGGGTAGTACGTATCAGGCTTATTTTTTAATAGATTTCTGTTGATAGATTTTGTACATAACATCGAAGATTTTGTTTTCTGACTTTGTTGACAACTTGAAATATTTAAGGGCTTTAGTGTTTCAAATTGTAATTTTTCCAAACTGTGGGATCTTTGTGCCTGCACTCAGAGTTTGATTTTGTGGTGGTGTTGGTGTGGGAAGGAGATAGTTTAAATATATAGCATGTATCTCATTAGACTTTTTGTCACAAATACAAATACTATAGCCAATATTGTTCTTCATGTATGTAGGATTGTTGTGCTCATGCATATTTTATCTAGCTATTATATGGAAGTCCTGGGGTAAAGATTGATCAATGCAAATAATGTTTATCTCTTCCCTTTGTTATACAGTTATAGGATAACATTGGAGCTTCCATAAAAGCATCATCCATATGCACCACTTGGTTCAACTTGTTATGCTAGATATGCAAATTGAATATGCCGCCACAAACAATTGCCATAGAATCTAAGCACTGGACGCAAGAGCTCACCTACCTATCTAAACCATAATCTCAACAAAATAAACCTTAGTTTGATCCATAGTTGTTGGAATCAGGAGCAAGGTTGGGAGTTCCCAAAAGGCTAGAGGTTCCCTGTGGTAGGGAGCGCCCCTGAGACAATGCATATTCAAATGAACTTAATTTTCATCTTTTGGGGATCTTGATCCCAACCTTTTCAAGATCTCACTCCATTTGGGATCTCACAAGAAATTAAAATTATATTGTCTAATTTTACAATTTTAACTCAGAACTCGAATTAAACAGCGTAATAGTAAAAACTAGAACAATTTAAAACTACACTATTCAATTTTTGTAAAAATTAAACAGTTTAATCTTTAAAAGATTGGGATCATTCCCAACCTTCGGGCTTTCATTGCCTAACAGTGGGATCGAGATTCATAAATTTAAAAATCAACATCCCTCTCCTGGAGTGCACTAGAGTTAAATCATCACTTAGGTTTGGTGATCCCACTAGCTATGGTTTCAAAATGTTCCCAACCTAGGTGGCGACCTAGTCCTCCACCTAGGGTGGGCAATCCCAAATCGGCTGACTTGAGCTCAGGCCCTGCTCAGTTCCAAGCCCGAACCTATGTTTTCAATCATTGGTTCAATTTGAAAGAACAAGAAAACCTTTTCTGTCAGGAATACTTTAGTTTCAGACACTAAAATGGAAATTTTAGATCCTACATTATTTGTAGGAATCCCGCGGAACATACAAACAATGGGCGAGAGAATCAAAGTAGATATGTAAGTGTAAAAGTCCCAAGAGGTGAACTTTATGGGGTATTTTCTAGTACACAGTATACGTATGACTGTTATAATCAGTGTTTTAAACCTCAGACTTGCACTGAGACTTGGATACTGCCTGAAGTTAGTTGATTAGGCAAGTTCCAAGTCAACACGCGGAGTGTCATCTTCAGTAAACTGTAGTTTTTGAAGAATATTCACTGAAATTTTTGAACGATCTGACGGACTCAGTTCAGACTTGAACAGGCTCGAGTAGACTCGAATCATCTGAGTTTGGCTCGGCCAGAACCCATAGGGTACCGTTTTGAGTAACTCGGGGGAGCCCGAGTCGGACCAGCTGAATTTGTAAACAATAGTTATAATATAAAAGAAATACATGAATTAAATAGAAACAAGCATTAGATTTTTTGAGCAAATGGGACTTACAGTTACTGCAGCACGATTCACAAGCCTTTGAGGGACTGAGTTAACATTGATACAGTAGAACTGGATTCTAGATAAGAAAGTGCAGAAAAAGGACCTTTAGAGATTACTGAGTAATATATGCTTATGATCAATACAAAATATGGAAAGAGAAACTCAATCCCTGAGATAATTATGAATAGTATTTCATTGATTGATTAACCATGCTGAAAATCTAAGCACTAGAACTTAGTTAATCAACAAAAGACTTAAGTACTGAAACTTGATAATTCACCAAAGAAAAATGCATAAGTTCCAGAAGTTGTAAAACACCAAAGTGAGCAAGTCATATATAATCACATATTACAATTAGATATTGATGATACCTGGGATAGTATTCTGTTGCCAATTTTTCCAATTTGGGTTTCAAATATACGCATTTTCTGCACCAGCTGGCCATCCTACATGCTTAAAAAAGCCAAATAAAACAATTAAGATGGTTTTATTCTCTCAATAATTACACTTTAAATGGGGCTTTCTGTATCAACAAATATATTGAAAAAAAAATGAAAACTCTATTCAAAGCATCACAGAAACAGAAAAATAGAGCCCAACAATCACTAACCAGAGAATACCAATAGGGGGAATCAATTCATCAAAACCCAGTATGGTTACCCATCAACTAATAACTTTTCACTTAGATTCCAAATTTGTGGACAGGAAGTTTATACCATATAGTCACCTCGATTCTTTCTTTTTTTTTTGTACCATAAAACTCGTGCGAAAACATAAGAAACTCCGACAAGAAAGAATCCATAGCCAATTATTTCAAAAAAAGAAATGAGAAGCAGAATGAAAGTAAAAATCAGATCATTATGACCAGAGTATGATCACAGATTCTTCAAGGTCTTGGGCCTCGGCTATCACTCGATCAAACTGTTTTTCGCTGGTGATTGGCTCGAGCTCGATTGAAGAAGGTAACTCCACATCTTGAGAAGCACCCTCAACACTCCAAGTCGCCATGATCAAACTCTGACCCCTTTTACAGGGATCGACATGATTCGAAACCATGCAACCACTTGAATTATCAGCGATCAAGAAATGTTGGGTAACCCTCAAATTTCCAACATAGGCTGAATTACAAGGAATAGAAATATGGGTCTTCTGGTTTAGGGCTTGAACAGATGAAAAGCTCTGAGAAAAGGCAGCCATGGCGAAAGACTGAGGGATACAAAAGCTAACTTTTCAATGGAGCCCGATACTAAAACTCTAAAACAAGTCTTTTTGTTTAAAGAATCAAGTGGGTCAAGGAAATCAATTGAATCAGGAAAAAATTCAAAAGCGAAACACAGGGATTGAAGCTGGTGCATGGGTTGTACGATGAAATGGGTGAGTTTGAGGTGTTTCCAAGAGAGAGATGGGCTCCAAAAAAGCAATTCGTTATGGTGGAGAGAGAGAGAGAGAGAGAGAGAGAGGGAGAGAGATGGGCTGCAAAAAATCAATGGGCTGTGATGGCAACGAAGCTCACTGCCTTGTTTGTTACAACCTGGAAGCTGTGGACTGGTGGTTACCAAGTTGTGGGTAACCAGTCCAGGTCATCAACCCAAAATCCAAACAAGTGAGGGGTTCTAAACCCGTGGGTGCAGCCCATGCCTGGTGACGGGCGGGCCGGGCCACTTCGAAGTGAAGAAACCATAAATGGAAATATGAGAAAAAAATCAGAGACAGGCTTAGCCTAATTGGGCCCGCATTAGCCCTAGCCTATCATCGAGCTATAGTTTGTGGCCCAAGCTCTACTTTTTAGGTCAGAGCCGAAAGTTTATAAAGTTGCAACTTTAAAATGTAGAATTAATGTGTGCCTATAAACTCCATCATAAAAGATCATCTCGATATCTAGATGTATGAATATAAAAATAAAAAAAAAGATTTCGAGTCCTAAAAAAAAATGTATTTTGTAACATATTATCTGGATATTTTCAAGTGTTTTTAGACCTATTTGATTTAAACGTTAAACCATCCTAAAAAATTTTACACCAAAATTATATTTATTAATAAAATTTGGTGGTGCATCTTAATTTGATTGTCTCATGTTGCAACTTTATACAAACCACACCCAAATTTGATTGTCTCATGTTGCAACTTTATACAAACCACACCCAAAAAAGAAATGGGATGCATTACCAAGGAATTAGAACTGGGATGCATCTACATAGAGAAGCTATTAAGAAACAGTGCTTAAAAAAAAAATCACATTAGCGGTTGGATGGTCATCCATCGAAACCGTTTGGATCGTCTAGATCCTCAATCTAAATCGGTCATATCTGCAATCTAGGAACATGTTACAAAGGGAACATTATGTATATATTCATTATAATTTGCGTTACTACAAGATTACCAAATAGTTTATGTTATTATCTATTTGTTCTTTTTTTTCATGTCATAACGAAATTTTTTAAAAAAGACAATTTTATCCTTTTTCAGTTGTTGAACAGCTAAATTCAATCGATTTTCGGTTGTTCAACAACTGAAATCATGCCAATTTCAATTTTTGAAAAAACTGAAAATTTTACATTTTCGACTATTCAAGAACCAAAAATTTTAATTTTTTTTCATAAGTACTCTCCTCTTTCGGTTGTTGAACAACCGAATTCAATAGATTTTCTGTTGTTGAACAACCAAAATCCTCTATACCCGTCTTTTCCCTTTAAACTCTTCCCGATGTTTATCTACTTAGATTAGTCATTGTAGAGAGAATGGATAATCATAGGGAAGAGTTTAAACCTTAAGGTATAGAGAGAGAATAGATAAAAATAAGAGAGAGAATTGATAAACGTTTAAACCCACCCAATGTAAAGTATAGAGAGAGAATGGATAAACATAGGAGAGAGAATTGATAAACATATGGGAGAGTTTATCTATCTAAACTCTCCCCTATGTTTATCTATTCTCACTCTATACCTTACATTGCGTAGGTTTAAACTCTTTCTTATGAAGTTTAAAGGGAAAAGACGGGTAAAACGTAGGTGAAAAAGGGTATAAAGGATTTCGATTGTTGAACAACCCAAAATCCATTGAATTCGGTTTGTTCAACAATCGAAAAAAAACGAGTACCTACTGAAAAAAATTTGTGCCCCTGAATAACTGAAAATTTAAATTTTTTGTACTTCAACCACCAAAATTTTTGGTTTTTCAAAACCCAAAATTGGCGTGATTTCGGTTGTTGAACGACCAAAAATCAATTGAATTCGGTTGTTCAACAACCGAAAAAGGGTAAAATTGTAAATTTTTTTTTCGTTATTACATAAAAAAACTGATAGATAGGTATTAACAGAAATTCTTCGATAGTTTTGTAATAACGCAAATTATAACAGAATTTAACTAGGTCATCAATTTAGAAAATTATTAAAAAAACAAAAAGAAATAAAACACAATAGGGAATGTTGTAGGGGCTTCAAACGCTAGTAAACAACTAAAAAAACAAAAATGAACCAAAAACACAAAGAAAAGGAATATGGCGGGTTTTAAAAGTGGGGCCCGTTCCAATAAATCACCAAAACTCAATGAATCCGGATCGATTCCAATCTGATAAACGGGATTCCCAATACATATAGCACTTTTGAACATTGGCAAGAACTAAGAAATCAGAAATGGCTTACTGAGGGAGAGAAGCATGATAAGTTGGAATGGGTTGCTTAGAATGAGAAGCTGATACCGTATGAAAAAAAGGTTACAAGGCTTGAAAAATTCTCTTATATAATGGACTGCACAATTTCAAAATACAACTCAATTACATGACATACGACAAATTTTCCTACAATTACATCCACTTAAAAAATGAATTACAGATGAACATCCATACATTAAAAAAAGGGAAAATATCTCCATATCTTTTATTTCTAGGTTTCATTTCTTCATAAACCTAAAGTTTCAAAAGATATTTTCTAGCCCCCTGACAATTTTAAACCTAAACAAATGTGAGAAAGGAATGCTCTTTTCAAACCCAATACTTTCTCTCTCTTCACTTATATATCCTAAACTTTTCTTTTTCTCTCTCTTCCTACGTCTTTTATTATCTCTTCTCCCATATTTCTCTAAACATCTCTCTCTTCGTGATAACCTCTCACCTCCATGAAGCTCTTTTAGGAGGATGGCTTTTAAAAAAAGCATGTTTTTTTAGATTTGTTTGGCCTAAAAAAACCATGTTTAAATTAGCACAAGAGGTTAGAAGAAATAAAATCTACAATTTTTATATCCCAATATATCTTTTAAAACCTTGGGTCTATTGTAAAATGAAACTTAAAAATATATAATATGGAGATATTTTCTCTTAAAAAAATGCAAGGAGTTAGATTATAACTCTACTTAGGCCCCTTCAAAAAACGTCCAACTAAATTACACAAAGGGATTTGAGCATACACGTCTTAAACTCATGTGACATAAAATTCAACACTATACGAAATACAATGTAAAATTATAAATGAATTTCAAAATAAAAATACACCATAAAACTCAATCTTCACATACAATTTCAGTTGTGCATGAGTGCTCAATGAATCATGATCATGGGAAGCCAAATATGGGGCTCTTTGTGCCCGGTTTAAGGCAAAGGACTTAGGTGCATACATAATTATACAGATGGCACTAAGAATTCAACCAATTTCACATCATCTTAATGTGAAGCAATTACGAATCATTCAATCTACACTCTGTATGCGCTTTCCAACAAGAGATGCTCGAGAATTCGGATCTAAAAGTATCGATAAAAATGTGGGAGATAGAGGCTCAAAATGTGGGAGACATGGTCCGGGCTTTGGATATGTTGTTCCTCTCGACAAAATATTTCTGATAAGGTATATTTTGTAGGATTGTTTGCATTGGATTGTAGTGACCATTTAGAGAGACGTCGAGGTGTTTTGCATTTATCTGTCTACAACTTTCATGACCTCCAACCAGTTTTTCAGTGATTTCTCCCTATCCAGAAGAAATTTTTTGATACAATTTGATATCTCATAGACTTGAACTCGATTCTCTTTTTGTTCATATATGATAAGCCAAGATTAAATCGGAGGTGGGGACGATCATAAGGCTAACTTGCAATCGATTTTTATGGCATTGCTGAAAATCATGATTTTGGCATCTTAAAAGACCTATATCTCATTGAATATGCGGAGTTTGTTAGTGATTATTAAGGCAAAGAAACATTATATTGAAAGGAGCATGTTATTGTTTTTTGAGCACTCATCCATAAAAAGATAAGATCCAGAACGCTCTCAAATCTTGGAGTTTTTGGCTTACGCAACGATTTTGTGGTGCCAAAACTTCCATTTTCCAACTAGAAATAAAGAAATAAGAGCCCAAGCTAATGGGTTTAGGTGAAAGGAAGCTTTATTTTCATCATTTTCATGCTAACAGAAAATGCCCTTTTGAATTATAACGGTACAAAAGAGTCATAATCCACCCACATGCCCCATACTTTTGATAATCCATCCATGTTTGAAGCCATCTTTATAAGAGGACTAAACCCCATCCACTTTGAAAGGTTAGAGATCATTTGTTAGGTCTTGGTGTAGCGAATTCTAGAGAGAAAAAGCCTTATATAGAGAGAAACACCAACCTAAAAGCTAGATAGAGAAATTCCCATAGAGAGAAAACAAGCTAGAGAAAAAAACTCCCTTAGATATGCAAGTATTTATTTTCTAACCGAGTCCACCGAGACTCTCAAACCCAATATGAAAGTATTTATTTTCTCTATTGAAAAGTTTGTATTTCTATTTTCTTGTGTGTGTTTGCTTTTATTTTTGGAGTTATTTACATATATTGTCATGCACACATGCGTGCGCAAATGAAAATTGGCACACACCTATTATCGTTTTAAATTCTCTTTCTTTCTTTTTTTTCCCTTTTTTTTTTTCAGTTTCGTGTTTTTTTTTTTTTTTTTGGAAGAACTTCAGAATTTATTGATATCAAAACATGTTACATTGCTAAATAGGGTCCACTATGGCTTCCCTATACACATGAGCTAACGATAAGGTCAAAGAGGACATCAGCTGAAAGATCTGAAATCCAATGGATTTAAGTTGCCAAGGAAAGCGTTGCTCTTTCAAACACCATTTAATCACATTCATCGAATCCCCTTCAATGATAACACCTACAACTGTATTTCTGACCACTAGAATTTTCAAGCCATGAAAAATAGCAAGAAGTTCCTGTCGTAGTGATTCCACACGGGCCAGCATATGCAGCTAAGACATTTACTTGGCAATCACGTATTGCACCACCTTAGCCAGCTAGACCTGGATTGCCCAGTGAGCTTCCATCAAAATTCACCTTAAGCACTCCTGGATCAGGTGGCTTCCATCTAGTACAAGGTCTAACTTTAGACACATCCAACTAAAAAATGTTAGAGAGATTAATAAAAACATCAACTTTGGATAAACCCTTGCGTTCTTTGATGACAACTAGCCGTGACCAAAGGGAAGTTTTAATATTATTTAATACCCTGTCAAAACAACAGCCTTTCCCTTCAAAGGTTCTTTGATTTCTCTCCAACCATACTTGCCATAGAACAACAACGTGAAAGATCTTTCAGATAGAGTTCCCAATTTTTGGTAAAGGTACCTCCAATTGAGTGATCAAATCTAACACATGCTACGGTAAGGTTAGGTTCATCCCCAACGATTGAAAGCACCACCACTAGATTTTGGATATAAACGAACAATAGATAAATAGGTGTGCCCCACTCTTACCATTTTCCTTATACATCAAGCAAACATTAATGATGAACTTTCCTTTTTTAATTCTCTTCTTCCATGAAATGAATAAAGTTTAAGAAAATACAACCAACCATGTGTTTTATGACTCAATTTACATCTCAAGGCCCTTTAAAGATGATGTTAGGCCATGCATGATAAAAATGAATGGAAATTTATCAAACCACACTTGAAAAATTAATTATTTTTGTCCTACTTTTAAGAAGCTTATCAAGGTATATGTAAAGTATGCATCATAGGGGCCACATCTATTTCAAGGGATTTCCCAATTTTGCACATTTATCAAAACAAAAGTATTTTTCAGGAAACCAACATATGTGAGGCAATGGTATTCTCAATTGCCAGTATCTCACTCTATACGCCCTATTAGGTATAAATATTCATAAATACAAACATCAAATGGGTGACTTAATGAGATACTTGGTGCTCGAAAGCACCAATATCTCATGGAGTGTCTTATTTCATAAGATATTTGTGTTAAAAATATTCAAAACCTTATAAGACTTTTAAAGTGAGATATTAGTAAATAGAACAACCAATATCATATGAAACTTTGACACCCATAACTTATTTTGAGTAGTTCATCAGTAAGAATCGAAATGGGATTTAGTGTTGCTAATATCACCTATCGAAAATTTAAGCCCAAGCCTTCTTCCACCCATGAGATATTGGTATATGAAAGTACGAGTATCTGACAGTGACTAGGTGAGATATTGGCATTTAGAAATATCATTATCAAGGTGACTTGATGAGATATTGGTGTTTATAAATACCAATATCTCGTAGTTTTTATAGTGAGATATTGGTATTTGAATAGAATACTATTATCTCAAATAGGTAGTCTTCCTAACAAGTACTTTTTGGAGGAGTGGAATCGCAAAGTGTCCCTCCAACAATTTCTAACTCATTGTGACCCATTATAACTTGTCCCTTAAGGGGTTTTTTAAAAGGGATTGTATACTGTGAGACAATTTATTTTCGATATAAGAAGGCCACAATTGGTACTAGTCATTAGATGTCAAATTGGATGCCTTGGAGTGTGTCACAAAGTTCGAGAGTTTTTTTTTTAACTTGGAGTTTAGTCAACGATGCACTCACAACCGTCCGATTTGAAATATGATGGACAAAAATGATTGTAACCTCCTTGTATTAAAAGTAAATGGTGTATTTGTAACATTCTAGGAATTAGTTGAGCACTATATATATATATATATATATATATATATATATATATATATATATATATATATATATATATATATATATATATATATATCTTGAGCATGGTTTGAAAGCTTCTAAAAAATGAACATTGATTTACATAAAAATGGACTCATCCCCATTATATCAGGTTTCGTGTTTATCAAGAATGCTTGAAAATGAAAATAATGGCCATTAATGTTTTGATCATAAAATTAGAAAATATTAAAAAACAACTATGATTTTAAAAAATAATAGAAATAGTAGCAATTTATATTTGATAAAAGAAAGCTCTTAATTTTTTTTTTTTGGGTAAGTGAAGCTCTTGTTAGGAATGGAAATATATATTTTCAGGTATTTCTCTTGTGATCTTCCCCATTTTTCCTTCTTCACCAATTACCCCTTTCTATTTTGGTAAAGTGTAGTCTTCACGTTAAAACAACTATTACAACCATAAAACAGAAATGAGCAAGCTCTACTCCAGTCCATTAAATTTGTTTTAAAACCTTGAAAGAAATGAATGAAAACGAGTTGTACAATGTAGCGCATGTAATGTACGAGTGGAATATCTTTCTATTTATATTACTGAGAAAGAATAAATAGAAGTGCGATTTTTAAATGGGTTTGTATAAAGCCGAGGCTCTAAACAATCAAAGTGCACCTTCAAAATAGCGTCGAGAAATATAGTTTCAATGCTGGAAATCTTTGTGATAGCCTTAAAATGTATTTTCATACCTAAGTATAAAATTTCAAGCTTAAAAAATGGTGCAAAATTGCATTACAAGATGCACTATTTTCAAAATTTGAAATCTATTTTTTTTTCATGTCATCTTAAGGTCGAGATGATTAATTTCAAGATTTTTAGGCATCAAAACAACCTCTTCCAGTGAAAATTTTGAGGTGCACCCAAATTTGATTGTTGAGAGCCTCAGACTTATATAAACTTTTTCCTTTTAAAATTTTTTTCCTAGCTCCTTTTTCCCTCGAGTTTCTAAGAATCTCTTTGCAAAAGAATGACTAAGTTTTAAATTTTAGAGTCTCTCTCTTCTCATTCCAATATCTATCTCGGAGCACATTCAATAAAGAACAATTGTTTCATGTGGGCTGGACCACATTTGTACAATATGCTGTCCTGAGGTATAAAGCATCCATGTTAAAGATGGATACAAATAAGTAGTCCATCTAAAAACAATTGTAACTAACCGTTCAAATATTTTTTTTAATATAATTATAATTTTTAGTTCTCAAAATTTATTTATTTTTTCATATTCATGATTTCCATTTTAAAGATTATATATACTGTAAAAATTAGGATCAAATTATATTTAAAATATATATTTATTGCCAAGCCCGCATTTGTACATGTGCGGGCTTGGCCGCATGCTAACCCTGTCCTTCAATAAATCCATCTCTATTTCTAACTCCAACTAATTCCTATATTGTCTATAAAAAGTGTATGACTCCCATCTCAAGTAATTCCTAAAAATTTAATTTTATATCTTTTTTGGCATATATTTGTTAAAACAGCATTAAAACAATAAAGCTAAGATAAATACCATATTGTGTAATGCACATGCCATTAGCTAGTTACAAGTCATCTCCATTACTTGTTGTCATCTATGAAATGTTGAATTAAAGTATTAAATATTAATCACATTTTTGGGGATAGTGAGGACTTGGATTGAGGAACGACTTATCTTTACCTTCTATTTTTAATTATTAGCATCAAAGTGACGCCCATTTCAATTATTGGAATTATAATCCCAAAATGGTAAATGCACAATTTTATTTGTATATAAAGTGAAAACCTTAAAATTTGGGAATCAAGGATAGGTTTACAATAAAGTTAAGGGATTGTATACAATGAGATCATTTACCTCTGGTATAGGGAGGTCACGATTAGTTATAACCATCTGATTTGAAATCTGATAGTTTGGATGTGTCATAAAGTTCGAAAAAATTTAGTCTTTAATTTGGATAAAGAAAAATACTTATTCAAATGCAAGTTTCATTTTAAACTTAGATTTTCTACTATATACTCCAAAATAAAATAAGGAGGGTATTTGTTAAAGGAGGAAATAGAGGTTCAATTGGACTTAGGTGATTCCCAACTTAGTAGGGTCCCCCTCAATAAGTATTCTACCCCAAACTTTCTATCTTGATAAGGTCCTACTCTTATTAAATGCTAAGTGTCCCAAGTACTATTGTGGCTTAATATTGTTGATAGATAAATAGATCAAATTAGATTGAATGATAGAGACTACATGTAATATACCAACAATATACAACAACCATTACAACATACATTCCCCCAAAAATAAACCCTAGCACAGACCACTTGGAAAGGATACCATGCACAAAAATGTACAGTATATGACATTATTGGACCATAGTGTATGCACAAGCACTACAACATACATTCCCCCAAAAATAAACCCTAGCACAGTCCACTTGGAAACGATACCATACACGAAAATGTACAGTAATGACACCATTGGACTATAGGGTATGCACAATATATGGTACACTAGTGAGATCTCCAATATCTATTTTGGACCATGGAAAATAGACATTAAACAATATGAGTATGGTACATGCATTATCTTTTATTTTTTTCTTGAATAATAACATGATACTATTTCATTCCTTCAACCTCTGTCAAAGATATGTAGCTCGAAGCGAATATAAACTTAAACATAAACTTAGAATCTATTATTTATACATAACTAAAAAATTTGGACCTCTATCTGACCAACTCATTAGACTTTTCATTCTCCATAAACACGAGTAGAGAAACATTCTTCCCTTTACATGAGTCTTTAACTTCATTTAATAACAAGACCAAATTTATGACAGTTTATAACTATCTATATTGCTTATCATCTACTCACCCCATAAAACGATTTCCTAGTGGAATCCCAATTAGGTACTATTGCCTCATTCTCATTGTTACTTTATTAACATCTACTTCTTTGAGTGTATTTTTAGACCCTAATTCCAGAGCCAAACATACTCCAAGGGATTTGAGATCAAAGAAGGGATATAATCTCAAAGGATGAGATACATGGAGCCAAGTGGAGGTCAAGCGCTTGATAGATGGTAAGACCACATATGATGCCAATGGTTGCAAAACTTTAGAGATCTCCCCAAATTATATTTGAAGCATCATAAATGCAGTATGAAAAGGTTAGGGCTTATCATGGAGACCCTGATTTTCCTTGAACGACCAATCCTTTCCAAAGTCTATAAGAAGATCCTAGATCGACATTAAACTTTGGGACTTATATTTCCATTGCCTTATATATATGCCTCTCCACGTGATATTGGGGGATTTGGATATGATTTGATAGGTCTTGAAGATCATCATTCATTAAGAGGAGTTCTAATTGCCGGTCCACATGAAAAACCTCATCAAACCCTATAATAATAAGGTGGATTTTTGCAGATATGTATAATGAGGCCTCACATCCAAATTTCGTACAAATTGGGTATTATCTGTTATATCTCTCGATTCACCGGTCGCCAAAATATTCCCTGATCGTTGATCCCCTTATGATATTTGAGGAATGGTCTAAAACTTTGGGAAATTTTTTATATATATATATATAATTTCATGCAACAGTTGTACAGTAATATAATGAAACAAGCTTCAAAAACTATGTTAAAGCCGTTTTGTTGATCCAAATTTTAGAACATACAAAAAGAAAATTTTGAAAACACAACTTAGAAAGTGTTTTTTAGCCCAATTAACATAGGACATCCATTTTGGTGAGATACTTAGGTCTAGGCCTTAGAAGGATATTTTTCTTTCCAAAATTTTTTGATAACTTTATTATCATCAAATTAACAATATATATATATATATATATATATTTATATTTATATTTCATTCAACGGTTGTATGGTAATATAATGCAAACACCTTAAAAAACTATGTTAGTGCCATTTGTTTGATCTCAACTTTTAAATGTGCACTCTTTTCATTCCATTGAACAATCACAAATAAACAAAATTTAAAAATGCCCCCTAGAGTGTTATTTTGGCCCAATCAATATAAGCCGTCCATTTTGTTAAGGTGCATAGATCTAGGACTTAGAAGGAAGGATTTTTCTCTTTTCAAAAATTTTACATAGCTTTGTTATCATTAGATGAATAATGTCCCAAAATTTTAAAAAATGGTTTTGAGGTCATAAAGACCTATCTTGAAATTCATAAAATGAATGGTCTATATTCAATGTTGGAGGGGACTCATTTTAACGATATCTATTATGCAAATTGAGTTTTATTTATTTTAAAATTGACTATTGGGATGAAGCATTGTTTGTAAAATCGTCCGATCTAACTGCTAATCGCCCGATCAGATCGGACCGGTTAGTGGCCGGTTCCGGTTTTGGGCAGTTAGGTGATCAACCGGTATTTAAAAAAAAATGTATGTAAATTCTATTCTTTACATTATGGTAAAGATTAAAAATTGTTTTGGTCATTAATACTCACTTTTATATTTTCCCATCTTTTTAAAAGAAAAATTAAAAATAGCCCTTGGAAAATATAAAATGGGTTAAAATCCAGTTTTTTCATTAATTTTCAACTTCATTTGAATGTGTTTTGTTTGAATCATTCTTATATGCTTTTTATATTTTAGTAGATTTTGTTTTTGTATTTTTTAATTTTTTCAACACTTTTTTGACCTACTTGGACTTGCTCAGTTAGAGCAATTGAATCGGCCGGTTTATCCGCTAGGTCAGTTAAACCGCTTCCAGCCCATATCCGGTTAATCGTTCCGATTCAATTTTATGAGCACTAGGATGAAGAGAAGGTATATGCAATTTTTGGGGTGATACAAATGCTACAAAATATGGTTTTCTAAAGGTGTGCTTGCATTATATTACTATACAACCGTTGCATGAAATTATATATATATATATATATATATATATATATATATATATATATATATATATATATATGACAAAAGTACTTAACTTTTATTGATAATGGAAAAAACACAGTACATTAATCAAAACATAACATAATAAATCACTAAAAAATCAAGATTCACCTCTTTCTTAGCCAAATCATCTGTAACCTCATTAGCCTCCCTAAACATATGATAAAAAAAGTCCACCAAAATAAAGAATCCATCACCTGTAGCCATAAGGATATGAGATGCCAACGAGTTTTAGAAGTATAAGAGCACCGGTTAATAATATTTAGAGAATCCCCTTCAATTATCAAAGCATTTCAATCCTCTCTCTTTGCAAATCAAAACTCCTTGCAACAAAGCCGCCAGTTCAACATGATTTGTTGTCACTGTTCCACACGGTCCATCAAAGTAAAATATGATGGACCCTACACTATCTCTTTACACCCCAACCAATTCCTGCATTCCCTGGGTTTCCAAAGGGTGATCCATCAAAGTTAATCTTAAAGGTTCCTTCTAGCGATGACATTCATCTCAGTTTCGGTCTAACCTTAAAGAAGTGATAAGTAATGAGATTTCCCAAATTTAGGAAAACAACAACTTTAGAAACCCCAAAACCTTCATTAGTTACACTGAACCAATTCCATACCATATTTAAAATTTTATTTTTTAGCTCTTGGATCTCCAAGGACACACGATCAAAAGTTCTTCTATTCTTTTCTAACCACATATCCCAAATAATAGCACCTCTAAGAATGTCCTAGACCATACTCCCTACTTTTGAAAAGCCTACGTTTAAAATGTTGTAGAACATTACTGAAGGACCCTGGCAACCATCATTACTGCAATCTTTTGCATCCTCCACTGCCAAATATGATAAGATAGGGGACAAAAGAAAAAAAGATGAGCACAACTTTCTGCATCATTCTTAAAAAAGAGACACATATTAACTATAACCTTCCCCTTCTTTCTTAAATTATCAACAGTAGGATTCTTACCTTGAATCATTATCCAAATAAAGCTTTTGATTGTCAGAAGTATCTTTCATTTCCAAATATCCTTAAGTTCCAGTTGGTTTTATCTAATGCAATCATGGAAAAGCAGAGAGTATGCAGACTTTACCGAAAATTTACAATCAGTCTCGAGTTCCTTAATAGCCTCATCTCTTGCCGCTATTGATATATACACATTGGCTAACCACTGAAGTAAATCAGAAATTTGGTTAAAAACCACAAGAGGTACTTGGTTATAGCGACAAGTGATGTTCCAAAACACAGAATTACTATTGAGCTCACTTATCTCATTCACCATAGCCATTGCATTTGAGCATCTATGGAATAAATCAGGGTACTCAAATTTTAAAGCATTCTCTAAGGTCTATCTGATATGTCTCGCCATAAAGCATCTCATAGAATTGATTGATTTCCATATATGAGATTGTCGCAAACCACTTCTCCCTCTTGCAATAAAATGATTTAATGGGTCCAATCCATATTTGGCAATAAGAATTTGCTTCCAAAGATAATCCTCTTGTTCTAAAAAGTGCTACTACCAATTTAGCAATTTAAGCTTGGCTCATAATTTGATACCTTCGAATACCCAAGCCACCCTTACTTTTTGACGTACACACCCTCTCCCACCTCACTAAATGGTACTTCTTTTAGTTACAAACTGAGCCCCAAAGAAAGTTCCTCATTAACTATTCAATCTTTTATATAATATCTGAGGGCATTACCCAAGAAATATTTGATAAATGGGTAAGTTGTAGAGGGAAGATTTGACAACAGTGATTCTGCCACCCAAAGATAAGGTTTTTGCCTTCTATAATTCCAACTTGACATTTGCTCTCTTAACAATTGGATCCAACACCTCCTTAGGTAATCTACAATAAAAAACATGCATACCCAGATAAGTAATAGGAAATGATTTCACTTTGCAATTTATAATTTCTGCCATTTGATTTACCACTAATACATCACATCCCACCCCAATTATAGAAGTCTTACCAAAATTCACTTTGAGACCCAACGCTAATTCACAGCACCTCAAGAATGTCCTAATATGCAAAATCCAGTATAAGTGTGTACCATAAAAGATGATTGTATCATCTGCATATTGCATATGATAGATAATTGTGGAATCTGCAGATACTTGAAAAGCTCGAAACCATTGTCTACTCTCCACATTAGTCAGCATCAAACTAAAACTTTCCCCAACAAGAGTAAATAAGAAGTGACATAGAGGATCCTCTTGTTTAAGTCCACTCGAAACACTAAAGAATCCTTCTAAGTTCCATTCACCAATGTAGCAAAATGCACTGTAGATAAATACCCATTGATCCTTTTTCTCCATATAGCACCAAAATATATATGCCTTAAAATCGCATCCAACACCTTCCATTCAACGCTATTGTACATCTTCTCTATATCAAGCATTAGTATAATTCCTGGCTCCCCACTTTGGACTCTAGCATGAATACACTCATGAGCCCATCTATGACCATCATGCCACTAATAAAAGCAAACTGAGTCCTTGAGACTAATAAATGCAGTACCATTTTCAATCTTTCAATTGACATATTAAAAATGATTTTATACAGGCTCATGAGCAAACTAATCAGGCATATGTTACTGATCCCCAAAAGGGAGCTTTTTCTTGGGATTAATGCAATAAAAGTCGACAATGCCCCTATTCAAAACACCCCTCTCCAGGAACTCATTAACCATCAACAACAACTCATCTTTCAATAGAGACCAAAATTTGTGAATGAAGACTAGAGGGTAACCATCCGGCCCAAGAGCCTTGTCTCTAAATAAAGTAAACACAACCCTCCTCAACTGTTCTAACTCCACTTTCCTTTCCAAGGCCAGTCTCAACCTAGGGTAACACCTTAAAAGGAACTCCATCTTGATCAATCAAGAAAAGAAATTATGAAGAAAACTCTTTTTAAAAATGATTTATGAACTCCATTTCTCACGTTCCGAATCCTCCTCACGAACCCCTTGAAACCTGATGCTCGAAATATCAGTCTGCCTCTTCCTTGCATTAGAAATAATAGAGACCTCGGATGCAAAGGTGGTTTGGCTACTCCACTACGCCAACTTATTACATGGGAAGAATCTCCTTCTATTACCAACGAACTGCCCAAATTCATGCCCTTCCATATGATAGGCCCTCGAAGTAAAGCAGTCAATTCAACATTATTTGTTGTCAACTAACCACAAGGCGCAGCGTAACAAAAGACCACATATCCCTTATCATCTCGACACACCCCCTAACTCCTGCCTTTCCAGGGTTCCCATACAATGATCTATCAAAATTAAGTTTATAACGTCCCCTAGATGGCAACACCCAAACACTCCTTGGCTTAATCTTCATAAACAATGAATAAATCAAGGATGAAAATTGTGATAAATATTCACCTTGGATACTCCCCATCCCTCCCTAGTAACACCAAACCAGCTCCATACTCTAAACAATATTTTATTTTTTAACTCTTCCACTTTCACCACCACCCCCTCAAAAGTTCTTCTATTCCTTTCAAGCCAAAGTTCCCAAATGATAGCCGCACAAAGAATATTCCACAACAAAGAACTAATTTTTGAAACACCACACATTTTCATTTGAGACACAAAACTTGAGATCGAGTCAGGTAACACAAACAAAGTTTCTACTTTCTACATTGCTTAACACCATAACCCACTCACCTATGGACAGTGAAGAAAAAGGTGATCACCATTTTTCTCATCATTCTTGCAAAAAGGAAACATTAACAATAATTTTACCCCATTTTATGAGATTGTCAACTGTTAACACCTTGCTTTGAGCCAAAATCCAAACAAAGACTTACCATAAAAATACAAGATATTATACTTACCCTTCTTATATATAATGATTGCAAGATACACCTTCCACATTTCCGATATACACATTTGATATTAACTTGGGAGACAATATATACTTTCATTTCACACTTCCCCTCAAACTCAAGATGGTATGAAAGAGAGCAGTTGGAGTTTGAACACTTAGTTGCGAAAACGAGCAATTCAATCTTCAGGTGTATAGCATGACCAGTAAAAACAGTGGTTGCTATACTCAGATTGCTTTATCAAAGGAACAACAAAATAAGGCAGGGTCAATCAATGACAGACAAACAATCATCGAAAACATAAGGCTCGAATAGAGTAGGTTTGAGCAACAAACATAAACTTCATATCTTTCTTTAGAGCCAGAAAAACTGTCGAGTCAGTCATGAAAACAAAATGGCACTTGAAAGAGCCAACCGAACTCAGTACATATCCATGATCAATCAGCAACTCACAGATATGATCGATTAACAGAACAACAAACTTGATCATACAGAAATAACGTAATTGAGTAACATAGTAACAGACTCAATCTTACAGGAATGAACATAGCAAAGATCAATCTGGCTCTGAAACCATGTAAAAAGTCTCAAGTTTCTCTGAAGAGACTCGATGTCCATTAATCAATATGTATATAAAAGCATGTATTGTATATACATAAGCATGTATTGTATATACAAGTTTGTCTTATATAAACAAATACAAATTACAATGATAGAAATAAATCGCATACACCTATATTATACCCACACATACCATAAAAATACAAGATATTATACCTACACGTCCTATATAATGATTACAATATACACCTATATTTACATTACACACCTTCCATATTAACTTGGTAGATAATATATGCTTTCCTTTCACAATGATGACCTCCTAATTTTATGAAGGCCCACTCTTCCTCATGATGGCCAGTCTCATCAGAAGTCTTATTGTCATCAACTACATATTGAATCAGGAGATGGATGTGATGCTTCTTAGTAGTGGAATTGGGCAGGTCATTTTTTTGTTGCATTTCTTTTACGTCTACTTTGTCAAATATGGTGGTGATTACAAGTCTATGCTCTCAAAGGGGGTCTTGTCTTTGGACTAGTGTTGGAAACTACTACATGGGCTGAGTACTCGACCCATGCCTGATCCAAGTACTCGGACCGAGTCTGAGTAAACCAGTCTGAGTGGTGGTAAGTACTATAGCAATAAAAAAAAGATTAAAAAAATTATAAAAAATAAAATAATTATATGTTTAAAGTAAGATTAAGCAAAGCACGTCAAAATGAGGTAAAAAAAAGTAGTAAAAAAATAGATTTTAAAAAAGCAACTTGTAACTGGGCTAGTTTTAAAATAATCTAAAAAAATGGGACACATGTAAAAATAAGTATTTATGGCCAAGACACTTTTTAATTTTGCCAAAATGATAGAAAACATAAAAAATATATCCAAAATGAATTCTTTTTTTAGGATTTTTTATATTTTTGAATTTTTTAGTATCCCTAAGTTGGACACCCAACTTGGGACAACTCGGGCTTGGCAAGGGCACGAGTCCGAGTAACTCAACCGAGTAGAAACTGTTTGCCTGACTTTGCGAAGGTAAATAAAATTACTTCGAAGACTCCCTCTTATTTTGGTGAGTCCACTCTTAATGAGTGATTGGGATGTGATGTGTGTTCAAAAGACTTTTTACGGCTCTCTCTGTTTCCCTGTCACTTTTAAAGAGAGATAGGGGTGTGATTGTATTTTTGGAAGACTTCTTGTGTCTCTCTCTAATTCTCTCATTCATTTGCCCAAAAATGACTAAGCACATTTATTACTGGAGTCTTGATGATTTCATGACTATAAAAGATTGCTCTTCCTCTTGAAGGGCTTGGGACCTGCATCCAATTCTAACTATTACAGCATTGATGGCATCAATTGTGCAAAGAGGAAGTCAATCGTTGTCAGATGGTTTGATTTATTGTGGAGTCTACTTGGTTGTGGAGTATTGTACACCAAATTGGTGTGGGGTTGGATTCAGTCAAAACCAATCTGATCACTAGTCGAATTGGTTCACTGAATTTTAAAAATATTTAATAAGAACTATGAGCTTAACAAAAATTGGCCAATTGAACTAGTCAAAACTGGTCATTCAGATTGGTCAAATGCAAGTTTTGATGGGGTTTTTACCAAACCTATTTTTTAGTCTAGACCAGATTGGCCAAGGTAATGATCATCGATTCGACTGGTGGGATTACCAATCAATCTCTATTTTAATCACTATATTATATCCTCTCAATCTAAGATGATAACGTTATGGAATTCCTCTAGGGTTAGAGAAATCCACTTTTTTAAAGGGAAATGTGAGTCATGATTTACAAGAAATAACATTATGGTGAAATAATCTACCCTCTCAATTTTTCAAAGCATGAACATGGTTCCCACTCTTTCCTTTACTCGAGAGTGTCGCAAGAGTAGCAACATGTGTCGTGTCACAATTTTTTAAGAATCATGTCAGTGGCATTATGAGTTATGTGGCGTCATGGGAATTACAATATCTCAATTTGCATGTGCATTTACTTAAAGAGTAATGATCATGTAGGACCCTACCACATACAATACCATGAGACCGCCACGTACCTTCGTTAGATTCTACTCCATATCTCGAGGTAGGTTTTACTGTCCCCTGCAAATCCCCTCTTTCTCTCTCTTCCTTCATTCCTACTCTCTCTCTCTTCATACTCTCTCACCTCATTCTTGTTGGGTTTATGTGAGGTAGGTTTTACCGTCACCTGCAAATCCCCCCTCTCTCTCTCTTCCTTCATTACTACTCTCTCTCTCTTCGTACTCTCCCACATCATTCTTATTAGGTTTATGTGGCCTTTAATGGCCTTATGAGTGCTTGTAAAATGAAATGATATAGTGGCATATAAACTCAGTGGGAGTGTGGTCCCTCGTGGATCATACTAAGCAAAAGATATTTACAGATACCAGACTGTGCTTAATGATCTAGGCCAGTCGGTTGTAAAAAACCCATGTTATCTGGGCATAAAGAACTAATCGAGAAGGGTTCTAATGGGTTCGCCCTTGATGAGGTCGAAGAATATGCCCAAATGAGTGAGCCGAGGGACTGTGTGACCCTTGTGTGTGATGGTGGCCTACAGAAACGGGGGCCAAAGCCTCATCCATATGCCATCACACGACATGCATATCGATAGATTATTCGAAAAAGCTAGAAATCCACCTTTTAAGGTGAAGCGTAAGTATGTGCGAGAGAAACCTCTACACGCCATAGAGTTGTGGTCGTATAAGGTCTTGGTGACCATGACTTGTCTCTAGGGGAGGACCTGAAATCCACAGACTGAGATTGCGATCCCTTGGGTCATCGGCCAAACTTTGGTGACCTGCTAATGAGCCCCTGCTTGGACTGTGGGTCATGAGAAACACTGGGTCGGGCTGATAAAGCAAGTGTGGTCTGTAGTCCACAGTTGAAGGTGGAGTGTCCCATGATTGTTGATTCTTAAACCATATGGATCTTTTTCCCATCAAATTAATTTAATTATGTTTGTTTTATGATGAAATTATTTTAAGATTATTATTTGAATTTTTATGAACCCATGGATATTTTATTTATAATTTTTGGATTTATAAAATTAAAGATATTAATTTTACAATTGTGTAAATATTCAAATAATATTTTAAAATTCTTTTATTAATTTTAAATATATAAAATATCATGGGGGCCCATTGTGCACATGGGCCCGCCATATTTTTAGAAGGTGTGGCCCATGAGTGCCTCCCTTGGGTGGCACGCCCCGCCTTTATTCTCTTTCTTAGTTTTTGATTTGTGGCATGTGGTCAAATCTTGGAACGGATATATTGACCATGACTTTATCTATTTTGTAGCAAGTTTGTTTTAAAGAGATATAGTCAATTTGAATTGATATGGATCTTACCTTATTTATATTTGGTAGTATTTATGTACTTGATATTATTTGACATATCCTTATGAAATATGTTACATGGATTGTGCAATTTTATAGGGTGCCCATGTGCCCGCCATAAAATATGTGATATTTTATTTAAATATATTGATGGGAAAATGGTTTAAGAAAAGGGGAATAATGGTCCAAGCACCTTCCATAATGTTGATTGCCCATCTATGAAATGGATGGCTCAGATCTCTCACCCCACAAGTCACACTTGATTGACGGTCTACGTTCAGTCTCACAAGAAGAGGCAAGCCAAAGAAAACCCTAAGAAACCCTAATCTTATTTAAAGCCTATAAAAAGGGATTGTCTCTACCAAAAAATCTCTATACATTTTTTTTTTTTCTCTCTCTTAAGAAAATTTATCGCTCTCATGTTTGATTTCTCTCTCCAACATTGTGAAAAAACCTAAAGGTTTAGGTTATGGAGTTCTTCTCTCCTACCTCTAAACTATGGATTTATGGCCAAGGGTTTTAAGGTTTAGCAAAAAGATAATCCATCTATCTCAAACTAGGTTGCTAAGAGAATTCACTTAGGGTTTGAGTTTGTGATCAAAGGGATTCATGTTCCATTGGTGTGGCTTGACCGAAATTTGCTTTCTTGGTTCAAGATTGAAGCTAGACCGTTGATCCTGTGCCATCGGATGGTGGTGATTCGGTGTGGGGTGTAATAAACCCGGTTAAGGTAATCTCCGACACTCTTCCTTTTGTTTCATGCAATCTTATCATTTATTCTCAATCATAGTGCATAGTTGTTTCAATGACATCAAGTTGTTAAAATCTTAGTTTTATTGTTATGCTGATTTTATTTTGAAATTTATCTTATTATAATAAAGACCACATGTACGTGATCTTTTACCAAAAGAAAGGGGTGCCCTGGTAAAAGATCACATAGGTCTTTCTTTCAATTCTTACCCTCCGAATACAATTTAACTTCTTTTCTTTCTTTCTTTTCCCTCTGTCCCCCTCAGTGTGCTCTCTCTCTCTCTCTCTTCCTCCGATTTTTTTTTTTTTTGAACATTGGACCAGAGCAGTCTCATTGCGGGAACAAGGTAGAGCAGCCCAATGGAAGAGGCCGGGTGCCGAGAAATGAGGAGGGTGGGGAAGATAAGGATGTTGTGGGAAGAGTCTGTGAAATTCTGGGCGGAGGAAGAAGAGCAAGAAGGGAGGGGGCGGATAAAGATGGACCTTCCTTCCCCTGGCTTAAACAGGGAGAAAATCCTCTCTCTCCCTTCCTCCTCCCCCTCTTGCCTCCAAATTTCATGGCAATATAGAGAGATAGCTAGGACTTATGACTATAAAAAATATAAAAGAGGCCATATTTCACAGTCAAGCGCAACTGCTTCCTCAAACAAAGCAATTTCTCTCTTTTACTAGCAATTAATTCAAAATCCCAACAACTCTGTTATGTGAAATATCATTTGGATTCAAATTGGAGGAGTCTTCATATGGAGATACATGGGGAAGTTTATGCAATTCTTCAATCCAATCTTCAATTTTTCACTTTAGACATTGTTTCCCATCTTCCATATTGGAGAGACAAAAAGCCCCACTGAATTAATCTCTAAAACCTTGAAATAACCCTTGGGTAACCAAATACTACCTCATACCTTCCATTATTTGTCACGAAAGCCTTTTATTTGCTCATGAACAGGAGCTTCTTAAGTCTGTCTATGAAATCTAACTGATGATTTTCCCCCTTGGAAATTAGGATTTGTTTCAAATTTCCTCATTAAAGATTACGGTTAGGTTCTTAGGTTTGAGTACGTCATGGGTTTGGGTTTTGTTCTTTAGTGAGAATGATTTAAAAGCAAGTGCACCACTGATAAAAGAATAGGGCAGATGGGCACCACAGTGAGATTTGGGGAAGAACTACAAAACAACAAAGGTATAAAATTTGGATACTCCATATAAGAGGAGATGGGAGAAAAGAGAAAATAGAAGAGGTGATGGGGGAGAAGAGAGAAGAAAGAGGCAGTTAGAGAGAGAAAGTACTTGCTGGACTCCATTCCTACCCATGATTCTTAGAAGGACAGATGGCAGAGATTCAGGCCTTATTTGTTTTATAGAGAGAGAAACAGAGGATAGATTCACACTTTATCTGTTTTTAAAGAGAGAGAGAGAGATGAGAGATTCAAAGAGATAGAAAGTATTTAGAGAGAGAAGAGAAGACGGGAGTTTTAAGAGAGTACAGGCATTCGGATTTAACCTTCTTTACATGTTACCTGGTAACACCTCAATCTTACATTGAGAATTGAGATTCATCCAACGACCTAGATTAGGGGTCCTATGCCATTAAGTGTGGCATGGTCTCACAAGGTCATTTCCCTTGCTTAAGATTGGGTTTGAACTTTATAGAGTTTTAGTGGTGTGGACTACAAAATCCCTCTCTCTCAACTTGAAGGCAAGTCCCATCCAAGTTTTCTGATTGAGTTAGTCCTATCCAGGTTTTGTGATTGAGTTAAACTTCAGTGGAATAATGCAAGTCTTTATTAGCACTAATGTGAAAGACTTTGGATCGTGGAATTGGCAGTGTGAAATGCTTCTGCGCGATTTATGGATATCATGTGTTGGTCATATCGTGTAAAAAGAGTTAGAAAATGTTGGCAGTTTGTGTGCCTTATTATTCTAAGCTTTTGATGGACAATTGATTTGGTTGAAGGGTAACAATTTTAATGTCTTTTATCTTTTCTGCACCCCAACAAATAATACACAGTTCTCTCATTAAGAAAAATCAAGTACCTCCTCTCTCTCTCTCTCTCTCTCTCTCTCTCTCTCTCTCTCTCTCTCTCTCTCTCTCTCTCTCTCTCTCTCTCTCTCCTAATCAAGTTATTCTCTTCCACTGGTTCCATGCCTTCTCTTCTACATTGGTTTGTCTTAATGACATCAAATGTGAAATTGTGAAACTCATGCTTATTTGTTCACATTTGAACTCTCTCTTCCTTCCTAAAAGGTTCATTCACTTTCTTATGACTTTATAGTCACTTAGTCAAAAACATTATTAGACTCATTGGGTGTGAAATTCATGTTTTTTTTGTGACATGTCGACTTGTTTGTAGGGGTGACGATGGGTCGGGTTGGGTCGGATCGGATCGGATCGGGTCTGGCTGGATTAGGAGTTGGACCTGAAATTTTTTTATGGGACCCAAACCCAAAAATATTATGTGGGCCTCAGATTTGGACCTGGACCTGGACCTGAAAATATTATGTGGAACCTGGATTCGGATCCAAACCCCATTGGACCTGACCCAAAAATAAAATATCTATGTATTTAAATATGGAATTGTTTGCAAAGATACCATTTATTTTTTATACATGGATGTCACAATTATTATTGACCCTTAAATTTTTGTACGAATGTCATTGAATAGACACAAAGTTAAATAAAAAAAATTTATTGGACTTTGTGTGTCACCTCAATCCATCTAATTTGAAATCTAATGAACGTGAATAATTGTGACATCCGTGTACAAACGATAAATTGTTTATTTGTAGACAATTCTTTTAAATATATTTTAATATATTTTCATAAATTGGGAAATGTGGGACCAAAACCTAACTAGACCTTGACCAAATAGTGTTTGGGTCCAAGATTTGGAGTCGGACCCAAATAAAGTCTGGGTCCAAGATTTGGACCTGAACCACCCGACTCGTCGAGTCCAATTTTTGGATCTATACACAAACCTGAGTTGGGTCTAGCCTTCAGGTCCCAATCAGGTCCGGCTCCATTGCCTCCTCAGGTGTTTTCTTTCTGAAGCCATGCTTTTCCCTGAAAATGGGAGTGGGAGTGGGAGTGGGAGTGCCAGACAACTTTGTATTGATGTTATAAAAAATGAGAGAACCTATTTTGAACTCTTTAAAAAAAAAATTTATCTCATCTTCCATTGGAACTCTTAAATGGATTCACTCTTGAAAGGGAATTAAATGGATTTATCATAGCTACGAAGTTAATTCGTTAGGAAAGAACCGCATAATTTTTCAATTTCTAAAATATGCAATCAAACTCCATCTCCTATCTTGTAATTAAAAGATATGACAACAATTTCCCCCTAAATCCAGTTCGGGGTTCAAAAGAAAGGATTGATTAATATGACCCAATAAATTGTGAAGAAGAGAATAAAATGTAGATGTTTGATATGACCTACAAAACTTAGCTTGGTTTTGTGGTGAGATTGGGTATAAATTTTTAAACTTCGGAGGAGGGTAGTGTGGATGAGACAATGTGCTCTATAATTTGTTTTTCTAAAAAATAAAATTTTCAAGCTACTAAAATCAATATGCTGTTCCCAAAATACAGTTAGGTCGGTTACTAACCCCTTAGAGGCATCCAAGATTTGTATACATTGGGTGTGACGCATTCATTAACTAGGATGACTTTTAGTTACTAAAATTGAGATTTCTCTAAATCTATAAATAGTCTTCTCATGGGACTTGGACCATTAGATTCCTGACTTAGTGTCGGCCTCTATTGATCTCCCGTATGAAAGTGGTTGGACTTACAATAATAGCCTGTGTTAAAACTTGAGCACTGATTTGCAATATCGCCCATCATTTGTAGAGTTTTGGCACCAAATTTGTTGGAAGTATTTATCATAAGTTCATCTACATGACTATCAAACCCCCAAGGTCTATAATTATCTAAGATGAAAGTGGTTAGGCTAGTAATGGCCGGATCTGCTGTCAAAATCAACAACAAAAATGACTCAATTTCAACGAGGCATATCTCCTTTTTTATTGATCCATTTAAGGGGATACTTAGACCTTTGATCGTCTTTGAGTGCTCTATCATCATGAAGTATTTCAAGCCAAAAGAATTCATCATCAAGGAACGACATCAATTAGAACCATACATGTTCAGACTATGCACTGGTTTGATTGTCGGCGGCTATTGATAATCATCAAGTCCTAGATTTTCTCACAAGGAATCTTGACCGCTCGAATTGGCTTAGTGTTCAAATTCAATTTTCATGATAGCTCAAATTCAAAGGTGGATATCTTTAGAAACCACTCTTAAGCTAATTTGAATTTAAATGTGAATGGAAATTTGTCTTTTATAACATTTTATGAGAGAAGTGGTTTCAACCATTTGATTTTGGATAAACACAAGAATAATAATGGATATCATCATAAAACCTCTATAAGTACCCCATTAAAGAGTGTGAAAGGGTCGTTGACTTAAAAAAACTTACATGGACTAGAGATAGAGAGTGTGAATGTGTGTGATGCTCCATATTCTTTAGAGATATCCTTACATGCTCAAGTAAGGAAAGGAGCACAGGATATTGCTCTACAATCTACTGCATAGAAAGTCATCAACTGAAATAAAAAGCATTTGAATCGAAGATTCACTTCAAGCCCATATTACAAGAAGGTAGAGAGTGGACAATATCCAATGCATGTATGTTGTCATAAATCCCTTTAGTGCTGATATTTTTTCAAATCTTTGTGTATTTTCTTGTAAGATCTGTAATTCACTTTAAGGCCCGAATATAGAGTGCTTGGATTTATATATCGATTTAATTTAAATATAATCGAGATTGAAAGTCTCTGGACATTCATGTATGTAGAAAATCCTTTTCCCACTATCTGGAATTAGCGCGAATTTGTTCCCTCTCTGTGTGTTGGTCTTCTTGGGTTCCTTTTATATTTTTAGATTCAAGTCATAATCATAGTCACTAATACGTTTAGGGGAAACACTAGCACAAGGCCATCAAACACTGATTTGTTTCCTTCTGTACTTCCCAAATCAGTGCACACTGCCATAAAATTATCCTTCATTTTGGCAATGCTCATTCAATTGGTTTTGGATTTGTATAGGTTGTCTTGGTAAGCGCATTTATAAACCAATATCCTGCTTAGCCCAACTCCATTTACTTCTAGTATTTACCTTGTAAAGTACTTTGAAAACAAATTGTCCATTGTTTCCTCATCCTTCTTACATAAGATACACATTAATAAGAATATTTCCTCTTTCTCTCAATATTTTCACTGTCAATAATTACAAGACACATAATCCACATGAAAGCTTGTACTATACGAGGAATTAGCAGTTTATATACCTTGGCCATGCTTGGGTTCCACAATCTTGATATATCCCCAGAAAGAACCAAACACATTGATTTCATCGAGAAGACGGCTTCCGTGGCTAGTTCCCAAATTACTTCGTTATCCGCAAGAGTTGTGAGAATTGGGCAATTACAATGTGGGTAATCACAATGCCTGATGTTGTATTCTGCCTACATCTAATATCCCATGAAATGTTGTAACCTAAGCTAACCTTCTCCATAATTTTGGCATTAGGCCTAGTCGCTTTTAGATGAGCGTTTTATCACCTAGCCACTTTTGATGCCAAAATAATATACTATCTCTTTGCCTATGATAAACTATATACTATCTTTTTGCCTATGATAAACTATGTGTTCCTTACAATCATCTCATTCAAAGATGTCAGTCCTCTCCACACTAAAGATAAACCTCTACTACAAATTCCTTTCCCAATCATATTTATTCCTCCCATATTTACTCATTGAAACATCTTTCCAATGGTGCATTATTGCTTCCTCTATCTTAAGGTCATCATTTTTATTCATTCAATTCTGGTTTTCCTAACTTTTCCTGTAATCAGTAATACAATGAAAGAGTATAGTAGTAAGATCCACTTCTTTGAGCTATTTAAGTCTTGACCTTCTCCAGTAAATCTCCTCTAATTTAACACATTCATGGAATGCACTTCTAATCTCCATTCTCACCACTCCTCTCTGTTGGCAAAGATCATTGGGTTTACATTGAATTCTCTAACAGTAGCCATTAACCAGTATGATTAGAAATAGCGTTGGGTTGACCTGATCAGGTTGGGTCATAGAAAGAAGCTAGACATCGTGATGGTGAATCTTTCGGGGGAAGCTTTTTATGTGACCCCACCCACATATATAGCATATGTGATCCCTGGTCTCAACCTTTGGATCTGAGTAGATGATTGAGATGGTTTGAACGACAATGTCACAAGCTAGCTCTTAACTGTCATATCTAGATCATATGGCTCATAGTTATTTAATTTTTATTTTTATTCTATGAATAATTTTGAGGCAAAATTTGGGACATGGATAGAAATGTCAAGGGCGCACATGATAAAAATAATAAAAAATATTTTTGGTGATAAAAAATTATTAGACTACCCCTAAAAATTATAGAGGCATTTTAGTTATTTTTTTTTATAAGAAATATTTGTTTTTTTTTTATTATTTATTTTTTTTTCAGGTTCGCCCTAATTTTATGATGAGACACCCAAAATTTCATCAAAAAATATTTTGAAAAAAAAATAAAAAATAAAAAAAATATTTGACATGACATTGTGGTATGAGATATTAAGAATTGGGTCCAGATATATGTTGTTGGGATCACATAGAAATATTTTCCTGATCTTTCCTTATCTATCCATCATCTAGAATGGACAATAGATGCTCCAATTGTGTACCATACCAAGTTTTTAAAATATTGCTCCATGTTATTCACTTACCATATATCATGTCCTACATTGCATACCAACAATTTCTCACCTGCCAAAGAAATAAACGAGAAAAAAAAAAAAAAAAAAAAAAAAACCAAACCCTAAGCTGATGCTAAGTTTGATATTATAGAGTCAATTGAGACCCTTTTTGGACGTTTCTCTCCATTCACAAGGGAGTGTGACGCCTCCTGGCAGAGGCAGAGGCAGAGGGCAAAAATAAGGGCCTCATTTGAGCTCCTCTAGAACCCTCGCCCATTGCGAATATTCTCGAAACACCCTTTCTTGTATAAAAACCCTAACCCCTTTCTTATCGTCAATCATTTCGTTTCATTGTAGTTTCTCTCTCTCTCTCTCTCTTTCTCTCCATTGAGCTTCGAAGCTCCTCACTCTGAACTGGTAATGGCGGCTGCAAACGCGTTCTCGTCAGCGGTTCTTCGCTCTTCTCCTCAACAGGTTGGTATCCTGATTTTTTTGCCCTAATTTCCTAACTATTAGTTCAATTTTTTTTTTTCTTTTGTAATTTTCTTCACTTTCTCTCCCTTCCTCTCATCCATTCTGTCTTATTTTCATACTGCAATCAAGTTTTTATCTTTCTGGGATAATAACAATCTGCAGTGAAATGATGTAGTTTTTAATGCTTAAGGATGATTTATCCTTACTTTTGTCCCGTAGAGTTTTTGCATATGAAGTTGTTGGTTATGTTTTGGTTTTCTGGACAGATTTGTAAGCAGCTACGTTATCACTATTGACGAATTCTATTGTAATTTTTTATTGTTTGTAATGGATATATACTTGTTCTCCATTTCCCAGCTTTCATAAATTGAAGTTTCAGTATATATTTTTTTTTGATGCATTTGTTCTGGAGCGGGAGGTGCTTATTTTTTTTTATTATGGAGCAGGGTGGCTTGAGGAGAAAGGTTAGCCATGGTAGTAATTCGAGGACCGTTGGTAGGTTCGTTGTTAGAGCTCGAGCAAAGGATATTGCTTTTGATCAGAGCTCACGGGCTGCCCTGCAGGCTGGCATTGACAAGCTTGCAGATGCTGTAGGCATAACTCTTGGCCCCAGGGGTACTTCTCTTCCCCTACCCTGTTCTTCCGGTTTCCCCTGCTCCTCCTCCCCTTACTCCCACCGCTTCCCTCCCTCCTTCCTTCTTTTTTTTATATTATTATTTTTGGGTGATTATGGGTTCTTTCTTTGATTTTTGGGTTCTCATAATTTCTGCGTTTTGTCTGGTGGTTATGGAAAGGGAGGAATGTGGTTTTGGATGAGTTTGGCAACCCTAGAGTGGTGAATGATGGGGTTACTATTGCTCGTGCTATTGACCTTGCCAATCCTATGGAGAATGCAGGTGCTGCCTTGATACGGGAGGTGAGTTATGAAATCATCCACATTTTTGTATGTAATTTACCTTCTTCTCATTCATGTCTAAAGTTTTCATGTACATGTCAATTAATGTTGTGGGATGATTTCCATTTGTTGACAAAGTTCTTATTCTAATTTTGGGTATGCTTATCTGTGGTATGGTTTGGGTCCACATTAAACTTGTATTTTGAAGGTAAATACAGGTCGATCTTCTGTTACTATATGAATTAACTTGGTTAATGTCTGTTTCATGAATGATGGTAGCTAATCAGATATAATTTAGTGTTGATTTGGCCTCCTTGGATAACACCTTTCAAATGAATGCTTTTGTTTAGAATGGAATGCCTCTGTATTCTAGCTTTTATTAGTATGTGGGTGCATGCGATAAAAACTTGATGAATGTGAACCTTCAATTCCTTTATGCTTTGGAAGTTTTGACCTGAATTCAAATGATGACCCTCCTCTCTGGTTGCTGTTGCATCCTGTGTATTTGTTCTCTATTTGTATGCATTGTCTTACGTATTGTCTCTAGTAGGTAAAATTTAACTTCCTCTTCTTCCCCTCCCTTCTTTCCTTGCCCTACTTTCTCTGTGTGTGTGCACAGGCACGTGTGCGTGTGTGTTGATGTCAGTGTGTGTGTATTGATGTCAATGGTAGCAATTTTTATTTTAGACAAAATGTTAAATCTACATTCTTGACTATGCTAGTTCTTTTCTTCATATTGTTATGAAGCCTTTTGTGTTGCTTTTAATGAGAAGGATGTTGGCTAGGGTTAAGTAAGAATTGCTCTCTCTTATCTCTGTTGCTCTAATAATTGGTAGGTGTTTTCAGGCACAAAGTCTGTGTCTTAATTATTTATTTGTTTTGATAAGGTCCTGGGGATGCCAATAAAAGATGCTCTATTTGTATTTCTTTTGTTTCCATTATGTTTACATGTGGGGTGTCAAGATTCCTCAAATCAGTTTTTCTGGCACAACATCTGTATATTGTTGATTTATTTGTTCTGTTAAGGTTCCAATTTGGTAATGGAATAGAAAGATACTCTATTTGTTCTTCTTTTGTTTCCACTGTGACTATATGTAAGGCTTGAAGATTCCTCAAGTCAGTTAACAGTTATTGAATGTTTATTGTTACCATATGATATGGATTTTGCTTCCTCTAATATTCCCTTCTGATGTTGTTACGTTGAAGGTTGCAAGCAAGACCAATGACTCTGCTGGTGATGGGACAACCACTGCATCTATACTTGCTCGAGAAATTATCAAATTAGGGCTTTTGAGTGTCACCTCTGGTGCTAATCCTGTTTCTATTAAGAAGGGCATTGACAAAGTTGTCCAAGGTCTGGTAGAGGAGCTAGAGAAGAAGGCCAGGCCCATCAAAGGTCGTGACGACATCAAAGGTATATGTTCTTTTGAGTGTTTTTTTTTTATAATGTCATCGGGGTACTTTGTAAAAGTACTTCCATAGAATCTCACTTTATTGACCATTTAATCAATTGCGTTTGTAGCTATTGCAACCATCTCTGCTGGTAATGATGAGTTCGTTGGCACCATGATTGCTGATGCCATTGACAAAGTGGGACCAGATGGTGTGCTGTCCATTGAATCTTCGTCATCTTTTGAGACAACTGTTGATGTGGAGGAGGGAATGGAGGTGACACCATAATTTTGATCACCATTTAGAATGTTGTTTAGTGTCATTGGTGAATATGAATTAATATGGAAGAAACATAAAACAATCAAGACAAAATATTAAAGAGAAGCCTTAAATGAATTTAGGATATGCACAACTTATGATTGTGCATACTCTTCTGACATTTTGATTGAATTGAAAGCAGAAAAGGAAAGAGTATGCTAGATAATCTGGCAATGCAGCACCTGGCATTTTTGCTCCCTTTGTTTGGGTCTGGATGTTTAGATTTTTGTAAAAAAGTTTGGGTATATTATTGGGATGCTGATGGGGAACAATCAAGAACCTCTTCGAGGCAAGAATTAAGGATGTTCACCTTGGCACTGCTTTTCTGGTTTCACTTGGCAAAGAAAAACAATTTGCTTTGGTATTTGCAAAGTAGATTGGAGAGATGAAGTCACAAGACGAATAGGTTTTTTAATATTTATGGTTGTGGTACAGTTGTGTGTTTCTTCTAATGAGATGGTTTGAATTTTTTCTGGCGAGGATTATGCAAATGATAATCATCAAAGCCTTTTCCCAACTAATTGGGATCAACTACACGAGTCTTGGTCCGCCATTATGCTTTATTAAGGGCCATGCCCTTTATAGTTATGCAAATGTATTTTGGAAATTTGCGCCAGAAAATCATGGGTGACAGTATTAGGAAATTGAAAATCGTGTCATCTTTATTGAAGTAAATTGTTGTTGTCTTTATTGTAATTTTGTATTGTGTGAATTGGTGCCTTAATGTTCAAGTTCCTGTGTTTGCAGATTGATAGAGGTTATGTGTCCCCACAGTTTGTCACAAATCCAGAGAAATTGACTGTAGAGTTTGAGAATGCCAGAGTTTTGGTGACTGATCAGAAGATATCAACAATTAAGGAAATAATACCTTTGTTGGAGAAGACCACACAATTAAGAGCTCCTTTGCTCATAGTTGCAGAGGATGTTACAGGTGAGGCTCTAGCCACTCTGGTTGTGAACAAGCTTCGTGGCATACTCAATGTTGCTGCCATTAAAGCACCAGGCTTTGGTGAGAGACGGAAGGCTATGATTCAGGATATTGCTATTTTGACAGGTAATTTTATCATTATGTGTAGCATTATAGAATTAACTGATGCTTTGTTTGATTGCTGATAATTTTATTTGAACTGTTGTTGGGGTCATTGAAATTCTTGGCTTTTTTGGAAAGCTGCTTTAATTGAATGGACTGAGATGGTCTGGTGTGGAGCTGTTAAATGGGAAATGCTTGGCTGAAGTACCCAAAATGTTATACATATAAATAGATACCTAATTATATCATCTTTACAAAGATAATACTAAACAAATGGGTAGTTGGGATCTCGTCATTTGTAAGACCTGTTTTTACTTATTCAGGATACAACACACCTTAGGTTGTTTGGATTGAGTTTTGGCGCCGATATTCAGGTTATGCAAATGCTCAAAGGCTATTGTGACCTGGATACGCTTATTCCAAAAAAAATTGGAATGAGTGTATGAAGGATTTATGAATTCAAGCATTGCCCTCGTGCTGCACGCCACATTCCTATCTTTATTTTGCTAACCACTCTCTCTCTCCTCCACGTCACCTTCTTCATGGGGCATCCTTTCCTCCATTCTGTCCACCATCTTTCACATAGCTTCTTAAAAGTTTCTACTTCATTTTGCAGCTATATTTTTATTTTTTATATTCTATTTTATGTTTTCTTTGGGCACAGAATAGGTATTTTCTGCCCCATTATTTACTATTCTCATCTAGGATTCATTGACCTCTTGTGCAATAGGGTTCCCTTCACATCAGATCTGAGAGTAATCTCCACTAACATGCCTGTATTTTTTATTGATTTTCTGTAAAAACAGTTTAATGTATGGGCCATACAAGGATCCTAGAAAAAGAGGAGACGAATATAATCCATTTTATGCCATATCCCAATTGTATTTCAAGTGTTCAAAACTACATTCCCCTGTTCGCTTTCCAGTTGTTAGAAGATGTGTACCCAAGCATACCATTTTTTATTTTAACATTAAAGAACTGAAAATACCTTTTTTTCCCCCCAAACAATGACAGACAAATATATTGTAGGAAATTCAGAAAATCCACTCTAATGGATAGTATTCATATTCAAGTTAACACTCACCTTTAAGCTAAATAAGTTTTTTTTTTTTTTTTTTTTCAATTGTTCTGTTTTGTGATTCTAGCCACAAAGATCCAAAAAGAGATGAATAACCTAACTTAAAATATATCCCTTTTACAAAATACTTGTAAAACGAGCTCCTAAATAATGAAAATGGATTGCTACATATTTTCATGAATGGTGTGAAACAAATTGGATGTATTCTATCAAAACTCTAGGTAACAATACAGCTTCACAAAAAAAAAAAAACCAAATTGGAAACATTTTTATTAGCTCACAAAAATATTAGGGAAGTCTAGAAATTTTCTTTCTAATATGTGAATTTGAATGTGAAGAACTAGTGAGAGAAAATATTCGAACAAAGTCAGTGTTAGTCTTGTTTACTTAGGATATGGGAATTATGGTTGGTTCAATAATTTGAATGTATTACATAGGAAATAAACACTAACTGGATATATCTTAGGCTAGGGTTAGACAATTCATTTCAAATTTGGGTTTTTTGATGTTTAGGGATTGCTTCGACTAGATAGTTTATTTAGCTTAATGCTTTATTGTTTGGGAATTTTTTGTGTGTCAAAAAGTTGGATATAGAACCCAGAAACATACTAGATAAATGATTTAGCTTAATGGTATGCTGTCTGGGAATTATTTTAAGTATCACAAATTTGGATATAGAAACCAGAAACAGAGTCTGGGTATTCTTAGTTTTCTTCCCCACTAGTTTTTTATCTACAAAAGTGGGTATTCTTATTTTGATCTACAAAATAAGATCTAAACCATTCGACTTGTTTCTCATATTGTAGATGGCATATTTCCTAGATATATGTGGTGGCTATATGTTCATTCTTTCTTATATTCCATAGCTGAAGTCTTTCCACATATCCGCATACCATTGATTTCTCTTGTGAAGGTTGCTTTCTATGACCTTAAGTTATTTTAATCCTTTATACCAATAATAAGACTTTGGTTCATAAGTAAATTGATGATGGTTAGGCTGGAAAAGTCTCCCTTAAGTGGAATGACAGGCCTCATTTTGTAGATAAGTAAATGGATTTCTACCCTTGATATCGTCTCTTGCCCCTTGGAGAAATTAATGGACTAGATGGATCATTTTCTTCTAGAGGTCTTTCCTTGGCTCCTTGAAGGCAAATAAGGCCTTCGACTAAAAACGTGGACAATCCCGTCTTCAGTAGGCTGTTAGGGTTTAGACCATTCTCTCATTTCTTGTGGGCCAACATCAAACAGTTATGGCTTTTGATAAGATGCTTTTAAAACCTTCTCAAAACCCATTCTACTCTGGTTCTTAAATTTTCTTATTGTTTCTTTACATAACTCTCGTCTAACATTTTTCTTCTGGAATGTTGAAGATCTCTCAAATTTGCCAAATTCCGAGCGTGTTTGTTTCTTAGCAAGAGGCGAACTGAAACAAAAGCAAAATGTCAACACTAGTTGAAACATTGAATTTCCCTTATTGATGTCCATCATTTTCATCTCTTTCTACAGGGGCTGAGTACCAAGCTAGTGACCTAGGTCTTCTGGTTGAAAGTGCAACAGTGGAGCAACTTGGTACCGCGAGGAAAGTCACTATAACCAAGGACTCAACTACCATTATAGCCGATGCAGCAACCAAGGATGAGATCCAAGCTCGTATTGCTCAAATCAAGAAAGAATTGGCTGAAACTGACTCTGTTTATGACTCTGAAAAGTTAGCAGAGCGTATTGCCAAGCTATCTGGAGGTGTGGCAGTTATCAAGGTTGGAGCTGCCACTGAAACTGAGCTTGAAGATAGAAAGCTTAGGATTGAGGATGCTAAGAATGCTACATTTGCTGCCATTGAGGAAGGAATTGTGCCTGGTGGTGGCACTGCTTATGTGCACCTATCGGCCCATGTTCCGGCCATTAAGGAGAAGTTGGAGGATGCAGATGAGAGACTTGGGGCCGAGATTGTGATGAAGGTAAGGAGCATAATGGTTTTGAAGTACTTTTATTTTATAACAGTACAAAGAATATGTCTTTTGGTGGACTAATGGTCTTCAATGGGGGGGATGTATAGATTTGATAATTGTTAAATATTCATTTATTTCCTTTAGGAATATCAAAAAACAATTAGTGGAGTTCAACTAAGAGTATAAAATAATAAGTAGGGGATATTGTTTGTGAAGAGAGCAAAAAAATAAAAAAGGACTATTTCCTAAACTTGAAATTGTGGCCTTAATTTGCAAATTCAATACTTCATAACATGTCGATCTTGTGAGATTTTATATTTATATGTAGAGTTTGTTTGAAGAATTGCATGAGAAACGAATACGAGGGAGAATTTCTTACCTTAACATTTCTAGATATGGAAATGGGGACTCCCTCCTCTATTGTTTTCCTTAAAGTTTGCCGACATTCTAACCAATCAATGATAATTTTTCTCTCTTTTGTGGGGAGCTATGTAGGCACTTGTGGCTCCGGCTGCATTGATAGCACAGAATGCAGGGGTTGAAGGAGAGGTGATTGTGGAGAAGATCAAGACAGGGGAATGGGAGGTCGGGTACAATGCCATGACCGACAGGTACGAGAACCTTGTTGAGGCTGGTGTAATTGACCCTGCAAAGGTGACGAGGTGCGCCTTACAAAATGCAGCCTCAGTGGCGGGCATGGTCCTTACCACCCAGGCCATAGTTGTTGAGAAGCCCCAGCCCAAGGCGCCTGTGGCTGCCCCACCCCAAGGCTTGTCTATCTAAACCTATAGAAGGTGTGGTTCTACATGAGGGTTTTTGAAGTTCATGAAGAAAATGGGGGGGGGGGGGGGGGGGGGGAATGTGGGTAAAGGGGGAGTGATGCCTTTGGTGTTGCGGGAACTTTTTCTTGTAATAGATTTTGTTGAGTTATGAGAGTAATTCAAGGCTTCTTCGGCTGTGCATGTTATGATGTTTTGACGCATGGGTAAGAATGGTGTTGGTAAATAATATCACTCTTTGACTGCACATATTATGAATGTTTTGGCCTCTTGGGTTTGATGCATGGGTAGGAATGGTATTGGTAAATATTATTACTCTTCTCTTATGAAAATTTGTCTGAGTTCTTTCTGAAAATGGATGTTCTCAATTATATTGGGAGCTTCTTCCTTATCAATTAGTTCCTTTGTTCTTCCTTGGAACTTCTTTTGCAGAGCTCACTATAAAAAGCATAGGGAAGTATGGTTCTTTTAATTCGTAGATTTGAATCGTAACTGTCATATTCATGTCAATTTTCTTTTGTTACTGATGTGTGACGAAGTTTGCTTCCTTTGCTCTCACCATCGCATACGTTTGATAGAATTCATTTTATTCGGACCCTTTCATTTGCTTTTATTTACTTTTCTAGATCGTTGGCATTCCATTTTTAGGGTTTAGGGTTATTTCTGTTTAGGAGTTCAATGTTATCATCTCTTCTTATTCTCTTATGTAGTTCTTATGTAGCAAGAGAAAAGCCAGTTTGGATGATTCAAAATTGCAATATTTTTGAATTGCAATCCAAAAATCTTGTTATATAGATTTGATCTGTTTGGACAACCACCCAAAAATTCTAATATTTTTAAATTGAAATAAAAAACCGGCAGTTTCATACACAAGTTACAATAAAAAAAAGTTGAATTTTTCTAGATAGGCCATCTCTTACCCGTTCATGAAGATATCCAAAAACCCCATCTCTCTACTTTATCTCTCTAAACTTGAGTTACTAAAACCCGTTCACCTAAAATCCCGTCTTTGTGAAATCATCCATTTTTTGTTCAAAGCTTCAACACCAAAAGGGCCAAAAACCCCAAATCTTATCTCTGTAAAAAAACATCTATCTTTTGCTCTAAGTTTCAACACTGAACGAACCGAAAATCCCAAATCCTATCTTTATAAAAGAAACCATTCATTTTGGTTGTAAAAAACCCGAAATCTTATCTTTGTAAAAAACTCCAAATCCCACCTTTGAACCAGCGTAACTTTTTTTTTTATTCTAAGCTTGACTTTAGTTATAGAAATGGAAAAAAATGGATGAGGAAGAAGCTTTGCAGAAATGGAAAAAATGGCGTAGGAAGAAGAGTTGTATGGTCCGAAATGGAAGAAAATCGAAGAGGAAAAAGAGTTGTAGAAGTTAGGGTTTGGGCTTTGGCCATGGTGCTATTTTCTCTCTCTAAACGTCAGTTGCAATTCATTTCCACTTCATCACCATGCTTGGCAGCCTGTATAACTACAGCACCACAGCACCAGTTTCAAGTGAGGCAACCATTTTTTCTCTCTCAAATAGAGCTGATAGGACTTGTATGAGGAGAGAGCATATGTTATTGTGAGAGGAGTGCAAATATGCCTCCCGCCCACCCTTGCTTCAGCGCCCTGTCTCTCCGTGAAACTCATTTTAACATGTTCACACCATCCAAACAGTCCAACAAACTACTAAAAAAAAATGATAATATTTATTAATAAGGTTAAAAGAAATTACAATTTTTTTCAATGTAAAGCATTTTTTATTTGACATCCAAACTGACCATTAATTCTTAATTCTTGGTTATCTTCTTTGGTTGTTCAGCAAGACTCGAAACAAACTTTGGATACAGCTTGTTATCCTCCGCCAACCAGGTGAATAGCCCAAATCTAATTGAGCTTCTGGGTTGATTGAATAGAATTCAGACAGCCTACATTTAAAGCCCGCTGTGATGGTAGGTGAGGTGGTTCACTGTTTGATTTTTGATTTTGGGTCTATTTGATTTTTGGTTTTGGGTTTTGTTTGGTTATTTCTATAAATAGAGTATTTTCCTCAGTGTACTTTATATTTGCTTTGTAACGCAAATTTTTTCGAGTAAAGGTATTTCAAGTTATTAAGAAGGATAGATTAGATATTTTTAAGAATATAATGGTATGTTATTAGTGTTTAAAAATTAATTACTACTTTATGTAGATGTCACTTTTATGAGGATGTGTCATTCTGTATTATAGTTAAATAAATACTTTTTTTCTTATTAAGAATTTGATATATAAGGGTGAGGCCCTGACCAACCAAATTAACGTGCACCTCAAAAATTCACTAGAAGAGGTTTTGGTGTACAAAAATCCTCGAATCGATCATCCCAATTTTAAGATGTATGAACATGAGAAAAAGTAGATTTTAAGTTTTGAAAAATATGCATCTTGTGATGTATTTTTTGGATTGTCAATTTTCAAGATTACCAACTACTCATAGGTTTCTTTGATCTATATTATTTTTTAAGCTTTAAATTTTGTAATTGAAGATGAAAATAAATTTTCAAACCATCACAAAAATTTCAAGTATTGAAATAACATCTTTCTATACTATTTCATGGTGTGCCTTACTTTGAATTTTTAGGCCTTCAACCTAAATATCATGGGTATGGGTATCAAATTCCAAAAATGTTGTTTTTATTAAAGAAATATTCCATGTATAGCAGTACTACAACAAAATCCTTCTTAACTTGTCTAGCATTTCAAAATGCGGAGCAATGGGGCAGATTGTTTACCCACAAATGTGTTAAATTATTGGATCGGCGATTTGGAATTTCAAAATGCGGAGCAATGGGGCAGATTGTTTACCCACAAATGTGTTAAATTATTGGATCGGCGATTTGGATTGGGTCAGAGTTGGCCTGAATCAATAAACAAAGAAAAGCACAAACAAATAAATGAAATAAAACAACATTAAAATAGGGGTGTGAATTTAGTGGCAACTTATCTTTTGTCACAATTAAAAACCCTAATCACTATTGAATCATGGCCTGTCATCTTATCAAATTTAAATTTTCTATTCTGCCGCTCCATTTTCTATTAACCCATAACTAATTTTAGGCTCTTGAATAAGTACTAAAATAAAAATAAATAGAAAAGGAACAAATTTATATAAGGCTGCAACAATAAAATGTAGGATTAAAGATGCACCACAAAAATCCATTGGCAAAGGTTTTAATGTTGAAAAAACCTCTAATTGATCATCTTGACATTAAGATGTATCGATACGAGAAAAAAAAAACAAAGATTTTGTCCTAAAAATAGTGCATCTTACAACACATTATTTAGACGGTCTATTTTCAAGATTTTTCATATATTCATAGACCTACTCGATTTTAACCATTTTTAGAGTTTAAAATTTTATAATTAGATATGAAAATTAATTTTGAGATAATTGTAAAAAAAATTTACACCAAAATTACTTGATAAAATTGGGAGGTGTACCTTAAGTGGATTGTTTAAGGTTACAACCTTATAAAAACCACACCCAATAGAAAAACACTAGTATTATTAAGTTGCAGAGACCTTAAGAGAAACTAGCGGAACCCTATACTAAAAGGATCAATGAATTTTTAATCTAAACTATTGCAGTTTTGAGTTAAAACCCTAAATTGTAGAGCTCTTAACACGCAAGTTGCAAAAACCCTGGCGTCTAATTTTCTGCCTTTCAATATAAAATCCAAACTGAAAAAAAAAAGATCTGCAGAAACCCTAAAACATTAAACTTTTGGGTTCCAAGAGCCTTAATATGAAAACACTAAATATGCACAACCTGGCCTTGAGCCTCATATTCCAAGTTGCGTAGCACAGGAATGTGAAAAGCCAATTTTGTAAAGTCTTAAATTGATGGAAACGTGAAAATAAGTGTCCATAGATCCACAAGATCTATACATTTTTTTAGTTTCAAATTTTATTGTCGGTGTTGAAATTGATTTTAGAGTCTTCATGAAGATTTTTGTTGCTGAAAGTGCTTTTCGTACAAGGATTTCATACGAGGCTTTATTTTGTTTTAATATAGCCTAGGTTTATAGAAACTTCATCTTGATTCAAATCAATGTTAAAAGAAATCACTGACTCGGAATCAAGATTTTCATGTGTTTATAACTGTACTTGATTTGAATCATTTTTTAAATTTAAAATTTTATAATTAAAGATGAAAATAAATTATCAAGCTATCTTAATAATGTTTGATACCAAAATTACATTTATAATAAAAGTTACAAATTATTTTTTATATCAAAATTATATAATTTATAAATTTTAGAGATGCGCCTTAATTGGATTGTTTAAGGTTGTAAGGTTATGCAAACCACACCCAAACCCAAACCCACACCCACACCCACACCGACACCCACACCCACACCCACACCGACACCGCAAACTCAAGGAGCCAATTATGGATGAAACAGTGTCACCGACCCTGTGTTTTATAGGGTTATAGCCTTGTGCCCATGCTCTGCTCTAAACAACTAAATTAAAGCCTACTTTAAAATAGTGTCGAGAAATGTGGTATCAATATCGGAAATCTTTATGATAGCCTTAAAATATATTTTTATCTTTATTTATAAAGTTTAAAACTTCAAAAATAGTGTCGATCAAAAGATCTACGAAAGCTTGAAAATTAATGGTCCAAAAATGCATAATAAAATACACTATTTCTAAAATTTGAAATTTATTTTTTTCTCATGTCCATATATCTTGATGACGCGATGATCAATTTGACAATATTTGGGCATCAAAACAATGTCTTCTAGTGAAATTTTTGAGGTAAGCTAAAATTTGATTGTTTAGAACCTCAGCTCTATATAAACTTTTCCTAAATATAATTGAGCCCAACAAAAAAGCTTAGAGTGTTGATAGGAAAAGAAAATAAAAGATTTAGAAAAATGAAGCAAAAATAAAATTTAACGGCATGTTAGAGCCATGTAGTGATAGAGTGTCCAAGATGTTTTTAACTCGCTCTTAAATTTAAAGGTCGGATCCAGCCGATCCAGATCCGTCGAAAATGAAGTAAAATTTAAGGCGTGTTAGAAAAACGATTAGATAGAGGGTTAAAAATTTCTCTAACTTGATCGGACAGAGAGTTAAAAAAGTTTAGGGACAAAAAAAAATCAAGTTAAAATGAAGCAAAATAAAATTTAGAAAAACAACTAATACAGCAATGTAGCGAACGAGAGAGTTCCGTGAAAAAAAGATGGGAAAAAAATCGGAAAAAAAATGTTTTGATTTTTAGACTTATGCAACTTCATTACAATAAAAATACAAATGAAATAAATAAATAATTTAATAAATTAATTTTTAGGACAAGGAGAAAATAATAAATAAGGTGAAAAAATTCCTTAGTTTTACAAGCACAAGTGATAATAGAGATCACAAAAATACAAAAACAAAAAAATTAAGCTAAAAAATCCATTTTATTGTAATAAATTACAATTTAAAATTCATTTTCACTATAAAATGGATATAGTGGTCAACAATCAGGCATGAAACAAATTTTGAGTATTTATATATATTTTCTATAAAATAATAAAAATCTACAATACAATACCCCCAATTTTTTTGGAAACATAAGAAATTAGACTTTTTAAAAATTTTAGTTATTTTTTAAAAAAATTTTAATGCCGGGTTCCTCCAAATTGACCAATTCATTGATCTCTGGACAACCTATCTAAACCGAATTGTTGGATAGGTGACCCGGGTCACTGAATCCGTTATTTTAAACATGGCTTCCATAAAAATATACACACTTTTTTACCTTCATTTTTATTGGGTCAAATCCAAACTTTTCCCCTAAAAGTATCTCTAATGCCCCATTTATTTGGCCCTTGCTCCATTTTTCCACTCAACCATCGTTTCTCTGACACTACATTTCTTTGGCCCTTATTATCTTCTAACACAGCCATTATGAGGCGCTCCATTTTCTTTAATGGAATATTCCTTTCTTAGTTTTTGTAGTTTACTAACATAGTATTGCATAATTGTTGTCGAAGGTGTGGCACCTTTGGAGACCCGGTTTGGCCCGACTCGGATCGCTCCTATCAATTTTTGGAAAAATATCTTTGTAGACTCTAATTTTGTGTCTGATTTCCCAATAGACCCACAAATTTAAAATGTATCTAGATGCATCAATTTTCCCAAAAGTCTTTCTACTAACACCCTAAACCCATATAACCACGCTTTATACCATGTTTCCATCCCAAACAAATTTCAAAATGTTACTTTTCCCTTTTTCTTCGCCGTCACTGTCCCCGTCGTTTCGCTCTTTTCCCATCCATGTGTCTCTAAATCCAGCAGCCAAAAGGCTCTGGTTCTCTCTCACACACCCTCGCCCTAACTTTCTCCCCCTCAACCCCTTGCCCCTCTCTCTCTCACCCTAAATTAGGCTCCATTTTATTTGCCCGAAATTTTTTCTGGTGGGGTTCTCAATCATTGAACCCCCTTCGACAATGAGGAATGAGAGAAAAAAAGAGACGGGAAAGGCCACTATTTGTTTTTTTTGTCCATCTTGAGTTTCAGATCCTCCTCTTATTTATCGCCTCTTTTTTTTTTTTGTCCATCTTGAATTTCAAATCCTCCTATTATTTATCGCCTCAGTTCACGAGGATCAGAACTTTAGAAGTTGGCCACCTTTCTTTGGTCGAAATTCTAGAGCGAGAAAGTGAGATTAAAAATGAGAGTAAGGGTGGAAGGTAGGGTTTTCTTGGGAGCCCCCCCGGTATTCGGCCTTAGCTTTAGACTGGTTCAACCTCGTCGTAACTCTGGTTGGGTAAAAGGCGCCTTGTGAGTATTCCACTCGTGGTATTAATCTGGAGGCTCAATTTTATAGGGAGACGAAATGTTTGAGGAGAGTCCTTTTATGGAGGCTTGGAATCTTCATGGTATTAAGCTTTGAATCTTCATGGTATTAATCTTGGAGCATAACGGAACCCGTTTTTCAACTAGGAGCCACCGCTTGAGTCTGAGGATTGGCTTGCTTCTAGGGCGCAGAGGAGTTTGAGAATTAAGGAATTAGAAAATCACAAAGGGAGACAGAAAAAATGAAAGCGAGAAAAGATGGCTTGTGCCATTTTAAAGTTTGTTTGTGATAGACATATAGAATAAAATGTGGTTCAATGATTTTAGAGGGTCAGTAGAAAGAGTTTTAAGAAAATTGATGCTGCAAGATACTATTAGGAAATTATATACGAAATTTTTAGGGTCTATAAATATATTTTCCGTTAATTTTTCAGGTTGGGTGTGTTCAGTCCGAAATAAACCTATTAAAAAATCAAATTGCTCCTTCAAGGATATATAAATTAGGAAAATCGAGCGTTCTATTCTCGGCCACCGTGCCAAACCCATTGCCACCTTTAAATTTTGCTTCAATGCCACAAATTGTAGCCCGAGGTCCAGTGCAAACCCATTCGGCCTGGCTCGACGCTTTTTTTTTAATTTGCTTTTTTTATTATTTGCTTAATTTATTTGTTGCCGGGCCGGCCCTAACAAGACCATGATGGGGCCTAGGCGTCTGGGCTGGGCCAGGGTTGGCCCTGTGAGGACAAAGGCCGGGCCGTAGCCAAGGCTGGCCCGGTCCCTTCCACTCTTATCCACGTTTTAGATTTCCCAAAATAAGTTTCATTCTCATCACCTGCGCAAGAGATGATGGTCTTACGCAACTTACATCTAAGATGGGCCCACAGAATCCACCCATTTGTGACGCGCGGGGGCCACTACAAAATCTCCTACATCCGCGTCCGTGTCCTAAAAGTTGATGGCCCCATTTTAGTCAGGGTTCTTTACCTTTCAGGTAGTTTTTATTTTTAATTTTTAAAACAAGCTTTACAAAGAAATGTACATGTAATCCTTGAGGGTGGGGTTTGTACCTAAACAATCAAATTAGAGCCTACTTTCAAATAGTATCAAGAAATGTAGTTTCAATAACTAAAATGTTTGTGATAGCTTTAAAATATATTTTCATGTTTATTTATAAAGTTAAAAGCTTAAAAAATAGTATTGATAAATAGGTCCATAAAAACTTGAAAATCTTGAAAATTTACAGTGAAAAAATAAGTTACAAAATATACTATTTTCAAAACTTGAAGTCTACTATTTTTCATGTCCATGCATCTATCTTGATGCGGAGATAATCAATTTGTGGATATTTAAGCATCAAAACAACCTCTTCTAGCGAAATTTTTGAGGTAGGCCCTGAGGTGATTGTTTAGAGCCTCGGCTTTATATAAACTTGTCCCAAGCCCTAAATGGAGCTCAGATGAAAGATCAGCCTCCGGATAAGATCGCTCTTAAACATTACGAAAATAAATCCAATTACCCAGAATTAAAAAAACATAAGAGAGAAATACGTTAACAAAATATAAGATATACAACAAAACAGTCACAGCAGCGTGAGTTCAGAACTTCCATTAATGGAAAGTTCAAAACCTATTGAGATTAATGGAAAATTCAAAACCCATTGAGATAGCAGGTGGCCAAAATTCCCATCCCCAACTAAGTATCCATAATCCATGAAAACGAAGTAAAAGAAGAAAGTAACGGAAGCAGAAATGAAAAAAATAAACAAGGAAAATGTAAAGAAAAAAAAAAAAAAAAACTCAGTCATCCATTATCGGCCCGTCCCTGTCCTCATCGTCAACAGGCCTCAGCAACATTGCAGTAAAAGGCATATGCCGGAATCCACCGCTGGAAACCCCTCCTCCAGTGGAGGATCCAGAAAGCGCCAAAAACCTGGTCGGAAACTGCTCCTCGATGGGTCCCAAAACCCTAACCGGTGCTGCCGGCATAACCCTTACCGGAGCCGCCAGAACCCTAACTGGCGCGAGCATGGACGGATTTGAAGTCGAAGATGGCACAAAGAGCGAACAAGATGAAGAAAGCGAAGGGATGGTTCCTGATCCGGTGGCTGCCATGATGGCAGGCTCCGCTTTTTGGAGTAGCCACTCAATGGTCTGGCCATCGGATTTGTGGCCAAGCTCGCGGGTGAGCTGGAAGATGCGGGCTGCACAGAGTGCAGGCATGCGGATGCGCCGACCACGGCCATTCACTTTGGAGTGATAGTCGCGGGAAGAGGCAGCTTTGCGTTTAGCAGGAGTGTTTTCAGAGGAGGATTTTGGAGAGTGATGGAGCATAAGATCCGTAGCCATTGATTGATGTATAGAGGATTGTATTGCGTTGTTGCAACAGTGGAGTTAAAAGAGAGAGGTTTTGGGGTTTTAAAGAGAGAGGGTTTGGAAGGGGCATTTAAACAGGTTTTGGGGTTTTAAAAAGAGAAAAAGAGAGGGGTTTTAATGTTTTCAACAGTTTTTGGGGGGGTTTTAAGGTCTGAATAAGCAAAGTGAGAGAGAGGGGTAGCAGATATTGGGGCAGGGCAGGGCAGGGCAGGGAGTGAAAATGAGTGAGGTGAGGTGAGGTGATTTTCTACTGTTTAGGTGGAGCAGAGGTTTGAAATATGCGGGGAAGAAAGAGAGGTCTAGGCAGGTTGATGTTGTAGGCTGCACTAGACCCGACCCGACCCAAGACCTGGGTCTCCATAGTAACATTAAACCTAGTTTTATCATAACATGTAATTTTGGTGTAAAAATATTTTAGGATTATCTGAAAATCTATTTTCATATCTATGTATAAAATTTTAAACTAAAAAAATGGTTAAAATCTAGGAGATCTATGAAAATATAAAAATCTTGAAAATGGACGGTCCATGTAATATGTTGCAAGATGCACTACTTTTAGGATATAAAATATTTTATTTTATTTTATTTTTTTCATATTCATACATCTCAATATAAAGATCAATCAGAGAGTTTTTCAATATTAAAACAACTTTTTCAGATGGATTTTTAAGGTACTTATTTAATTCTACATTTTAAGGTTGCAACGTTATATAAGTTTTTTCCAACCTTTTTTTTTAACTATTGAATATATATATATATATATATATATATATATTGAAAATAGCTTGGGGACTTGGCGTAGAGCCCCATGAGGTCTCATTTTTTTTAGAATTGGAACTGGGGTCGTGGTACTTGCACCTCACATCCAAGACACTACATTGGGTTTTTATTCCCATTATCACCACCACTCCACTCCACTCCACTCCACAAATATTTCCAAAAAGTTAACTCCTGACCTACTTGAAAAAAGAAAAGAAAAAAAGTAAAGTTGTGCCGTGTTTAATTTTAAAAAGGGAGGGTGCCGGGTTTAGATCTGGCTTGAAAACTAAATTTTTTTGGGTCTAAGTCTAATTGCAATTGCAATAGGGGAGTGTAGATCCGGTTTGAAAATTGGAGTGAGTGAGAGTGGGGATGGCAGGCATGGTGGATTGTTCATCACTGCCAAAAGGAGAGACGTATTGTTGTGAAACCAGATCTCACCCCGCTCCCATATCTGCCAAAAGGAGAGACGTATTGTCGTGAAACCCCGCTCCCATATCTGCTCACTTCATATGTATTTACATCATGCTATTTTACAATCTTGTAATAGAGTAATTGCACCGCATCATAAGTGTTCTCTTTATTTTATGGGAACTGATTATAAATCCATTTATTTTTATTATAATAAAGGTACAATCATCTTTAAGCATTGAATGTTATTCAATGCATTGTAAAGTTTGAAAAAATTATTTTGAATTCTAACCCCAATCAAGCATATACCTTTAACCGACAGACTTCACATCTAGTGATTAATAGTAAGTTTGACCTTCTCTTACTAAAAACTAAAGAGTTTTATTATGTACTTTTCTATATTTTATAGCTTACTTTCCTATGCTTTTTACAATGAAAAAGTTTATGTAAGGTTGCAATTTTAAAATATAGAATTAAAGACAGCACATAAAAAATCCATTGGAAAAATTATTTTAATATGAAAAGAAAAAGAAAAAAAGATTTGAGTCCAAAAACTAGTGTATCTTGCAATATATCATCCATTTTTAAGATTTTCATATGTTTATAGATCTACTTCATTTTAAGCATTTTTGGAGTTCAAAATTTTATAATTAGATATGAAAATAGATTTTCAAATAATCTTAAGAATTGTTTACACCAAAATTACATATTATGATAAAATTTGGAGGTGCGCCTTAATTGGATTGTTTAAGATTGCAACCTTATACAAACTACAACTTTTTTATAATATTTTGTTTGTCACCGAATATGCTTTTATTTTCACATGGGCTACTGCCATATTTTTCTTCTTTTTTTATTTTTTTATTTTTTATTTTTTATTTTTAATTATTTTTTGTATAGAGCACCAATTTCAAAATGTTTAACCAAGAGCAATTTGAGAAAAAAATGTGAGAGAAATAGACACGACCATTTAAAGGGTGCGGTTTGTATAGAGCCGAGGCTCTAAAAAATTAAAATAAAGCTCACCTTCAAATAGTGTCGAGAAATATGGCTTCAGTACTGAAAATCTTTGTGATAGCCTTAAAAATATATTTTCATGTTTAATTTTTAAATTTAAAGCTTAAAATATAGTGTGGATTGAGCATACCTATGAAAACTTGAAAATCTTAAAAGCTGATGTTCCAAAAATGCATTACAAAATATACTATTTCTAAAACTTAAAATCCATTTTTTTCTCATGTCGACGCATCTTGATATAGAGATAATCAATTTGAGGATAATTGGGCATAAAAAAAAACCTCTTCTAGTGAAATATTTGAGGTGGGCTCTAATTTGATATTTAGAGCCTCGGCTCTATATAAACTTTTTTCCTTTTATAAATGGGAAAAGTTTATATAGAGCCGAGGCTCTGAACAATCAAATTTGAGCCTACCTCAAAAATTTTACTAGAAAATGTTGTTTTGATGCCCACATATCTTCAAATTGATCATCTCGACATCAACATGCATGGACATAAGAAACAATTGGATTTCGAGTTTTGGAAATAGTGTATTTTGTGACGTATTTTTTGACCGTCAATTTTCAAGATTTTCAAGTTTTCATGGATCTGTTGATCTACATTATTTTTTAAGCTTTAAATTTTATAAATAAATATAAAAATATAATTTAAGGCTATTACAAAGATTTTCAGTAGTGAAACCACATTTCTTTTTTTTGACAAATTGTCAGTAGTGAAACCACATTTCTAGATACTATTTGAAGGTAGGCTCCAATTTGATTGTTTAGAGCCTAGGCTCTATACATACCGAACCCTGTTTAAATTCTCCTCATTATAAGAGATATTAATATAAATTTTTATGTTTATAAAATATATAAGAGATATTAATATAAATTTCTATTTTTATAAAACATATAAGAGATATTAATATAAATTTCTATTTTTATAAAATATATAAGAGATATTAATATAAATTTCTATTTTTATAAAATATAAATAAACACGAAGCCATATGATCTTATGCATCGTGGAAACCCAAATGTCTCAACCTTCATGATGTGCATAACATCTTTTGGCCTTTTTGTGTGCATGTGTTACTTCTATGTGAACACTTTTTCTCCCGTGGGCAATACCCAAAATGCTGCGACGCAAGATTTTTTAGAATTTGTAGTTTTGGGATCTTACAATGACTAGATGAGTATCATCAAAAAAACTAAAATAAATAAATAAATAGATTTTGAGCTTTCATACTTAGAAAACACTTAAAAAGTACGTCTAAAAAGTTGATGGTCATGCATAATGTAAACCCCCCAAATGTCTCAACCTGTCTCAACCAGTGTTTAAAAAAACAACGAGTCGAACCGGACTCGCCCAGTTCGACTCGGGAATCACCATGGATGAATCAAATCGGTGAAAAAAATGGGAATCGTCCGATTCTAGAGAGAACCGGACGATTCTACACAGTGACTCGCCGATTCACTGTACGGAATCGACGAGTCCCGTACGGAAGAACATAATTATTTATTTTTTTATTTATTTTTTTTGTAATCCATGATCGATTTTTTTTTTTTTTTTTTTTTGTAATCCATGATCGAATTTTTTGTTTTTCTTTTTTTTCTGTAACCCATGATAGAATTTTTTGTAATCCATGATCGAATTTTTTGTAATCCATGATCGAAATGTTTGTTTTTTTTTCTTGTAATCCATGATCGAATTTTTTTTGTAACCCATGATAGAATTTTTTGTAATCCATGATCGAATGTTTTGTAATCCATGATCGAAATATTTGTTTTTTTTTTTTAATCCATGATCGAAATGTTTGTTTTTTTTTTTATAATCCATGATCAAATTTTTTGTTTTTTGTTTCTTTTGTAACCCATGATAGAGTTTTTTGTAATCCATGATTGAATTTTTTGTAATCCATGATCGAATTGTTTTTTTCTTTTTTTGTAATCCACGATCGAATTTTTTGTTTTTTTTTGTAATCCATGATCGAATTTTATGTAATCCATGATCGAATTTTATGTAATCCATGATCGAATTTTTTGTAATCCATGATAGAATTTTTTGTAATCCATGATCGAATTTTTTGTAATCCATGATCGAAATGTTTGTTTTTTTTTCTTGTAATCCATGATCGAATTTTTTGTTTTTTTGTTTTTTTTGTAAACCATGATAGAATTTTTTGTAATCCATGATTGAATTTTTTGTAATCCATGATCGAATTGTTTTTTTCTATTTTTGTAATCCACGATGGAATTTTTTGTTTTTTTATGTTTTTTTTTTTTTTGTAATCCATGATCGAATTTTATGTAATCCATGATCGAATTTTTTGTAATCCATGATCGAATTTTTTGTAATCCGTGATCGAATTTTTTGTAATCCATGATTGAATTTTTTGAAAATTTGTGATTTTTTTTTTTTAATCCATGATCGAATTTTTTTTTGTAATCCATGATAGAATTTTTTGAAAATTTGTGTTTTTTTTTTTTTAATCCATGATCAAATTCTTTTTTTGTAATCCATGATAGATTTTTTTGAAAATTTGTGATTTTTTTTTTTTAATCCATGATCGATTTTTTTGAAAATTTGTTAAATTTTTTTTTTAATCCATATTATTCAAAGAGAAAATGAGAGAAATGATTCTGAGGCCAGCCTATCCGAGCCATATTATTCACATATCGAGTCCCAACAGCAACAGTGTAGGGAGCACGACAGTGTAGGGATGAGCACGACTGTGCAGGTGAGCATGAAGGATAGACAAGCTTCGGGGATTTTGGATTGGGAACACAACAAAATACTAACACTCAAGGATTTGGGAATAGTCAGACGCCTGCTAATATCGATGATTCGTTTTTAGATCGAATCAATGAATTGTTAAACGAATTCAATCAATGGCACCAGCGTGACCAAGAAGAACAATAACGTCATCTATCATTTTATTTTTAGATCATATGTTACTAATTTTATGATTTATTGTAGTCCATGTATGTTGATATACTTATTCCATGATAATTCTATGTTTATCCTTTTGTGTGATGTAAATTAAATGCTGAATGACGGTTCATGCAGGGAAAGAACATATCAATATTCGCATATTCATTCAAGAACATGAAAATTCTTAATGGAGTACCCTCATTTCTTATTGAATTCCTAAAAAACATTATTTATAATGAATTTTAATAATTTTTTCGGATTTTTTTTAAGCTTTATTCTGACCGATTCACCAGATTCTCGATCCGGATCATCGATTCGCCGATTTGGATCGGTTTTTTGGATGCCCGATCCGGGTCACCGATCCGTTTTTTAAACCATTGGTCTCAACCAATGATTCAAAAGTCGACGAATTGAACCGGGCTCGAGAACCAGCACACCCTTTGCCAGTTCTAGTGAAATACCGAAAATCGCCCTGTTCTAGAGAAGAACCCCGTAAATCACCGATCCGTTTTTTAAACCATTGGTCTCACCCAATGATTCAAAAGTCGACGAATTGAACCGGACTAGAGAACCAGCACACCCTTTGCCAGTTCTAGTGAAATATCGAAAATCGCCCGGTTCTAGAGAAGAACCCCGTAAATCGCCATGTGATCTCATGATCCTTCGATTCTTCAACAATGGTTATTTTTGTAAATTTAGAACCCTATAAATCGCCATGTTACGTTATGAATCTCCCGATTATTCGATTCTTCAATAATGGGCATTTTTGTAAATTTTAGAGAAAGATAGGTTTTAAAAATTACCAAATTTCAAGGAAATATAGGTTTTAAAAATTACCAAAACCTAAAGTCCACATACCTCGCCACGTGGCTCTCCTTACTTTGTACACTTTGCCTTTGTTGGGTACAAAGAGGTATTTATTCACTGCAACTTCCTTTTACCTCCTCGATGTGGGATAATATGAAAATGTATTAACTTGAAACATTAATATATTATATATTTTGTTTGAACTTTTAATATCACTAAGTTGCATGTGGCATATTGGTTATCAAATGTATATTGCGTGAGGAGGAGGTTGGTTTGAATCCCCTCATAGATGAAATGTTGTTTTTTTACTTTTTTTTCTTATAAAAAAAATGACAGGTTTTTTTAACAATTTCGCTTTTTGTCAAATTTTTTTCTTATAAAAAAAATGAAAGGTCTTTTTGTCAATTTCGCTTTTGCCAAAGAAGTTTCTTATCAATAAAATGAAAATTTTCTTATAAAAAAAATGAAAGGTTCTTATCAATTATTTTTCTTGTCAAATTTCTTTTTTTTGTCAACAAAATAAAAGGTTTTTGTCAATGAATTTTAAAAAAAAATTTAGATTTTTTTTAAAGCTTAATCCGATCGATTCCCAATCCAGATTGCCGATCCACCGATCCGGATGGATTTTTGGGGTGCCTGATCCGGGCCACCGATCCGTTTTTTAAACTAATGGTCTCAACCTTCATGATGTGAATAGCATCTTTTGGCCGTGTTGTACTTATGAGAGCACTTTCTCTCCGTGGGGCAAAACCCAAAGAGTTGCTCAACAAGATTTTTCTGAATTTAAAGGTTTGGGATCTTACAGTGATTAGATGAGTATCACCAAGAAAAATAAATAAAAATAACTAAATAAATAGATTTTGAGCTATAACACTTAGAACACACTTAAAAAATCTGTCTGAAAAGATCTCTCTTTCAGCAATTGGTTTAGATAAACCGTTAGTTCACTTACGGTAAGTTCATTCATTCAATCCTTCTTGCTCTGGTAGTTCTTCTCGGGCGGGCGGTACTCTTGCCTTTCCTGGATCAAAGAAAGTCCTTCTTTGATGGTCTACTCAATATTGAAATATTACTTTTTCATGATATTGAATACTTGTTTATAGCGCAAAATCGAGTGATCTAAAGATGTAGATCTCTCATATTTGACACTTTCAACTGATAAAAAAATAAATGAAAAAGCAATAGTAGAGAACAATCGAATTCAGATCTGCCCTGAAACGAGCAGATCTGCTCTCAGATCTGTGGCGGAACCAACGTGATCCGAAGCATTTCAAAACACAATTTTCAATCAAAATGAATCAAAGCCAGATCAAAATAAAATAAATACAATAAAAGAAAAGAGGAAATGAAGGAGAAGAAATACCAAACCGAGCCGGATGGCCCGGGCTTCTTGAGCCTTCGAGGGCTCGCCCGTATCAGAACCGGTTCCTTTTGCCCTTATGGTCTAGATATCGATCAGCAAGTCTCTGGTAGTAATAGGGTGGTTGTGCCCTAGAAATGGTTTAGATCTAGGGTTGTTGCGCCCTAGGTCTAGATTTACTCAGGCTTAAGATGAGGGTTAAGGTTTTCTCATGGAAGGTCTTTCTACTCTCCTAGGGTTTCATTTCCAACCTAAAGTTTCTAAAAGTCTCGTTCCTCCTCAACCCTCTCGTTTTTCATCCTTTTAAGGTCACCCAAAGTGAGTTCATCTGAACGAGGGATTTGTTGGGGCAGACTAATCCCGGAACCAACAAATCCTTTGGTCAAACCAATCTTTTATTTTTTTAAATTTGGATTTGACCAACGCGGATAGCATCACGCCGTCAAACCACCCACAAGATAACCCTAAAAATACGAAAAATTATAAAAACGCATTTGGGGAAAAACGGGTCTGGGCGGCACAAGTCGTGTCGCTTGGGCGGAAAGCCCTTGTCGCACACATAAAACATGCTCCAAATTAACAAATTTGTTTTTAAGTGTGTTCCTTAGCCTCTTATGAAGCTACCCAAAAACATTTGAGTCAAAACTGATTTTTTTTACTATTTTTAATGATTTGTTTGGTAAAATAGGGCATTTGCAGGATGACTTGGGCAACACGCCTTGTGTCGCCTGGGCGGCACGCCCGGTGTCGCCCAAACCAAAACTTTTCCAAATTGAGTTTTTTCAATTTGGGTGTCTTCCTCAACCTTTGTTAAGCTCTCAGAGAAAATAAAACATTTTTTACTATTTTTAATGAACTTTATTGTAAAACAGCGTGTTTACTGGATTTCGGGTCAAAACAGGCATCTGCTGGGTTCTAGATTGGCAGAATGGTTCCGGGTCATAGGGTAAATTGTGTGACCTATGGATTTTGCGTTTACTAGGCCAATTTGATCTCAATGGTCCAAGAAAACTACAGATGTTGCCAGATTTAAAGCGGGTGTCTACAATACTATCAATATGAACATACTTAAAACACAAAATGAGTTTGTGACCATCAAAACGACCCAGATTGAATCTGGGCAGTTAGGCTCATATGTAGCTGTAAGATAGTGGGCCTATACCAATAGAGTCAAAAGGACAACTCCGGAGGGCCGTTAAAATCTCGGAAGAGTGTCCAGCGCAGGTAGACTTGGTTGACTTGGCCCCTGCGAGGGTCTCGAGGAAAATTTTGGATATATCCGTAAATGAGATTCGATATATCTGGGACTAGATATATATATGTACAAGGGTATTTCGATAATTTGTACCATCTATCTGGGACTCGATATATATTGTTGCGATTACGGGTTCATCCAGAATTATGGGAAAAACACAAATCTCTTTGTAATTAGAGAGTATAGAGAGACGTGAGGAAGAGAGCGATTGTAATCCTATTCTCCATTGCCAGTAAAGAAGCTCTCATATCCCGTGGACGTAGGCATGTTGCTGAACCACGTATATCTTTGCGTTATGGTTGGTTGTCTGTTTCTTTTGTGTTTGTTTCTTCTTTCTTGTTTTCGTAGATTGCTTTTTGTTTCTACAATATATATATATATATATATATATAAGAGAAATAATATCATGTCACCATGCCATTATAATATAATGAAACCGCACTTCTAAAAAACTATGTTTGTGGTATTTGTATGACCCAAAATTTTGCACACACACTCTTGGCATTTGAATGATCAATTTTTTAAAAAATAATCAATTTGCACTCTATAAATGGTCAAAATGAATCCCCTTCAACAATGAAGCTAGACCGTCGAGTTGGTGAATTTTGAAATCAAAGTCTTTATGAATTCAAAATTAATTTTTTATTTTCTAACATTGTTAATATAATAATAATACATTTATCTAAAAAACTTGGAAAGAAAAAAGATCTTTTTAAGGCCTAGATCTAAACATCACACCAAAATGGATGGCTTATGTTAATTGGGCTAAAAATACACTTTTTAGATTATGTTTTCAAATTTTTATTTCTTGTGATTGTACATTAGAATAAAAAGAGAGCATATTTTAAAATTTAAGTCAAACAAAATATAGTTTTAGAAAATTGTTTAATTGTATTATTATACAATCACTGAACCATGATTTTGCCTATAGGCGAAAATGAACCATGATTTTGCCTACCATCATCACCAAATTTGGAGCGTGTATATATCTTAGTGAGGAGAACCTAATGAAAATATTAAAAAAATATTCACAAAATATAAATTGATCAAAACACCCCCATAAATTTTTTAGGGTATTTTGGTAAATTTATGTTTTACGAATTATTTTTTTATATTTTTATTAGGCACATCTCACTAAGATGTACACACGCTCAAAATTTAAAGTAATTTGGATTTGTAGAAAAAAAAATGAAAATTGAGAGACTACCAGACAACTGTGACCGTGCGATGAAGTTTGGATGGTGATGAGGGTAGGCAAAATCGCTGCTCATTTTCGCCTATAGGTGTTGGGAAGAGTTTTCTATATATATATATATATATATATATATATATATATATATATATATATATATATATATATATATATATATATATATATATATGAAAATGATCCTGTGAGCAAGTGGGCTCACAAGAAAAAATTAGCCCAATGACCAAGATTAAATCGTGGCCGATCAGACGATCACGAATGTCCAGTAGTATTTGAATTTATCTTTTTACAAATCTAAATCACTTGAAATTTTATGTGCGTGTTCTTCTCATCAAGCCGCACCTAATAAAAATATATAAAAAAATAATCCCTAAAAAAATTTGACCAAATACCCCCAAAAATTTACGGGGGTATTTCGATCAATTTTTTCATGTAAAATATTTTTTTGATATTTTTTGAAGATTTACCTATTTTTTATGAAAAACACTTAAAATTTCAAATGATTTGGATTTGTAGAAAAACAATTAAAATTTAAAAACTATTGGGCATCTGTGATCGTCAGATCCGCCCAGATTCAATCGAGGCCGTTGTGGGGCTCATTTTTACTTGTGAGCGCACCGCAACAGTAAACGTCCAACGGCCCAAATCGAATCTGGGCCGATCAGACGGTTACGGTTGTCCAAGAGTGTTTGAATTTTAATTTTTTTTTCTACAAATCGGAATGATCTGAAATTTGGAGCATGTGTACATTTTAGTGAGGTGCACCTAATAAAAATATAAAAAATAATAATTAGTAAAAAAATATTGATCAAAATACCCTTGAAACGTTTCGAGGGTATCTTGGTTAATTTATTTCGTGGAAAATATTTTTTTGATATTTTTCGTAGATTCGCCTATTTGTAAAGAACACACACTCTAAATTTCAGATTATTTCGATTGGTAGATAGAAATATGAAAAGTGAAAGACTACCGGACAACCGTGATCGTCATATCGGCCTAGATTCGATCAGGGCCGTTCGGCATTTACTGTAGTGGTAAACGAATCGGCGTACCGTAGCATATTCCATATATATATATATATATATATATATATATATATATATATATATATATACATATAGATGAGTTTGTCTAGGTTAACAACCCCTCAAAATACAAAGGTTCAAGTTAGAAGGGGTTATGATGGGTGTATTTTTCAAAACAATGGTTACTTTTTTATTAAAAAATTATTTAAATAGGTAAGCTTATCATTAAGCAATGACAATTTTGAATTTTTCACAAATATACAATGGTATTTTGGAAGTTAGTGCCCTGGGACTTTATTTGTAGAGTTTCATTGTCCTTTATCTAAAATTTCAATTTTACCACCATTTATAAAGATGATAAAAGTATCATTTGTCTTGTACTAATATTTACAAAATTGCTCCAAAAAAATAAAATTTTTTAATAAATAGACTATAAAATTAATAAATCCACCATTTACAACTCTTTTTATCTTGAAATTTTGTAATTTGAAGGGTTGTAGGTAAAAATGAACAACGATTTCGCCTACCCTCATCACTGTCCAAAGTTTATTGCACGGTCACGATTATTCGGTAATATTTTATTTTTTATTTTTTTTATAAATCAGAATGACCTAAAATTTGGTACGTGTGTTCATAAAAAAAAGGACAATCTACAAGAAATATCAAAAAATATTTTACATGGAAACATGGACCAAAATACCCGAAAAACATTTCGGGGGTATTTTGGTCAATATGTTTTTCAAGAATTATTATTTTTATATATTTTTATTAGGTGCGTATCACTAATATGTACACACATGTTAAATTTCAGATCATTCTAATTTGTAGAAAAAAAATAAAAAGTAAAATACTACCGAACAATCGTGATTGTGCGATGAACTTTGGACGGTGATGAGGGTAGGAGAAATCAATGTTTATTTTCGCCTAGAGTCATTGGGAACATTTTTCCATATATATATATATATATATATATATATATATATATATATGAAGATGTTAGGGTGAGCCCATGGGAACAGTGTAATTCCAACGGCCCAAATTGAATCTTGGCCGATTTGACAATCATAACTGAATGTCGATAATATAATTGTAATATTTTTATATAAATCAAAATAGCGTGAAACTTGCAGCATAAACTATTCTCATCAAGTCACACCTAATAAAAATATTTAAAAAATAATTGGCATAAATTAAATTGACCAAAATACCCCTAAAAAGTTTTCAAGGGTATTTTGGTCAATTTATTTTATGTGAATTATGTTTTTGATATTTTTATTAGATTCGAGTATTCTTGAAAAAAAGGTGCTCTAAATTTCAAGTAATTTGACTTTGTAGAAAAACAATTAAAATTCAATTACAAAATACAATTGTGATCATTGGATAGGTCTAGATTCAATCTGGGCCTTTGGGCTTACACTCTTCCATGAGCCCATGGGCTGACAAGAGCTTTTTCCATATATATATATATATATATATATATATATATATATATATATATATATATATATATATATATATATATATATATATATATATATATAGGATAGGCCAAATGGCCCAAATTGAATCTGGACCGATCTGACGGTCGAGAGTATTTTAATTTTAATTTTTTTTATACAAATTTAAATTACTTGAAATTTTAGTTGAATATCCATCTCATCAAGCCTCACCTGATAAAAATATAAAAAAAAATAATCTATAGAATTAAAAATGACCAAAATACCCCCGAAAATCCTAGGCTCTAAACAATCAAATTAGAGCCTACCTTGAAATAGTATCAAGAAATGTGGTTTCAATACTAGAAATCTTTGTGGCAGCCTTAAAACATATATTTTTTATTTATAAAATTTAAAGCTTAAAAAATAGTGTAGATCGACAGATCTATAAAAAGTTGAAAATCTTAAAAATTGACGGTCCAAAAATGCGTTACAAAATACACTATTTCCAAACTTGAAATCCATTTTTTTCTCATATTCATACATCTTGATGTCGAGGGGATCACTTTGAGGATATTTAGACATCAAAACAACCGCTTCTAGCAAAATTTTTGATGTAGGCTCTTATTTGATTGTTTAGAGCCTCGATCTGATGGTTACGACCTCATTTTGTATTTTAATTTTAATTTTAATTTTTTTTATATGAATCCAAATATGTTGAAATTTTAGACTTATATTCTTCAATAATAAGACAATCTAATAAAAATATCAAAAAAATAATTTGCATGAAATAAATTGACCAAAATACCCCTAAAATATTTTTAGGGTATTTTGACCAATTTAGTTTTACTAATTATTTTATAAATTTTTTTATTAGGTGTGCCTTGATGAGAATAATAAACGCTTAAAATTTCAAGTTATTTGGATTTATAGAAAAAAAATCTAAAATTCAAACACGAAATAAGGTCGTGACAGTCAGATCGGGCTAGATTCAATATAGATCGTTGGGCTCATATGTTCTAATGGGTCAATCTCAGCATTTTCCTATATATATATATATATAGGAGTCAGTGTTTTACGCCCATATGCCCATAGGCGAATGGCCCAAATTGAATCTGGGTCATTCTGTAGCCGATCTGACGCTCACAGATGTCCGATAGTATTTTAATTATTTTTCTACAAATCCAAACCACTTGAAATTTTAGGCGTGTGTTTTCTCATCAAGGCTCACCGAATAAAAATATAAACAAATAATTTTCAAAATAACAGATCAAAATACCCCCGAAATATTTTGGGGGTATTTTGGTCAATTTATTTCATGTAAATTTTTTTTTTGATATCTTTCATAGATTTGCCTATTTTTGAAGAACACAAGCCTAAAGTTTCAAGTGATTTGGAATTGTAGAAAAAAAAATTAAAATTCAAACACTATCGGATATCTGTGATCGTCAGATCGGCCCAGATTCAATCTGGACCATAGGCGTTTACTGTAGCAGTACGCACCTGAGCCCACAAGGTATTTTTCCTATATATATATATATATATATATATATATATATATATAGGGAAAAGATCCTGTCAGCCCGTGGGCTGACAGCTACAGTGTTAGCCAACGACCCAGATTCAATCTAAGCCCAATCCAATGGTCATGACCTCATTTTGTATTTCAATTTTCATATTTTTTATACAAATCTAAATCACTTGAAATTTTGACCATCTATTCTTAAAAAATAGGAGAATCTAATAAAACTATAAAAATAATAATTCATACAATATAAATTGACCAAAATACCCCCAAAATATTTTGGGGGTATTTTGATCAATTTTTATTTTACGAATTATATTTTTATTAGCTGCACCTTGATGAGAAGAATGAATGCCTAAAATTTCAAGTGATTTGAATTTATATTAAAAAAATTAAAATTCAAATATAAAATAAAATCGTGACCCTTAGATCGGCCCAGATTCATATATATATATATATATATATATATATGACGTAGTGTAAGTATCAACTTTTCATGATTATTTCATTTCATATGCTTCTCTCTCTTTCACCTTAATTCCAAGGTATAAGGAGGGTGCCTTACACAAACCTCACGTTTTTATATATGATAGATAGTATAGTATAAGTATCAAGATTGTGTCATTTGATGTGCCTCCCCGCTCTCTCTCTGGGGTTGTAAAATTGGAAACCTTCGGATGGCTGCAATGTGTAGGCGATGACCTGACCCTCTAGCAAGCAAATGAAGTGTTCAGATCACTAATGCAAGGATTGAAAAGTACTATGAAATTTGGTCAGAATATAATAATAGCAAATTTATTTTATCAAATCACCTATGAGACCAAGAATTTAACACCTTATCCATATTTTTTTATTTAATTGCAAAATAATCATAAATTGGAATGTTTACAGATGAGTAGGATGTTAAATAGCACTTGCAGGTAATATAAGAAATTGCCCTGTAATTGAAGAAGATTCTTTAAATGTGCTGAAATTGTACAATAAGAAAATATGGAAACTCATGTATTGGCAAAACAAGGAGAAGAATTAATAATTTGTTGAGGTGTAACCTTGTGTGCTTTTTTCATAATGAAGAATTAGGTATATAATGAATAGGCAGGTTACATCCTCTATAGCTTGTTTTTGTATTGGGAAAAGTTTATATAGAGCTCTAAACAATCAATTTTGAACCTAAAACATTTCACTAGGAGAGGTTGTTTTGATGCTCAAATATCTTCAAATTGATCATCTTGGCATCAATAAACATGGACATGAAAGGAAAAAAAAAGATTTCAAATTTTAAAAATAACATATTTTGTAACACATTTTTGGACCATCAATTTTCAAGATTTTCAAGTTTTCATATATCTGTCGATCTACACTATTTTTGAAGATTTAAATTTTATAAATAAATATAAAAATATATTCTAAGGCTATCACAAAGATTTCCAATATTGAAACTATATTTCTCAACACCATTTGAAAGTGGGCTCTAATTTGATCGTTTAGAGCCTAGGCTCTATACAAACCGCACCCTTTTGTATTTTCTGTTGCAATTGTTTTTGTTAAAGAATAAAAGGTCAACATTGTGTCAAAGAAATAAAAAAATAAAAATCCCCCACCACAATACCCTCATTATAAAATGACCAAAATAGCGCTCAACATTTTGCTCCTTCGTTTTTTCGGGACCGCTCAAGCCCAAGGCTGATTCCAAAATCCGAACACTTAAAAAGGGGCTCAAAATCAGAAAATAAGATGCAGAAGAAATACAACAGAAAATAAACTGGAGTCGCAGTCATTGAATGGAACATGTATGTACAAATGAATGATACTCACGCTGACAAAAAAAATGAAAAAGGTACGAAATTAGTAAGCACGGGGGAGGACAAAAAGAAACACTGGGTGTCAAATTTCTCATCGGATAGAGACAGAGGGTATGGAGATGCCACCCCAATCCACACACTCTTATACATATCTCTTCACATTGCGGTACAAATCGATGGCATCTGCTCCCGAAAATTCATCCTGATAAACAAACAGTTTAACACAAAAGAGAAGCTCAGTAAGAAACCACATTCACGAACCACTTTCAATGCTTATTCCCAAAGAACCACCACCTTCTCTTCTTCTTAGTTTCTTCCCATGTTGGTGAATCTGTGGATCCCATTGACAACAGCATAAACATTGCGTCAGATGAGCTTTTTGATGCTCTTTTTTGTACTTTCTTCGCTTTATATTGATTGCTTAAGAATAAACATGGAAGGGATAGCATAAAATGGGACAGGATGTGTTAACTGACCTCCTGCTGGATAGATTGAGTTATAGTGAACCTCTGCCCAGAAACTCAAGAAAATAACTGCACAACAAAATTCCAAAATCCATAACTTCCCACCTCAACCAACAAAAGAAAAATGCAATAACAAAGAAAAAATGCCGAGTTATTGTGAAATCCATTGCAACATGTTCATCTTCCATTATATTATTAGATTGCAGAGACCTGTCTCCAAGATAGGGTGGGAATGGGTCGGTTCGGATCAGGGTCGACCTAGACCCAGACCCAAATAGGTCTAAGTTAGATCCGAAGTTGACCAGGATCGAGACGGGCAAGTCAATTGGCCCTAGACCTGATCCACCAGGTCTGGTGGGCCGAATCCAGGTCTTTAAATGAAAAGTATATTAAAATTATTTTATATTATTTATATATATTTTATACTAATATATACTGGGTCAGGTTGACTAGGGCCCAAGCCTGGACCCAAACCGACCCCCGATAGGGTCCAAGCAGGAATCGGTCTCGGACCCGAACTAGGTTGGATCAAGGTCAACTGCATCCAAACTTAACGTGTCAGGTCCACCGTCTGGGTCCAGACCTAGCCCACTGGGGTCAACCCATTGGGTCCATGGGTGGACCCGACCCGACCCGTTTCCCACCCCGATTACTTATCTTCCTCAATGGAGTAGAGTAGTCTATCAATTTATAATGGTCTACTATCAATGGCCAATGTAAAACCATGTGTATTGAGGTCACAGATGTGCAATAAAATGATAGGCTGATATTATGACCCCAAAATGGGGCTCGGTGATAACCCCAAACGATTATGCTTTCCTTTAGTCCATCAGCTCATAGTATACTTACCATTTATATACATATGTTGGCACATCCCATGCACATAAGTGCGCTCTAAAGCACAGAACTGCATAACCAAACTCCTACAGGGGAACTTCATAGTTGCCCATAAAAATATGGAGACATACCTCTCTTTGATTTTTGAACGTTTGGAAGAATTTCTATGAAGCACGTATCCTTGAAAGATGTAATCACACATATTTTTACTCCATACTGCACATACAGAAACATAAATAGCATCACAACAAAATTAAATTCTAATTAATTAATTCTTTGAGCAGATTTGCAAATAGACCAAAAGAAACAATGCACATGACATTCTATAATATTCACTATTGCAATTAATTAACAATAGCTTGGAATGCCATCTGCCGAATGATGATGATAATGATGACAGCAACATTCTCTTAATGATCCCAAAAGAGAAGTACAGTGCTGGCGGCAAGTTCCACTCAAATGAAAACATAGTTCAAGAGTTATAGCTTAAAAATTGCAACACTCCAAACCATTACATTTGACATGGTAACTTAATGGAACTCTGGACTACACTATATCAATACTGTGGAAGTTCTTAAATAACAAACCATCTGATAGTTAAATGATTCTGGATTTATAGGACGAGCAAAAATTCTCATAATGGTGACAGCAACGATTCTCTTAATGATCCCAAAAGAGAAGTACAGTGCTGGAGGCAAGTTCCACTCAAAATGAAAACATAGTTCAGGAGTTATAGCTTAAAAATTTCAACACTCCAAACCATTACATTTGACATGGTAACTTAATGGAGCTCTGGACTACACTGTCAATACTGCAGAAGTTCTTAAATAACAAACCATCTGATAGTCAAATGATTCTGGATTTATAGGACGAGCAAAAATTCTCATTACATATACAAGTACCCCCAGTATCATCGAATAAGACAGGGCTAGTAAAACCCCTATGTATTGGATAATTTTGTGTCGAAACAAGATTATCCCCCTATATTTGGTATGCATAAAAAAGCAAATCTTTATATATTCCATCCATAATCTAAACAACTTCAAAGCATCCAACATCACTGTTTGCCACAACTCTTTAACCTTTAAGAATCTCCACCAATGCAGGTGGGTAGGGCTTATGCAATAACCATGTACCTAAATATGTGATGGGGTTGTCTACAAAGAGACCATTTACTTTTTCTACAAAGAGGTCACAATCATTTCTCTCTTTTAGATTTCAAAATGGATGGTTGTAGTGTCATTGATTAAACACAAAGTTCCAAAAAAAAAAAATCTCGGACTTTGTGACTCATCCCAAGCCATCCAATTTGACATCTAATGAGTGGGAATAGTTGTAACCTCCTTGAACGAAAGGTAAATGGTCTCTTTGTAGACCATCCCATATCTGACATAGGAATATCCACTAACGAAGCTGTGAAGAGCTCATGACATAAGCACACGTACAGATGATGTGTTCCCCAAGTAAACTTGGAGTTGAGAAGGACATGTAAGCCATCTAGTCTCACTGAATATCTGTTTAATAATAATATCCACCAATGAAGATGGGAAGGGCTCATGAAAGGAGCCCAAACCTAAAGATGATGCAAAGTTTTCGGCAAACTCGGAGCAGAGAAGAGTAATTGATAAGTCATCCAGTCTTGCGGAATATCCTGAGGACTTCCCCTTAGCCATCCAGGTTCACGAAAAAATTTGGGAATGACCTAGGTGAGTTGCCTGTCACTAGCTCAACTTAGGATTCACATCGTTTAATTTTATTTGGAAACACAGAAGCCCATAGTTGTGGGAACCGTGGAGATAAGGCCGTAGTCCCACCATAGGAACTCGATCCTATGGTTCCTCTAAGGGATCTTAGAGTGAGCTAGATTTAGAGAAATAGGGATCTTGCTCCCAATAAAATGGGATCTCGGTCTACATGCTTGTAAGATCCCTCCAAGGAGATGAGTTATACTATTAATTGAACTATTGCTCCTCTCCTTGGTATTATAGATTCATTTCTTTAAAATATGTTAAATTGTGGTGCATCTTACATCATGGATATTATAGATTCATTTCTTTAGAATAAGTTGAATTGTGGTGCAATATGCATCGTGGCATACTAAAATTATGGTATTAAAAAACTATAGTTTAATATCATAGTAGGCCAATTTATAATATTATTAAACTATATTATTGTAGTACTATAACTATGGCATTGGTAATAAGCTAAGGTGTATGATAATGGATCGAGCGGGGCATTGGCTTGATCCTAATTTTGTCATATACTATTAATTGATCTCGGTTTATGTATAGTGGAGCTTAGATCCCTCCACGTCAAAACCTCAATCCTAGTGAAATGAGATCTTGCTTCCAAGCATCCCAGGATCTATTATTAAACTATATTATTGTAGTACTATAACTATGGCATTGGTAATAAGCTAAGGTGTATGATAATGGATCGAGCGGGGCATTGGCTTGATCCTAATTTTGTCATATACTATTAATTGATCTCGGTTTATGTATAGTGGAGCTTAGATCCCTCCACGTCAAAACCTCAATCCTAGTGAAATGAGATCTTGCTTCCAAGCATCCCAGGATCTAGCTCCTTAACTTGTTGAATGTACGAATATTGATCCTAATACTAGGGAGCTTCCACCCTATGGTAGTTTGGCATTCCCTGATCCCACTTCCAAACCCGCTCCTGCCTGTAACAACTATGTGGAAGCCATATGCTGGTTCTTTTACTTCAAAATCCATTTGAGGGATATCAATGGGTCAGATAAACCCAACTTCATTTATAGCATATAGGTGCAATACTTTTAATAAGGATAATGACTCAAAGTTGTTCGAGAATTGCTCAACAGGCAATAGACAAACTACAATCCAAGGAAGCTTAAGGCATTCTTCATGAGATGCAGTGCCTGTATAATTCAAGGTAATGGCCCTGATGGGCTATATCAGTGCAAGAAACTGAAGTAGAAGGCCTCCTACACCCTACTGAAAATTAGGCTCTTTTCTGTGTCGCTAAGGCTAGGTTAGGACATTGGTGGAAAGCAAATTGTGGAGGTTCAGCAAGGCATCTATCATTCATGACTTTCCTTTGAACACAAGTGCCCGTGTCTATCATTCTAACTAGTCCACCTAACCTGGCTTACCTTTCAAATAGAACAGAATCCTTGGGAAATACCTTCACATCCCATTCAAGTTGTTGGGCATCTAGAAAGCATACCAACAATCTTCGCTTTTTCAGCATATAGATGCCATGCAACAAAACTAAAGCAATAATATTTGAGAGTTGCTCTTTTTTTTACCTTTGTTTTCTTTTTTTTTTGAGTTTTTTGGTAATTTTATTTTAGTATTTTTTTTTTGCTTTAATGATAGAGAAAAAATTATGTATTTTGCATTTTCTAATGAGAGGAGCCTCATCCAAATCATGTGACACTCTCTCTGAATGGTCATGCCATGAGACAAGGTCATGTTATACAATTAAGTGAAGAAAACTAGAACAATATGATAAAAAATATTATACCTTATCAGCAGCAGCTTGCAATGTGACATGATCACCCCACTCACCATTTCTAATTTCCATAAGAAAGAATAGGTAGAATCATGACCAAAATACAGTGAACAATAACAATACCCTGCTAGAAAGAGAAACGAGCAAAAACTTGCCTTGACAACTTTATCAAGTACTCATCATAGGCCATTGGCACATATGCCCCATAAATATCAGCATGAGAACTCAGCTGCAGAAGGGAAAAAAAACAGCTTTTATCAAAAAATGCTGCAATAAATATTGCACTAAAAACAATAAAGGATACTCAAATGAGCATATCCCCAAGAGAAACAGGTTTTAAAGTTGATGAAAAGAGGACAAAAAATGTGGCCAACTACATGAAAGTACTCCTGCGATATCATAATCCCATGGATTATGAAAAAATCGACTTTCCTACAAAATTGGGAAAACATCCTCCGACTCCAACTACCTCGGGTTGTATGAGCTAACAACTGGTCTCCCCATCCAGCAGGCCGCACAAAACTGAATTTTGATGGGTGCTCCTTTGGAAAACCCTGCCCCAGCTGGAGTCCTTGGGGTTTTCAAAGACCACCATGGCAATATCCTGGCCTCTTTCTCCAAGTCCATTGGCCATGCTGATTCCCAGCTAGCCGAGTCTATGGCTCTACTTTTGGGTCTCAAATTATTCGATCCCGTGTGGGGAAAACCTCTGATTGTGGAAGGAGATGCCCAAAATATAATCACTTGGGCTTCTGGAATTGCTGCCCCCCATAGTACCTTGCTTCGATTTATGATGAGATTATGCACATTTGCAGGGATACGGCCATCTTATGGCGGCATATTTGGAAGGAATCAAACGCCCTGGGGGACCAACTGGCTAGGGAAGGTACGGGTGCTCGTGTTGCGGATCCTTAAGAGCCCGGGGACTGGTTTGCACACCATTGCATCTAAACCTTAGTCTTTTTTGTATTCTCAACCTTCAGGATCCACTGCCTTTTGTATATCCTTTGTAATGGGCATTTGTTATAAGCCCCACTCATTTTTTGTCTAGGGGCCTTTTGGGTAAGCCCATTTTTTGCCGAGAAGCCCAGCCTGTGGGCTATCTCGACGGACTACTGTAATACCTTTTATATTAATACAACAGCTAACAACTTCAGAAAAAAAAAAAAAAATTATAATCGATATCCTTTGAAAGGAAGGATGGTTATAGTGAGAGTTTGGGTCCTAACAGAAGACATGATCCCAATGGATTAACATTTCGGATGGTGATAACAAATGGATCACAGTAAACCCATATTCCAGGGGGTCATAGTGTACTTTCCCAAAACATATATAAAACAAGGATTCATCATTGAACTGTAATTGCAAGGCTAGTAGACCAAATAACACATATACCCTCACGAACCTGATTAACAACTTGTTCTCTCACAAATTTGTGATGCTCAGGCGAACGATAAAATTGATCTGAAAGTGCTCGGAACTGTAAAAGAATTCAAATTTAGTACCTTAAATGGCATAAAGATAAGATGCAATAAATTGATATATCTAGCAAGGATGTAAATTTCAGATAATCAAATAACTAATGTCTACAGAAACTAAATATGGGTAATAGGTGATATACAAAGATTATAAGAAAAAAAATGGAAATAGACAGCTTGATATTCATCAATGGAAGTAGCATTTTAGAAACAATAATTCACGAGACATCATCACAAAAAGAACAATATCATGTCTACATTTTCATCTTGAGAAGTAATGTTGTCCATACAGATGCAAAAATCGCAAATGAAGTTAGTGAGCCCCTATAATGTCGTTTTCTTACATGGAACTGTTCACAGTTGCTCTACAGGCTCCCCAAAGTTCTGGCTAAAAGCCAACCTACAGTTTGATTCCTAAAGTTGAACAAGGACAGGGTAAAAAGAACCCATAGACCAATCTCCACGCCTCTATAGCAAGGATCCTTCCAGAAACCAACCCCAACAGTTTTCCTAGCCATCATATGACCACCTCCACCACTTCCATTCATTCACTTCAGAGTTTGGCATGAGGAAGGTCAAACAAAAGATCAGGTGTCCGAATAAAGAAAAAGCACATTGGTAGAACCATTGAAGCAAAAATCAAACCAGTTTCAAAGGAAATAAAAGAGAGGAGGACAACAGACATTAGGACATTAATATTTAATCTCCAAATTGATGTGTCACTGTCAAATATCAACCTATTCTGCAACATTCATTATTGAGCTATTGAATAGATGATAGTTGACATGTACGGGTTAGCCAAGGACTATGGTATACAACAAGGAATGCCCAATAATCCCTAGTAGTATTTACAAATTTGCTAAGGCTCCAAATATTGGTACTCAGACAACTTACAAAGAAGGCAAAGAATTTGCACACAAGAACAATTAAGCATCTAGGGCACATGAAGAACATGCACATCCACAATTTAAACAAATAGTAGTCCTGCATGGATGAAGTTGTTAAATATAGATATTTGAAACATTTACTGAATGGGCCATACAAGCAAACAAATGCATGCATGCAACCGCAGATATATTAGACAGAGTAAAAAGGAGATTGGCATCATATTCCCATGTTAGTTCAATCAAACAAAGTAAAAGCAAAGAAACCAATTGACCTGGCAGTTACCATCTCCTTCAACTTTCCGCTCAATCAAATCATAAAGTTGTAACCTACAAAGACAAAATAATCATCACCACCATCAATGAAGTTATTCCACTGATGAACATAGGGAAGAAGCATGAAATGTGCAGTTCCAATCTGGAATTTCAAAGGCAACCATTTGGATCATAAATAGTCAATGTTTTTGATGTATTTGAAACTGAAAGTCACCATAACAAAAAAAGGGTACACGATACATATACTAGAGCCTGATAAGCAAATTTAAAATTGTTAACAGTCTCTCAGTTAAGCCAGTTTCTTTGCGTAATAACCTCTTTGAATTCATCACTGGAAGAGTAACTAAAAGACTATACCTGTCAACAAGTCTTTGATGATCGGAGATTTCTTCATCAACAGAAGGAATTTCTCCATTAATTCTAGGGACATGCTGCACAACAAACAGACCCTCACATTAAGATTCAATAGAAGCGTCAAACTCCAAGGTGTACCACGAAGAAATAACATGAGCTAGTCATGAAACATGATCTAAAACATAAGGGGCCAAAGTTACTCAAGCATATATGCATATCCACATTTACCCAATAATGAATTATCCATCTCCAAAAGCGATCATCACAAATCATGGCTCTGACATAATAACTTGAAGATGAACGTGATGCATTATGGGTCTGACTTACAAGAGCTTTACACATTTTGAGCCTAGCTATTTCCAAAAAGGATACAGGACCAAACACCTCTTGCTAAGACACAAGAGGAATGCCATCAATAGGGTTGGCTTGGGATGCAGTCATGACTGATAAAAGAGTAATGAGAAGCTGATTTTTTTTTATTTATTTATAATGTTAACTGTATTGAGAAAGAGAGAAAGTACATGAAGCGTAGAGGAAACCCACAGACCAGGCCTCGGTAATCCTATACAAAAAAAGGGCTAGAATAAGTACAAAAACCCTAGCATAATAAAATGAAAGCCATATACAAAAATCCCAGTCACACGGGCTCACAAGTCAATTGATAGCGCTCCATCTCTAGCAAGCTGTTCCGCCAGGGCGTTGGACTCCCTCCAGGTATGCCTCCATGAGATCGCTATATCCCTGCAAGTGGGAGTAATCTCGTCAAAATATGTTGCGAGGTACCAGAGGCAAGATGAGGAGGCGCAGGCCCAAGTGATGATGCTTTGAGCATCTCCTTCGATGATTAGGGGTTGAGCCCAAGAGGGATCGAAAGTCTAAGTCCAGATAGAAGTGTCGTACACTCAGCAAGCTGTAAGACTGCATGGCCAATGTTCCAGAAGAAGGAAGAGAGAACATTCCTGAGGTGGTCTCAAAAGGCTCCACCCACACTTGCTGGGCCAGGATTGCCAAGTGAGCATCCGTTACAATTGAGTTTGGTCTAGCCCTCAGGGGGAGAGGACCAGACGGAAGATTGAGACTGGCTAGGGGAGCAGTTGTAGATAAGGTTTTTTCATTGGCGTAGGAACATAGTGGAGGGGATTCCTTTGAAAAGCTTGTGGTTTGTTGCCCAGGAGATGACTGCAACAATTATCTTATGGAAGAGGGCCGGAACCTCAGTTTTGACCCCACGAAAAATTCTGGTGTTTCTCTTTATCTAAATGACCCAAATCTGTGTTGCAATGGACGCCTTCTACAAATCCCTACCTGCTTTGGAACATGGGGTTTCGAGGGAGAGATGGTACAGGGCCGGGATGGAGGGAGGGGTAACCCAATTGAGACCGAAGAGTTGGAGCAGAGAGCTCCACAAGTTGTGAGCAAGGTGACAATGGATGAAAAGGTGCGAGTTACTTTCTTCATCCATGAGGCACATCACACAACGATTGGGGATGGGAAACCCTCTATGCTGGAGATGATCCATCGTGAGAGCCTTTTGTGAGATTACGATCCAGGTTAGGGCTTGAACTTTGGGTCGGGCGATGGGTGACCAGGTCTGAACAACGATGGATCTAGGTGAAAGAGGGAAAGTAGGCAACATCAGCAGTTTCTTGTAAAAGGTGGCAACAAAAAACCTGCTCGAGGGTAAAGGGGTCCAAATGATTTGGTCAGAGCCAGAGGAGGCCAAAAACTAGAGTGCAACATGGATGACAACGTCAGGAAGTCTGAGGTTTCGAGGTATGAGAGGGGCCACCTGAAGGAGGGACTCCAAACTCTGAGTGAGCCTGAGAGGGGCACTTCCTCCGCGATAGAGGAGAGCCTATTCGTGACCAAGGAGAAAAGGGCAGGGACAAGTTCATTGAGGGGGTTATGACTTAACTAGAGGTCGGACCACAAAAGAACTTGATGTCCTACCCTGGAGTGGAAACAAATGTTGTTCTGGAAAAGGATTAAAGAGGATAAGAACGACTTCTAAGCTCCAGAAGATCTAGTGGTCGAGTTTGCGCCAGGAAGCTAGGCGTAGCTATGGATGCGATACTTGCACCAAATGACTTGTGTCCAAAGGAGGTTATTTTGAGTCTCCAACTGCCACCACCACTTCCCTAGCAATGTCGTGTTGTGTTTCCTTAGGAGACGAATGCTAAGACCGCCAAGGTGTTTGGGTTAGCAAACTTTCTCCCGAGCAATAAGATGGTATTCTTTGGTGGTTTCGTCTCCTGCCTAGAAGAAATTCTTCATGAACTACTTTAGGCGATTGGCCACCACCGCTGGCATATGAAAGAGGGACATGACGTAGATGGGGGTGTTGGCTAGGGTAGCCTTGATGAGGGTAGTTCTTCTTGCAAAGGAAAGAAAACATCCTTTCCAGCCAGCTAGGCGGCGGTCCACTTTGTCGATGATGTGGGACGACTATCATTTTTTGGGCTTCCCGAGACCTAGTGGCATTCCTAGGTAGCTAGTGGGTAGGTCTTCCACTTTACACCCCCATCCAGGAACAAGGAACCTGGTCTCAACAAAGAGAGAGCAACCCCAATCATTGTGGATTTTCTGAGGTTCACTTTAAAGCCCGTAAAAAACTCGAAGCACTTAAGGAAGACACGGAGGGTTTCAATTTCCTGGGGAACTGCGTCACGGTAGATGAGGGTGTCATCAACATACTGCAGGTGAGAGATGACTGGTTCCCTAGGGCTAGTCTTGAAGAAGGTGAGATGCTCTGTCTGAGACATTCTTGAGATCGATTGGCTGAAAACCTCTGCCAAGATCGTGAAAAGGAAAGGGGAGAGAGGGTCTACTTGACGAAGGCCCCCTAGACGTTGGGAAGTAGCCCTTTGGAGTACCATTGATGAGTACAAAGAATAAAGGACTGGAATAACAACCTTTCATCCATTTCCTCCACCTCAGTCTGAACCCCACACATTCATAGTCTCGTCAAAGATTGTCCAATCCACATGGTCATATGCCTTCTCCCAGTCGATTTTGAAGATGAGGCCCAAACGCTTAGTGAGATGCCCAGAGTGGACACATTCGTGTGCCACCAATACCCGTCAAGGATTTGTCTATCTTTAATGAATGCACTTCTGGTGAGGGAGATGATGTTGGGGAGGATAACTTTGAGCCGCAAGGCAAGCACTTAGGAGAGGATCTTGTAAATGGAGTTGATGAGGCTTATTGGGCGAAAGTCCATGAGCTCTTCAGCACCTTTCACCTTGGGGACCAATGTAATGAAAGTTGCATTCACTGCTTTGTGGATTATCCCCAGGTGGAAGAACTCTTCAAAGAAATTGAGAAATCCATTTCTTAAGGAATTCCAGAACACCTTAAAGGGAGCTATAGGGAACCCATCAGGTCTCAGTGCTTTATCTTGCCCTAAATCTGACAGAGCGGCCAGAACTTCAGATTCTGAGAATGGACGTTCAAGCCAGGCGGCTAGGTGTCCAGGAAGGGTGAGAAAAGGGAGGTCTGTCATCCTGGGTTTAGGACCCAAGGGGGCAGTATAGAGGTATTGGAAGAAGGATTCAACTTTTGGGCGTTGGTCTAAAGATGTGTTAGCTACCTTGATGGAAGAGATGGAATTGTCTCTTCGCCGACAGTTGGCAATCCTGTGGCAGAACCTGATATTGAGATCTCCGGATTTCAGCCACTTCACTCTGAAGCGTGGGAACCAAGAGATCTCTTCTTTTTAAAGGCCGGAAAAATATTCTAGTTTGTGGAGGGTTCTGCTTTGGATTTCGGAGTGAGACAGAGGTTGAAAATTCTAAACCGAGAACTTTGGATAGGAAAACCTAGAAAGCCTTACAATGTGTAATGACATACCAAGAAATAAAAAGTCAAGCATATGTAAAATGAGGTCAGCATCCACAAGTTTCCATATGGGAATGGTTCCTAAAGACTATAAGTCAACTAATCAAACCCATTCTAAAATGAAGTTCAAGAAAATTTGGAAGAAGCATATGTTATGTACCAAGTTCATCTTAGCAACAACCATGGAAGAGCAAACAGAGCATCCCTATAATACAATCAAAGAAACCATTTTATAAGGAAATCAGCATGGCAAAACCTACTTGAGTCATCATCTGCCCATTCTTAAACCAGTTAACTACCTTTTTTGCCTATCCCACCTCATAGTTAAGAAAATCATTTTACAGCATGAGCTTACTAGGTTCTATACCCCCTCCACCCCAACACACCCCCCCCCCCCCCCCCCCTTCCTTTATTTTTCCCCCTTTCCCGCCCCAAAAAAGAAATAAAAGAATGAACACCAATTTCAATGAGAAACGAAAAGCATCTTGATTCCATCATATTAATGCGAAAAAACCTTTTGCGTTTGTAGCAAAAACTATTTTGTTGTATTTAATGCTCTCAAAATTCCAGGCAAGAGACAACATGTGTTTTTACATGGGAATTAAATTGAGCAAGTACTCTTTTTTGATATCTCATTCCTTTTGGAATTGTTTAATATTGTTTTGGTTTAAACCAATGATTTAAAAATCGCCGAGTCGAACCGAACTCGCCCGGTTTGACTTGAGAATCGGCACAGGCCGTGCCGGTTCCAGCACAAAACCGGGAACCGCCCGGTTCTAGAACAGAACCGTCGGTTCTCTCCTGGTTCTAGCGGTTCCCCCTCAGTTCTAACCGGTTCCCTCCCTATTCTAACGGTTCCCTCCCAGTTCTAGCCGGTTCCCTCCAGGTTCCAGCCTTCACACATGTGTACACATCACGTGTGCCACACACACTACTCACACATGTTTGTACGTGTGACACGAGCCGTACACACTCCCACACGTGCCACACGCACGTGTGTGCATCACGTGTGCCACACGCACCACTCCCACACGTGTGTACGTGTAACATGAGCGGTACACACTCCCACACGTGCACCAGTTCAAGCCTCAAAAACACCTTCACACGTAAATGCTCGTCACACGTGCGACACACACCATTCCCACATGTGCATATGTGCCACACGTGCGACACACACATACACGTACAGGTCACACATGCGACACACCACTCCCACATGTGCCACGCACATGCACATGTGCATGTGCACTGATGCCCTAGTGTTTTCACATTTGCATTAATCTTCCAATTACATAGTTATTTATATAGCATATTTGAATACTCATCCTTCGATGTGGGATAATTCTCAAACATCATTAAATGAAAACATAATGTAAATATATGCTATTAATAAGCAATTTTAAACACATATGTTAAGGAGGCATGATGGTTATCACTAATGTTATTTGTTTTGACACCTCAAGTTCGAATCCCCTCTTGGTCCATATAATAATTATCCCTTCTTGAGCTAATTTTTGTTCCCCCTTGGGCATATAATAAATTAAAGTGTTTTTTTCAAAATTTGTACGTATTTTATTAACTTTTACATTGATAACCAAATCTTTTATTTTATTTATTAATTTTTACATTATAAATCATGTAATGTACTATTTTTCTTACAGTTGTCAATAATACATTTTAAATTAGATAATATTATAAATATTTTAAATTTGTTATTATTTATCTAATAAAATAATTATAAAATGTAAACTAATAATTATAATTTCAGTATATAATATTATAATTTCAGTATATAATATTATAATTAGATAGGTTGTAATAATTTTGGATTATAGTTAGTTAGGTTGTAATAATTTGGGTTTTTTTAGCGGATTAGGGTTTTTCGCCAAAACGAGATTTTAATGGCCATTCTTTCATTGATTTAGACTATTCTTTATTATAGTCCATGTATAATTATATATTTTATCCATGATAATGCTATGATTTTTTTTTTATGAGATGCAAATTTAATACGTAAGTTTATACAGGGAAAGAGCATCTCAATATTCACAAAGATAAAAAAAACTGAAAGTTAATAATGTAGTACCCTCATTTCTTATCGGATTCCTAAAAAACAACATTTATAATGAATTTTAATAATTTTTTCGGATTTTTTTGAAGCTTTAATCCCACTGATTCAGCCGATTCCCGATCCGGATCGTCGATTCGCCGATCCGGATCGGTTTTGGAGGTGCCCGATCCGGGTCACCGATCCGCTTTTTAAATCATTGGTTTAAACTGTAAGCTTAAAGATCTACAGACTCACCAATATATTTTTGAATTGTTTAATTAATTAAGCTCATCATACCCTAAGTCTGAATCCCAAATTTTTCCCGATCTTGAGCAACTAGAAGATAAGGGCAGACCACTTCATCCCCTTAATTGCTTGATATGAAGCCTTGCGAGATCTGAAGTGATCACGCTTGCCCCTTAAAATAGAAAAAGTAAAGGAATTAAGAAGTGGGTGAAAGATGAAGGGTAGATAGAAAGAAGGAAATAGAAGAGATAAGAAACAACAGTAAATAGTAGGAGCTGGCAATGGAAAAAGAAAAGAAAGACAAAGGTGCGCACGCCCTACTTCATCGCCCTCTCTCTTCTTCACATGGGAAGAGATAAGAAACAAAAGTAAAGGGTAGGAGCTGGCAATGGAAAAAGACAAGAAAGACAAAGGTGCATGCGCCCTACTTCATCACCCTCTCTCTTCTTCACATGGGACCAAGTAATCTACGAAAGTTGGCACTCCACCTTAACCCTAAAAATCTTCAACTTCCTAAATGATCATATATCGATAAACTCTTCTCCACGAGTCTTTAAAGTAAAGTCATAGTTATTTCCATTCAATTGTCATATGAGTCATGACCATTAGCCATTCGAGATCCTACGTTGTTCATGAGAGCTTCCATGCGAATGGGCGATATTCCTTAGAGAAAACCTGGAGATTTACCTCTATTTGCATCTTTTGAAAGAAGGGAAAACAAAAAAAAAAAAGTAGAGAAAGAAAAGCAAAGGCATGACCAGATGCTAAAAATGGACCACTATTAAAAAGTTTGCGAAACCTGGAAGGGCAAGATGAAATCCTTATAAGGCTCCAAGAATAAGGAAAACGAGCTAAAAACAAACTTAAATTTGAAGGATAGGTGATTGTTTGACCCTTAAACGGGTGTGAATGTAGGGTGTATTATGAACTATAAACTCAACTAGGGAAGAAGATCACAAATGGTGAAGTGGGTATGCCAATCTATCCTCCCTTGTGGAGCCTTCTGTACTCTGTAAAGTACTCTGTAACCTAAGGAATGTATTGGAATGTATTGTCAATAGTCAAGGGCCTGACAAGGAACAGAACATTGAAAGACACCATTGTGATATGCCCTTTGAAAAGAATACTTATAAGTACTGAATAACTAAATCATGGGAAGTGAAGTTGCATTCCAATCGTTGGCACATTGAGTTATGAAGCTAATCTATGTGTATGCAATGAGCAATTACTTCATTGAATCGTTGGTGTCACAGGATATAATTTGAAAAGTTTCCATAGGATTGACAAGTGTGCTTAAGAACAACCACTCAAAGAACATCTACATCAACATGTCTCCAATGGTCACAAAAACGAAACCTCACCAGAAAACTAAAAAAGCATTCATGTTAGGACACCGACACTCGTTAAACCTTCAATTAAAGTGACCACTGATTGAAACTTCCACAAGATCAATCCAGTGCACTCTATGCCCATTCACGTATTTCAAATAGAACAATTATAAGGATACTTTGCAAAGTTTTTAGTATTCTGACTCTGATCATGGAATCTTTGCTAGGGAATACTTTGTCTAAAATACTTGAGTGGACTTTGAGTGCATTGGTTGTTGAACTTGTGGAAGTTTCAATCAAGTGTTTCAAATAAATTTTTTGTCATGCTCCAAACATTCTTTCACAACATAAGCCAAAATAGACCTCCCATCGACTAGCAAGTTCCACTTTGATGCAGTGACTCTTTCAGCAACCTCAGTAATAAAGCTAATGTCAATGATCAAACTTACTAATTCACACCATTAATGGACACAGGAAGTGAAGGAGGTAAGAGTAGAAGATAACAAAGAGTGATGCAAACAAAAATACTCTGATAACCCTTATGTTAGTGGGATGCCAACAGAATAAGTATATACAAGATAATGAGGATAATGTGACAAAAATACGCAAGATAACTCCTGTGGCCATTTGGATGCACTTACTGATTGCACTGATACAGATGGAAGTGAGAGGAGAAGGAATTGAGAAACATAATAAAATTAATATAGTGAAGTTGATGCCAAGGAATTACTATGATAACCCCTGCAGCAGTTGAACCAAACACACTGATTACACTTCTATTAATGGAAGTGGGAATTGAAGATGCTGCAAGAGGAGACAAATTTGGAAATTATTCCCTCTAAAGTAGAGTTTTCTCATGAAATTCGTAGCTCAATGGTCTTAGTATATGAAGACAAATATAGGCTCATGAATGATCAAGATGAGGGGAGGATATATCCACACATGCTTTGAACCAACTCTTCCCGTCAAACCATAACATCTTTTACCCCGGATCTAAGTAAGCTACCGAGGGTGTGCTAGGAGAGCACACACCATGACAAAGGCATGCATAAAAGACAGGTTGAATGGCTCCATAATAAACTTGATAGACGAAGGTAGAAACCAATCTTTGAATAATCATGGCTGTGCTCAAATACCAATAGCCAGTAAGTAGGTTGTGTTAGACTCTTTTTTTTAACTTTATTGATGAGAGCACTCGAGTAGTATCATACCTTCTCTAACATATTAAAATAAACTGGAATGGAACTGATTTAATATACACTACATTTCTTCTTGACTTTTTAATCATACACATGGTGTCAAAGTTGGGTATATCCTAGTCACACTTTGCATAACTTCGATCCCTCAATAACTGTAGAAGCAAAAGGTTTCTTACTAAGATCTTTATGTAGAATTATCAAGTTCTTCTCAATCACTATTTCATCATCATCATTATCTAAGCCTTATCCCAACTATTTAGGGTTAGCTACACGAATCTTGTTCCACCATTCTACTCTATCAAGGAACATACCCTCAATCAAACCATTAGTCACCATATAACTTTTCGCTACTTCCATCCATGTCTTTTTTAGTGCTTTCCCTTTTGCCTAGGCAATAAGATGAGTGCATATCGCCCAAGCCTAGGCGCCCAAAAAAAGCGGATATCCCTGAGAGCCCGCCCAAGGCCTACGCCTCTCCTAGGGGCGGAAATGCCCCTCGTTGAGCGTATTTTTGGGTCATTTTTTTAATACTAATGGTGCAAATTTGTGGGTTTTAAGTTCAATTGAAACCTAAAACCCATTAGAGCCTATTTTAGAGAGAGAAAAACCCAAAAAAAAAAAAAAATTCTACTGGGCCTCGTAGGTTCTAGGTGCCCGCCTAGGCACTGAGCGGCTTGGACCCCCCCCGACCCCCTCTAGGTGCCGCCTAACACTTTTTGAAACACTGACTCATACTGTGGATATGTTGTTTCTTGACTGACCAGCATTCCGTTCCACCAAGCATGGCTGGTCTTACAGTCGTCCTATAGAATTTCCCCTTCAATTTCATTGGCATTGTAGCAATCACATAAAACTCCAAATGCACATCTCCATTTCGTCTACCGAACTCTAATTCTATGCGTGACATCTTCTTCGATCTCTACATTCTCTAGGATTATCAACCCAAAGATATAAAAAATAATCTCTTTTAAGCATTTCTTACCTATCAATCTTAACTACTTCCTTGTTTCTACTCCTGTTATTACTAAACTTGCATTCCATGTATTATGTCTTAGCTCGGTTAATTTTAAAACCTTTAGATTCTACAGTATCCATCAAAAGTCCTAACTTCACGTTAACACTGCTTCTAATCTCGTCAATCAAAACTATATCATAAGCGAACAACATACACCACAATACATCATCCTGTATATGCCTAGTTAACTCGTTCATAACAAAACAAAGAAATAGACCCCTAATGCAAGCCTACTGTCACTGAAAACTTACTTGTCTTTCTAATAGCTGTTCTCACAGTAGTTAGTGCTCCCTCGTATATCTCTCATCATTTAAATATATCCACTAGAGACTCATTTCCTTCACAACATGCACCAAATTAACTATAGGTACCATATTCTATGCTTTCTCTAAATCAGTAAAGACCATGTGGAGGTCTTTTTCCTTCGACTTAAACTTCCCAAATCAATTGCCTAAGTCAGAACATAGCCTTCATTGTTGACCTCCCTGGCATAAAACCGAACTGATTTTCTGACACTTTTGTTTCATTTATTCGTTGCTCAATCACTCTCTCCCACAACTTCACAATGTGGCTCATAAGTTTGACCCTTTGATAGGTCTTACAATTCTGTATGGCTCCCTCTGTTCTTGCAAATACATACCGCAATATTTTATCTTCATTCGTCAGGCATTTTCTATGTTCTATTCATAATAGTTCTACCATGGATTTGTCTAGCACTGAGCCATTCTTATAAAGGTGCCACACCTGGCTTGTGCTCTCAGAGCATCTCCTTAGCAAGACTCTCATATTGTAGGAGAATGATGTGGTGATTTGACATCACAGCTTCTTTCAATATAATCTACCCTCGACATATTTTTATCATCAATGAACTTGTATGGGTCACCACGCATTAAGATGATTGAGTTATAAATTACATGAGAAAACTCGCCTTCAAATAGGTTGGCCTTCCATATTGTCTCCTCCCTCATCTTCTTCAATTTCCACTTCCATTGTGGACTTGCAATTGGTTCTCAATGGCCGCAGGGGTTATCACAAATATTTCCTTTGCGTAATTCTCGTTATAGCTTTTACTGAATGTTCTTGTCCTTCTCCACTTCTAATTCCATCACTGGACAAATGATAAGTCCAACATAATGGCCGCGAGGGTAATCATAAAGATTTCCTTGGCATCATCCTCATTATTTATTCTGCTTCATCTTATTCGCTCTTTCCCAAGTTCATTGGCAATGGTACAACCTCAAAGACAAATAGTGGACTACCCATATTCCCCCAGCGTGATATGATAGCCTTAACCCCAAACTTCTCATACCAATAAAGCCAAAAAAGAAAATGGAAAACTTAGAATTTTATTACCCTCATAACAAGACAACATATTTTGTAGTTCTCATCGAAAAGCGGGTAAAACTTGAAAATAGGCAAAAAAGCGTGATGGACAAATCTATTTGGGATAGGTTTTTTTATAGTCACACTAAGCTAGAAAGTTATTTCAGTGAGCTAGCATGTGTGAGTGTTTTTTTATAGTCACACTAAGCTAGAAAGTTATTTCAGTGAGCTAGCATGTGTGAGTACCAAGCAACGATCAAGTAGGAGGGCTCTCCAACAAATAATTGCAGAAGTTTTTTTCACCACGGTGATGCATGAAAAAATTATTTTTATTTTTAGTTCTTATTTAATTTCAAAGGATATATATTTTAATATTAGTTTTAAGGTTTATATTTAATGTTTTTAAGTTTTTAGCGATTCTAGGGTTTTTCTTATATTTTTATTTACTATTCACTGGTTACTGTTCATTTTACTTTTCACATGTAATGGTCATGTATTATTGTTCACATGGTATTTTAGGAATTTTAGTATTATTTAAGGACATTTCAGAGTCTTAAATATTTACTTGGGTCTAAAGTTAATTTTAAGGTTTCATAGGCTTATAAAAGGTTGGATGTCAATTTTTGAGGTGCTTATGTTATTTGGAATGAATGTTAATTTATGAAAGAATAAAGTTTTTCTTCTTGTGGCTTGATTTGCACCCATGCCTTTTCTCTATAATTGCTGAATTTTACTCATTTGAAGATTTCAGAAATAGGTGGATTCAATTTCCTAGCTTTCCTTCCTTGCATCAAGTGGTATCAAAACTCAGGTGAACCCTATCTGGTTAGGGTTTGTGATTTCAACAAACCCATACCCACATATCCACTTCATGATCCCAAAAATGATGAAATTGTGGAACTTAAAAGGCAAGTTCAACAACAGGTACAGCAGTTTGCGAGCATCATTCATGGGCATGAAAGTGACCTTTCCGCCCAAGAAGATGTTGAGTGCCACTTTTTTCATCGTCATGGTTCGTGTGAAGAGTCGAGTGAAGAGGAAAGTGATAGAAGACCTAGAAAGGAACATCACTCTAGGGTTTTTGATTTGAAGGATGACACTTCTTATTTTGATATAGGTTGTAGATTGGGATTTGCCACTAATCTTACATATATACTCATATGACCAACAAGATCACTTAAGAGATTCAATCTATAATAAGGATTAAGATGAAGATGACGATGTTTTGGAAGAGGATCTTGCTCGTTAAGAATACGGAGAGAAGGCAATAGGGGCTGATCAAAATCACGGCCTTTGAAGATCATAAGGATATTGAAGAGGTTGAACATTTAACAGATTTAGGGCATTGGAATCAGAGTAGCACAAAGGAAGCGTGGTCGACTCATAAACCACAAATTGTGGTCCTGGTTTTATAGTGTGATGAAATATATGTCGAGAAAGTCTCTAAAGGCCAAAAAATTGAGTTTCAAGCTTCCTATACAATTGTCAATGCGAGTTCAAGGATAGCCAAATTTGACAAGCTTGTATCAGTTCCTTATTATTATACATACTAGAATTCCTTTCTTGGGGATTTCTTCTTACCACAAATAGTATTTGAGCTAGAAAGAAGAAAGTTGAAGAAGTTAATTTTGATGCTAAATGCATCTTAGCACACTTCAAATCTCAAGGACAAGCGGGGAGAATGATGCAGGACAAATTATTCTTATTTTTAATTTTTATTCAATTTTAAAGGATATATATTATGATTTTAGTTTTAGGGTTATTTTTTGGGTTTTTAAGTTTTTTTAGGATTCTAGGGTTTTTCTTATATTTTTATTTATTTGTCAAGGTTACTATTCATACTTACTATTAACGGCTACTTGCATGTTATTGTTCACAGGTATTGTTCACATGTTGCTGTTGCTGTTCACATGAGCATTTTTTAAATTCTAGTATTGTTTAGGGATATTTTAGAGTCTTAAACGTCTACTTTCACAAATTAATTTTAGGGTTTCATAGGCTTATAAAAGGTTGGATATAAAATTTGGGATGCTTATGTTATTTGAAATGAATTTTATTTTATAAAAGAAGAAAGTTCTTCTCTTGACTTTATTTACAGCCATGCCTTTTCTTGATAATTACTGATTTTTGCTTGTTTGAGGTTCAGTAAAAAGAAATATTCAATTTCCCATCTTTCCTTCTAGCAGCACACGGTTAGATCTTCCACATCATTGGGATAGGAAGACCCGTGGGAACTTGGTAGCCAGTTAACAACAGTGGAACTCCTGTAACAATTCATGGGATGGCCCTCATCCTTTAAGCATTCCATATACGCCAAAGATGCTGTCAACTGCTAGTTGCATGTATGCCAATGGCAGCAATTGACTGTGAAATAGAAAATCTGCAAATTGACTATATGGAATAGAAAAAGCAACCAAGTGGAATGAGTGCCATAAAAAAACAAAAAATTCACACAGGCAGATAGACAAAAGAAGAACATGGACAAGAAAGAGAATGAATCAAACAAAAAAAAAAAAAAAAATTGAAACTTTACATAAGTAACAGAACACCCAGAGATGGTCAAGTTTCAAGCTTAAAAGCTCTAGCCCAACTAAACTTAGATGAGTTACTTCTTTATACAAGGAGCGCAACTGTTTTATCAATGGACTTTTCACTCTAGTGCAATGTTTGATAATAAGTCCTGCATGAATAATAGGATCCAGTTTATATTATAAGTTGGCACCAACAGTCATCCACTGTAAAAACTCTGTTGACTGTTGACTATTAATTATTCATGATAATGATGGTAATGCGTAATGATCAAGCAGGACAGCACCCAACAAACATAGCAGGAATTTCTTCCACGACTGTAATATTTTTTGCATCATCTTCATATTGTTGGTCCCTAAAGCTTGCGCTCCAGAAAATAAGGGAAATCTAATGGTGGAGGAAGGAACTCCCACAATGATACCTCGCATTAACAAAGTCCATAAATCAAACTCCTTCCATGAAGCATTAGAGTCGTTTATCCATCACCAAAGAACTCCCACAACTATACCTTGCACTGACAAAGCCAATAAAACAATGCCTTCCCATGAAGCTTTAGATTTGTTAAATTAACCCACCCCAAATTTGCTTCTCATGAGACACGCCCAGTGTTCTTTATAGAAATAGAAGCAATAGAATTGACTAATTTAACAAATATACAATTAACTAGTGCCTAAAATTTCACAAACATTCATGAAACTAAGTCCATAAAAGGGGGAATTTTATTTTGGGCCAACAAATAACATTTTGTGAGTGGTCCTCACTAACGCATAGCACTCTAAAACTCCTAAAAAGTATCTGAGAACCTAAAAGATCCACATAACATTTAACTATTTCTGCTTAATATTTTCCTTTTTGGCAGAATCTTCTCCTCATCAAGTTACTAACAGCACCACCAAACCAGTTCAATCATTCCCACGAAAATTATGCCTCAACAGAAAAGGACAAGGAGTAATTAGCATGGGCATTGTTTACATTCCAACTAAAGCAATCATCAAAGTCAATCTTCACATAGATAGCGGGAGGAAGAGCACTAGGATCAAAGTTAATCTTCCAGGAAATTCATTTAGCAGAAATTCATTGGTTGTAAATTGAATATTTTTAATATTGCTTCTTTCCAGTGGTACCTCTTTCTAGTCATGTAATATGTGTCAGAAATTAGTACAACTGAAACTTTGATTTAAAAAGAAAATGTATAGGATTCGTAACTTCATAGTACATTAAAGGAGGTACTTTCGGTACAACCACTATTAGGACAAACATACTTTCTTCATGGATTCAAATAAGCACCTGACAAAATAAAAAGAAAAGAAAGCTAGGCCCTGAGTTTATCTATATGAGTTTTCAAATCCAACACTGCAACAATGCCATGCATGCTATTAATGGTATCAACATAGAAAAAAACTCATTGCAAACCAAAATCATGAGCTTCATTTCAAACTATAAGAATAGCAATAACTTACAGGCACAGGGACCATTTGGTTCAATCTCTTACAAAGTTCGCCATCCAAAGCAAACTCATCCGTTAGTTCTAGGGATCTAGACGAGTCCTCCCCATCACTTGATTTATTTTCAGGACTTGAACTTGAACCGACCGGTTCTGTGTCCTCTTCCTCTTCTTGGCATCCATCTTGATCTACGTCAGCCATAACATCTGAAGAATGAGGTAACATTAATGAGACTAGAGAAATAATTTGATAATGATTCTATCAACAAATTGATCTTACCTGCTCCCATAAATTAGTACCTGAATGGATGTTTCTCGAGGGGCCTAGCCAATCCTGTGCTAGAATAGATGCCTGCAAATGCTCTTGACCTACATGTGAAGAGCCAGATGCTTCCTCAACAGCAAGTTGGGATAACTCTTCTTGAAGAGCATGGGCAATGATCTCATCGTTCTCAACAGTGCTTCTCTCTCCGCTGTTTTGGGCTTCTCTTTCATAGTCTCCCTCATAATCAGTAATGGGGCTTTGGGAAGTATTATAATAGTAGCTGGGATTCGACGATGGATCCCCATCAAGAAGATGAAGACCCCACCGAACAACATCGGGATCATACTCACACGTTATCATCAGTTTGTTTGAATGTACAACCCAAAATCACGTCTGCTCTAGGAGAAACCTCCCTTAGTGACTGGAGTAAAAAGAAAAGAAAATAAACTTTTTTTTCAGAATAAGAAAAGTAGAAACTGAATGTCCTGAATGAACTTTGTTTTCAGAATAAGAAAAGTAGAAACTTAATGTCTTGAATGAAGTCATAGAGGAACTTAATGTCACGCAATTTTTTCATCTTTAAAGGAATCAATCAAGAAATCACGATTTTCTTTTTTTAAAAAAAGAAATACCCATGTTTCTCATCGAAGACTAAAAGATTAGAATATCCCAATTTAATACGCAAAAACAATTAAAGAGTTCTGCAAGGTCATTTTCAACGAATTCCACAGCAAATACAATAGAATTTAATGCACAATTTTAATAGCACATCATAGCCATCTTAGAATCTGCAGTAGCCTTTTAAGCTAAATCTTGCTCACATTGAGGAGATAACAACCATGCAGATAAGTCTGTCAATTAGACTAACCCAAACTGAGAAGTAAGATAACTCAATTGTTGGTGTTGTCTTCTCAATGTGAGCTGAAACCACGAACACCTTTGTCATGTGGGCGTTTTCATCCTACCTCGTGGACTTCATGCTATTGGATGGGGTCAAAGGCATAATTTACATTTTCAACACTGAACAATATGAATCTTTTTTGCTAGAGAAATTGTGAGCCATTGTTGATGTAGGATTTGCGCTTGGTATTGATTGAAAATGGGTGCTGGTGGTTTTATCACTACGTCCCTGGGTCAAATCCTACCATAAAACCAGATCCACCACCCCCTCCACCAAAACCAAAATAAATCATCATCATCCTAGTCTTATCTCAACTATTTGGACTTGGCTACACGAATCTTGCTCTACTATTCTGCTCTATCAAGGGTCAGACCCTCAATCAGACTATAAGTCACCGTATATTTTTTCACTAGTTCCATCTGTATCATTTACGACCTCCCTTTGCCCTTTTAGAGCTTTCCACTTGAACCAAATCACCCCCTCCTAACCGGTGTTGTTCTAAGTCTATGCAACACATGACTAGACCACTTACATCTATTTTCTCTCATTTTATCCCCTAGTGTAGCTTACCCCAAAGTTTCCTTGAATGTATTCATTCCGAATTCTATACTTCTCTTGCCACTCATACATCTCAGCATCCTCATCTTAGCTACACTCATTCTATAGATATATTGTTTCTTAACCACCCAAAACTTCCTCTTCAGTTTCATTGGTATGTAATGATTACATCAAACTCTAGAAGTACATCTCCACTTCGTTCACCCCATTCTAATTCTAGCAACATCTTTATATATCTCTCCTTTCTTATGGATTATGGACCCAAGATATAAAAAATAATTCTTTTTAGGTATTTCTTAGCCATCAATTTTAACAGATTCCTCGTTTCTATTTCTATTATTACTAAATTTACGTTTTATATATTTTGTCTTAATCTAACTAACTTTATAACTTTAGATTCTAAAGCATCCTTCAAAGTTCTATGCGTTTACAATGTCTCTAGTCTCATCAGTCAAACTATGTCATCCGCAAACAACATGCACCGCGGGACCTCATCCTGTAGTTGTCTAGTTAACTCGTTCATATCCACAGCAAAGAGATATGGGCTCAACACTGACCTCTGATGTAGGCCTACAGTCATTAAAAACTCACTTGCCTCTCCAATAGTTGTCTTGACATTAGTTAGCACTCCCTCGTACATATCTTTCACCATGTTAATATGCCCTCTTGAGACTCTTTTCTTTTCCAACAACCACTATATTATCTCTCTAAGTATCGTATGTTGTGCTTTCTCTAAATCAATAACAACGATGTGGAGGTCTTTTCTCTTATCCCTGAACTTCTCAAACAATGGTAGACCTTCTTGGCATAGACCCGAATTGATTTTCTGATACACTTGTTTCATGTCTTAATGTTATTCAATCTCTCCCCCACAGTTTCATAGTGTGGCTCATAATTTTGATCGCTCTATAATCCGTACCACTTTACATGTCCCCTTAAATAGGTAACACTGTACTTTTCCTCCATTCATCTGACATTTTCTTTGTTCTCAAAATCTTGTTGAACAACTTGGTCAACTAGAATATGCTAATTACTCCCATATACTTCCAAACTACTATTAGTATACCATCTGGCCCCAAGCCTTTCTATCTTCATCTTTATCTAAGGTTCTTTAACTTCAGATATCTTAATCTTATGAAATTATCTATGACCTCCAACCTCATTTATGTCAATGGTTCCTCCTAATGCTGAACTCCCGGAGTGGTCGTCATTTAACAAATTCTGAAAATAAATTCTCCACCTTTTATTGACCTCGACATCCTTCACCAACAGCCTCTGATGCTCACTCTTAATATATTTGCCATGATTTAACTCCCTACACTTCCTCTATCTCATTTTTTACTTGTTTGAAGACATCTTTTTCACCTTCTCTTCCCCAATTTATTGTATGGATCACTATATACCTTAAGCTTGGCCTTACTATTTTCTTAATGTTTCTCTTGGCATGTCTATATTCTTCTAAATTCTGATCATTTTTATTCTCTTGCCAAGCTTTGTAACATTATCGTTTTTCACTAATAGCCTTTTGAACCCCATCATTCCACCACCAAATTTCCTTATTTGAAAGTTTTCCCTCTAGATTTTCCTAAGACTTCTTTTGCCACTTTCTTAATCTAATCAGCCATCTCATTCCACGTAACATTAAATTCATCCCTAGAATTCTATTTTCTTTCTTTCATCAATTTATTCCTAAATAAATCTATTTTCTCCCTTTTTATGTTCCACCACCTAGTTCTTGGTCACCTATTAATGTCACTCCTCTTCCATCTCTTAATGTAAACATCCATAACCATGAGCATAAGTTGCGTGGTCAAACTCTCTCCTAGGATAACCTTACAATCTTTACATGATGATCATTTTGTCTTCTTAGCTAGAAAAAAAAGTCAATCTGGCTTTTGTATGATCCACTTTTTTATTTGTAAGTTATTAAATGTTCATCTTGCTTTTTAAAATAGGTGTTTGCTGTTGTTAGATTGTAAGCAACAGCAAAATCAAGAACAACATCACCCATCTCATTTCTTTTCCCAAATCCATATTGCCATGACCATTCAAGTCCCCTTGTAATAATGTCCTCGCTCCATTTGGTATTTATTCTTTGCACTAGTCCATCCAAGTCCTCCCAGAATTGTCTTTCAATTCAATCCTCTAATGCTACATATGGTGAATAAGTACTAATTACATGAATTATCTCTTCTCCTAATACAAGTTTGATTAATAAGAACCTAGCGCCTACTCTATTAACATCTGCTATTTTATCCTTCAAATCTTTGTTTACCATTATACCTACACCATTTATATCATTATCCATTTATATATACCAAATTTTATATTCATCAATTTCCTTAGCTTTTGTCCCTTTCCACTTAGTTTCCAATAAACAAGCCATATTAACTCTCCTTCGTCTCATTTTATCCATGGCATACCCTTATTAGATAGAGTTCATATATTTCATGTGATTAGACGAATCTTATTCTCTTGGACTAGCTTCTTTACCCGCACTCATCCAAAATGGCACGGGAACCCTTGCCTACTTATCACCACAACCGAGTATCGTCGTAACGCGTTGCTTCTAAGGAATGCCCTAGCTAAACCCTTGCTCATTTCTCACAGCACCAGGGTGCAAGTATAGTGCATTGCTTGCAGGGAACGCCCTAGTATGAGCATATAACGTTGGATCAAGATTCATGATAAGGATGTGACAAATTTTTTCCACTGGCTACCAAAGAGGAGTTGTGGGCAAGTAGGGCTAGGAGTGTATAATCTTAAAAGATGGAGTGAGGAACTGGAAACTGTAAAGGGACACCCACAATCGAGCAACCTCTTTTCAGGACACCCCAATCTGGATCAAACAAACATATCTTCAAGTTTTTTCCTTAATAAGAAAAAAGGGTTCAATTTACTTGATTTCTAGAGAGAGAAGAGAGAGACACACACACATATCAAACTGGAGCAAACCTCTCTTCATGTTGTTTTTCCTTAATGAGGAAAAGGATTCAGTTTCCTTAATTTCTATACAGAGGGAGAGGAGAGATAGAGAGCATATGTGCATTTTTTGAAGTAGAATATATGAAACTAAAAAAGTGGCATTATGCAAGTTTTGAAGAACTTGGGTGGCGTACTTGAAAAATCCAAACTATGGGATCGTGTGGACTTTTGTGCTCCTATGTAGGGATATGTGAGGATTTTACGGATATCCGTCTAGTCTTTCTAGATCCTGCTCTAAATACTTCTGGATTTAGCTCCATTTTGAAAAAAAACGACGTCCTTGAGTGCTATAATCGAAGTTGCCCTTGTATTGGTAAGGATTGTGTGGATTTCTGTGTTCCAAGGAGTGGAGATCGCAGTTCTTAATTTTCGGGATCTCCTTTTGATCATTTTGGATTTTGCTCAAAATACTTCAGGATCATCCTCCATCTTGAAGACAATGGTGTCCTTGAGTGCCATAATCGGAGATCCTATTGTAACAAAAATGGGATTCAAATCATTCAGAGTCCAGCTCCATTTTGAAAAAATTGAGGTCCTTAAGTGCCAAAACTAGAGTTCTCATTGTGTTGGAATCATGAGAGAAGGGGGGGCGGGGGTGAGAGAGAGATCTATAGGTTCAACAGTCATGATTCATGACAGCCCTCTATAATTTGAAATTGCCATGATAAAATCATTTGAGCAGTTATCCATTTTGATTTAGAGGCAGCATGGATTCAATCACTAATACATGGGAAAAGGTGGTTGTTTGTCACACTAGGAATAGAGATCTAGAAAGGATCCGAAAATCCTTATTGTGGTACAGTAGACTCAAATCAAAAGAAGTTCAAAGTGTTGATCAAAATGAAAGATAAAAGTGTTCAACTACCTAGTTGTACAGTTAAACATACCTAGTTCCTTAATCTCACCCAAAGAAACCAAAATGTTTACACAATACAATTCTGATTCAAAAGAAGATAGCATGGATCACAGACTTCAGGAAACCAACTCGGTAAAGAGACGATCAGTATTGTAGCTCTCTAATCAGAATAAAAAAATCCAGGACAAGCTTGCACCACCTGGCAGACGGTACTGGGATCACTAATTTTGCGAAGGCCTCAGGAAGTGCATGACATACTTCTCAATCACATAAAAAAAACATGCCATCAAGAAATCATAAATATATTTCTGAAACATTCATACAATCAATACACTAAGCATCATAATGAAGAGAGAGAGAGAGAGAGAGAGAGAGAAAAGAACACAATAATACACAAATGTGTGAGAAATGCACAAGGTTGAATATCAACTAATCAGACTTTGGTTCTATTACATGTTTGATGATACTACCCATCAATTCATCTTTTCATCTCTGACTAAGAATTACTCGTCTGTTTTTTTTATCAAAAATAAAAATTTTTAAAAAAAAGTAAAGAAAACCGAATACAACCACAAATACCAGAACCCATTAAATCAATGTTAACAGAAAATAGAAGATCATGGCAATCACAGAACATACCTCTCCTATCGAAAAGTTTTACCAAATGACAACTAGTAGAGAAACGCTAAAGGAAAAGCAATAAAGCCCATGAAAACCTTAATTCAAACAAAAAACGCATCCATTTTCAGTTCTCACACACACCTGAAAATCCAATACAATTAAAATTCCACATAAAAATTTCAATAAACCAACAACAATACATTGAATCCAAACCAACCCAACAACATAATAACATCAAACACGTAACATACAAATATGATCACTACACACTTCGCCCCACAATTCTAAAGACAAATAACGAAAAAAAGCAATCCATATTTTCCATTTCTCTACCATAAAAATAAAAATAAAAAATCATTCCAAATAACTTAAATCAATCAAAAGAAGGAGATTAACTCATCGTTTGAGAATCAGATGATTGCACTAATGGGTTGCTTCATAATGAAGGAAAATATAGAGAAATAAATCACCAAAAATTTTGAAAAAAATTCAGAGGCGAAAAAAGCAGAGAAAAGATAACGAAACAAGAGATCAAAAGCAACACGGCACCAAAAGAAAGCATCAAATTTATACAGCACTTCCAGAGGCGTTAACTTCCTTGCAGTTTTGGAGGCATCAACAGTTGGCAGAGCCTTGGTCCTTTATCTGGAGAGCTTGCAACCGTTCGATCTGACAGGAAGATGCGAGGGTTATAAGCCGGAGTTCCATGAACGGAAGTCCCTCTTTTTGGGTATCAAAACTTTGAACCTCTGTTTTAGCCCGTTAGATGGGCAAAGAAAGCGGCGCCAATCAACGGTAGAGATTCCGATTTTTAGCGGTACGGGTTGATCTTACGGTTGATATTCATATATGGATATCGGCTCGGCTTAATCTACTTAATAAGCGGCTTATTCGGCTTAACCGGCGCTTGATTTCTTTAGACTTGCGAGAGGGGAAAGAAATGACTGCAAAGTCCTTCTCCATTTCCATTATGGCATAATCATCCCAAATTTAAGCCTAAATTTAGGATTCCACGAAAAATATTAAATAGCAATTTAAGAATGTTTTTAGAACGATGAGAGAGAAATTTTTTTATGCTGACGTCTAAGGAGTCAATTCCGACCAATAGGAAAAGGAAAATTGTTTCATGGGGCGGGGTCCGCATTTTTACATTTGTGGTCCCCGAAATATAAAACATCTATTTTTATGATTAAAAAACAGAAGATAAAAAAAAAAAAAAAAGTAAAAAACACCAAAATGCAATATATCATCACTTAAAACAATTCATATACCACAAAAAGAAAACTAGCCGAAAAAATCAAAGCTATTAATTCAGTAAGGCAATATTCAATTAATCTTAAGCCCATAGAACTACATAAATAATTAAAAAATAAAAGATAAACAATAAAAAAAAAGGAAAATCTTAAGAAACACCAAAATGCAATATCAAGGTACCACATCACTCAAAGCAATTCATATAGCACAAAAAGGAAACTAGCCAAATAAATCAAAACTATCACTGATTTAGCAATGCAATATTTAGCTAATCTTAAGTCCATAGAACTACACAAATGATTAAAAAACCGAAGATAAAAAAAAAAAATTAATCTTAAAGAGTGTTGGGTTTGGTTACAGTCAAATCACTACCCATATTTTCTTCTAAAGATTAAGGGTATTATGGTAAAAAAAAAATACATTTTATTGGGAAGTAAGAAAGTGATATCCATATAAGAAACTCAATGAAAACATCATACCCATCCTTTTGAGGGACACCCCTTTGGAGGTTATAGGAATGGATCTTTAATATGGAAATAGTCTTCAAGAGAAAGACGTTCCTTATAAGAGAGGGGCGGTATTCCCATGAGTTTTGGATTGGTTAACTTCCACTTCTAGACAGCGAAAATATCTATGTTGTTCTCGAAGTTATATTTCCAGTAGCAGTATTGCGGTGGGAGAGAGAGACATGCCCTCTAAGAGAGGGATGGTATTCCCATGAGTTTTGGATTGATTAACTTCCACTTCTAGATAAATAAAATCTCTATGTTGCTCTCGAGGTTATCTTTCCAGTAGCGGCATTGCGGTGGGAACGAGGATGTTGATCAATGGTGTTGCGGTCGGGAGAGCGAGTTTAGAAGAGAAGATTGGTGATGGTTTTTTTACCAATGTTTAGATATAAGCAATATCTCTTGTAACCCAAAACTGTAATCTTCATTGTGATAGTGGATTTCTAGTTGCCGAGGCCGTAGATGTAGCCCTACGGGGTAAACCACATAAATCATGTATTGTTTGTGGTGTGTTTTTTATGTTTGCTTTATTTCTTGCACTTGATTTATAGTTGTATTCGTCTATTTCGCATTTAGCCAAATAAATATACGATCTTGGGTGGAATCCCAGTATTTGGGATTCTCGATTCTGCAACCTAAATGGTTTTCGAGATCCCTACAAAGAAAACTACATAACAAATATAAACATGCACAATAAAATTGGTAACAAGAGAGAGATAGAAGAAGAAAGAGAAATGGAGTATAAGGCATTAACAAGAGAAGCCGCTACTGATTACCCTAAGCCCAAATTGAAAAACATAACCTCTCTTCACTCCATTAGAATAGAGCGACGAATTACTGAGCACACAGATAATCCAACACAACATTGGGCTCTTCGATGAGGAAGACATCACAGATCATCAAACAAGAAATCTCCAAGAAAGGATGTCATAAAGATACTTATAAAGCTAGAATAACGGGAAATCCCCAAAAAAATCTTCATGAAAATGTTACAAATCTCATGATTCCTCCAAAACCAACCCAAAATCACATAAATTGGCAAAAACACATCCATTAATAAATATATCTGAAAAATCAGGAGCAAAAATACAGAGATTGAAGAACCAACAAAAGCCTAGCAAGATAAATAGGTTTACAGAAAAAAAATAAAATAAAATATTGGAGCTCTAATGTTAATGGCGGATGGGAGTAACTCTTGAAAAAACCCAGGAGAAATGGAGCTCGACCTAGTGATGATTCCACCAACAATAGATTTTTCAAGCTCTTGGTAAAAATTTGTGTGAGAGGCGGCAGAGAGAGGGCTCTCTGGGTACTGCTTCTCAATGGTGGAGGAGGGCTCTACAAATAAAGAGAGATGAGGAATAAAATATAGTAAAAAATGAGCAAAGGGCGGCGTGGTATCGAGTAACACAAGAACTAACACAAACTCAAATAAAAGTGAGGTTTTGTAAAACTAGTTTTGAGGTATACAAGTTCCCAAATGACCCATAACGATTGGAGTAAATAGTTTGTCTTTCTAAAACTAATTGAAACTAAAGATTCAATTTTTTTAATATAATTATTTTTCTAATTTTTAAAATTTATTTATTTTTCATATTCATGATCTCCATGTTAGAGATTACGTGTCTTTAAAATTAAGTTAAAAACCCATATCAAAAATAGATTTTTAAGAGGTGGCTCATTTCTACAGGGATTCATACAAACTGCATCCATACCAATATCATGAAGGTATTATTTATTGAGAACTAATTTTATTGAGAATGTTAACCACTACTTACTCAATTTAGGATTAGATGATCATTAGCTATTTTGAGTTCAACTATTTCAAGTATTTCATTGTGTGTGGATTATTTTGTATATGAGAAGTTTCCTTCAATAATAAATGCTATTTACATGAGTAGGAATAAAGTAACATATAGAAGAGGGGAAAGTATACGAGAACATCATTTATTTTTCGAACAAGGATATCATAATCACCCTTAGTCATTGGATGCAAAAATTGGGTGGTTGAGAGTGTGTTCTTTACTGGCCTCAGAGTTCCAAAATATTTTTTATTTTTATTTTTTAAATCTTGTGATGCACCCCAAGCCATTGAATTTATCATAAAATGGCTACAAGTTTGTGACCCTTTTGTACCAAATATAAATATTTTTATAATATATCATCCCGAATAGAATATAGATAGATAAAATTCAACGAAAAAATATATTGGAAAAATATTGGATAAGTGACTCACAAAACATAGGCTTATAATTCAGTTGGCATTACCATTCACTATGTTATCATTTTGGGAATATAAATTTGGGGTTGGTTTGCGTAAAGGTTGCAACCTTAAAAAATCGAAGTAAAGTGCACTTCCAAATTTTATCATAAGATGTAATTTTAATATAAAAAATTCTCAAAAGTTCTAAGAATCTATTTTCATCTATAATTATAAAATTTTAAGCTCTAAAAATTGTTTAAATTAAATAGATCGATAAACACATCATCTATAATTATAAAATTTTAAGCTCTAAAAATTGTTTAAATTAAATAGATCGATAAACACATGAAAATCTTGAAAATCCATGGTTAGGATATTATGTTGCAAGATGCAATATTTTTGGGACTGGAAATCTCTTCTTCTTTTTTTTATAAATTTCCAAATTCAGTTGATCAATTAGAGGGTCTTCCAACACCAAAAGAGCCTTTTTAATAAATTTTTAAGGTGCACATTAATTCTACAGTTTAAGGGTGCAACCTTATATAAATTTTTTTTCTATGTTCATAACCCTTGAGAAATGGATATAAAGATAATTAAATTTTGGCTGGAGAGAGAAGAACTGATTTAAAAAAAAAAAGAGGAAAAAAATTAAGATAAAATAAATCTGCAGGTTGGGGGGTGGAGGACCAAAAAGTTTTAAAAAAAATTAGAGATGAAAGCCGTTGAGAGTGAACTAGAACTAGATGAGGCATTGTGGAGATAGATGTGGGGGAAATGGACCTAATAATATATAATAAGACAATTTATCTTTTTGGTAAATTTTTTTATTATAATATGTTTACAATAACATTAATAAATATAGAGTAATGATCTTATGAGACCTTTCCATACCCATGTGTGTAAGACTCCAAATGATCACCATTAAATTTGACACAAATATCTAAAAAAGTTATCACAAGAGTGTGAGACTTGACTTTTTTAGAGATCTGTACTAAATTTAACGGTGATCCTTTAGAATCCTATACACATAGGTGTGAGAGGGTCTCATAAGGTCATTTCCCATAAATATAATGCTATAGATTTAGCGTATTTTGGTCAATTTGTTTTTTTATAAATTATTTTTTGTAATTTTTAGGAATCGTGATTAAGAGGCATGGAAGTCTTCAACTCAAACCAATTTATAAAAAAAAATTGCAAATTATTTTTCATATTTTTTTAGGTTTACAAGATTGAGAAGTGTGAAACCCTATCCTAAACCAATTTGTAAAAAAAAGCAAATTAAGATGTGTCCTTTCTATTATATTTTTTATATTATTAGTGGTTAATAGAAAGAGAAGGACATTCGTAATATTGTTGAATTTCTTAATATAGATATAAAAGAAATGAATTTATAGAAAAAATGAAAACAAAATATGTGCATAGAGATTTATATTTAGGGATAAAGCTGGGTATATTACCTTGTTTCCATTCTTCCGTCAGAAAGAGAAAACCATAATTCACTCTTAGAAAAAAAAATTAAGGATTCGGTTTCTATGCGGTCAAGCCTATATATGTAGAAATGCAAATCTCTTAATAAATCTATTTTTGAGATGGATTTTAAGACTTAATTTTTAAAGACATGGAGATTATAAATATGGAAAAATAATAATAATTAAAATCTAGAAATAATAATTCTAGTAAGAAAACATTTAGATTGTTAGTTTCCATTGTTTTTAGATGGAACACCTACTTGCGTTAGATGGATGCTTTACACTTTCTAAACCGTGTATGTAGAAATGTGGTCTAGCCCCGCATGAAACAATTTTCCAAAAAATAATTCCCTGTCAAAGAAAAAATCGGTGTTACATAGCTCTTTAAAACTTTCCACTATCTCTCGACCTAAAGACCCACAAATCTCCCTCTTATTCTCTCTAGAAAATTTACAAAATAAAAACTAAGGACTCTCGAGTCATCCATAAAAAAGCTCAGGATTTGATTTTTGCTGTAAAGTTTACACTGCCAATTCAAGTAACCACTAGATTCCTAGTCCTAGTGATAGATATTAGCATCAGCATTGATCACTCACATTCACGGAAGGAAAGAAACACCCACACTACACTAACTGCAAAAAAAAATAAAAAAAATAAAAAATAAATTAATTAATTAATTGAGACTCCAAATCCCCTATGTTTTACTATAACTTTTTGTATTTCCATTGCAAGAGAGCTTCCTATTTAATAAACAAAGGCAATATGACAATTCAAAAGTCAAAATTAAATATGAAATCTAAACATGAACCGAACAAGAGAAAAATCAAAAAATAAAATCTTTGAAAAGAAAATGATATTTGATTTCAATTGGAAATAAGAATATTGACACATTTCACCAAGAAGAATTTTTATAGATAAACAAGATTTATAGCATTGTAATACTCTCTTAGCAATAAAAGTTACGTGCTCTTGTAGAAAAAAAACGAAGAAGAAGAGATAAACAATATTCACAGGCTTTTGGAAACCACAGTCAGGGCTATGGACACCAAAAAGTTGGCTTCTCTTTTTAAGGGTACTTTTACATTTCTTTGAAGAAATTGCATCCTTTTAGGTATATGATATTCATGAAATTAAATCTAATAAATATGCTGCCATGCAAGAGAAAATTAAATATTATGGAGATACAACTATGAAAATTTATGAAAACAAACAAATATTAGTGGCATATTAAAATAATGTAGGTATTGACCCAATAAAATGAAAATAGCCGAGCACAATGGTGTTTCCATTAAAAAAATCCAATAAATATACATGATTAAAAATAAATCTAAATAGCTCCATACACATACACTAAATTAGTACTAAGGGCGGCAATGGGCCGGATGGCCTGGCCCTAAAAAATAGGGTTTTGTGTCCAAAGGCCCGTGGTTAAGGAGCGGACCGGGCTATAGGGCCAAGGCCAGGATAGTGACGGCCCGGTTTGGCCAGGCCCGGCCCTTATTTTTCTTGACCTTTTTCTAATTTTTTCTAGGGCCAGCCAGGCAAGGGCCCTTATCAGGGCCGGGGCGGGCCAGGGCTAGCATCGACCAGATGCCGGCCCCAAAATTACTAATGGTTTTTTTATAAAGGATATGTTTTGAGTAGTATGTTATAAATTGTTCTAAACAAATTCACATTCTATGTATAATGAAACCACTAAACCAGCTTCCCCCAGAAGTACATAAACCCAAAGAAGGCTTAAAATTTTAAAACGAGGCTTTGCAAATTTCAGCATTGGGCTTGGAATTGGGAACAAGTTGCAGTTATTTGGTCGAGTGACTTTAACCAAATTACCAAAATAGCCTCATTAACAAACATGAAACACAAGCAGTTTTGAGTATATTTTCTACAAAATAGTTGAGGAAATACCTAAATAAATAGTTTTTTTTTTAAAGGAGAAAACTAGTTGATTTACCAACTCACGACTTTTGGAGGTGGTTTGTCCATTTTATTAATATTTGAGTGATTTACATGTGGACATTATAATTTTAGGTAAAATACGAAATGCTCCAGTTATAGATAGAAATTATAAAGAAAGTCAGTCGACCGATTTTGTTTTTTTTCAAAATTGGCCCTCGATCAATCCGAATTTTTAATTTTAATTTTTATTTTTATTTTTATTTTAATTTTTATTTTAATTTTTTTGTTAGTAGGAAAGTGTCTTAAAGCTTGGGGCATTGCCTTACTAATAAAAAAAAATAATAAAAGAACTAAAAAAGAAACAAAATTCGGTCTGACCGAGGTCAATTTTGAAAAAAATAAAAAAATGTGGGTTGACCGACTTTCTTTGTAATTTCTGTCTATAAGTGAAACATTTAGTATTTTATCTAAAATTTTAGGGTCCGTACGTAAATCATTCTTAAATTTTTTTTTAAAAAGTTTTTGCATGGAAAGATAGAAAAAATGTGCATCCATAAACATAGATTGTGAATTACACAAGTGAATAAACGTAAAATGTAACATCCTAAAATACGCTAGGCATTAAAATTTAATATAAATGAGGCTGGGATGACCATTGTCTAATGAAGCATATGGTCATTTTCATTGGTTAACTCCCTTTAAAAATGCAACAAAATCTTACCTTAAAAGCTGGTTAAACATCCAAATCACTTCATTCCTTGCACATTCAACTTATAAATTACTGATTATTTTAATCAGACAAGTGTGTCCTTGTGTTAAAAATGAGGTACTCACGGTCATTAAATCCCAAGGAATGGACAGATTAGATTCTCAAAACATTTTGATAAACAATATTTTAAAGACAATCACATGAAGAATTATGTTCATAACAAATGTCAAGATTATCATTATAAAACAGGGACAGCAATTCCAAAAGTTTTTATGTAGACATAAATATACATCCACCGGCATGCATACAAAATTCTTACTTTAAAATACAATAATATATAACAAAGGTACTCTAACAGAATACTTGTTTATCCCCTTGTTTATTTAAATAAGCTTTAATTTCTGATTGTCCCCACGAACCACCTAGGGAAGGGTGCAATGTGATGCGCTCCACATAATATATTTTTTAAGAAATAAAGAGTGTGTGTGATCCATGTAATATTTTATGAACTTAATTATAACATAATGAAAATAAACATATGAAAATCTCAATTTTCTATCCAAATTTCTCCAAAATGACCACCTTTATTTTGGCTTCATGTTATGCTGGTACACTGGTTTTTCTAATCCGTTTGGGGCCGTTTGGATCAATGTTATCGAATTCATTTCACTTTGGCCAAAGAGGCCAAAGCATTCGGATTTTAAGCATAAATCGAAGTGAAGGGAAGCGTGGTGCTACAGCCTCGCTTAGATTCAGGCCGCTTCGGCTTGCTTTGGTCTAGTATGGGTTTGATTCAGCCAAAGCTTCGCGCTAGTTTGGTCAGAAGAGAAATACCCATATAAAAGTTTTTTTTTTTTTAAAAAAAAGTTGCACTATTTATATCTATATATATATATATATATATATATATATATATATGAAGTTATTTATATTAAATTTTTAAAAAAGTCCGAAGTCTTCCTCATAATAGGGCGAAGCACCGAATTGCTTCATTTGTCTCACCAAACTGAAGAAGACTTCGAAGCGAATCTGACAACATTGGTTTGGATACCTTGAGATGCTTGTCATTGAGAGATGTCTCTTCTGGAATTGGCTCTCCTAGATTATGGATGTCTGCTGTTTGGATAATATCTGGTAAGAAACCTGGAATATGCCTATCCACTGTTTGGATTGCATGGAAAATGTCTTTTCAGGTAAATCCTTTAGTCACCAATCTGACTTTATATTTCTTAACAGATCCATCACTATTGTATTTGATTTTAAAAACCCATCAATACCCAACTACTTTTTTCCTTTTAGGCAACTTGATAATGTCTCAAGTATGGTTCTTATTAAGTATTTGAAGTTCTTCTTTTATAGTCTTCCTTCACATTGGTTGAGAAACAACATTTTGAAAACCACTTGGCTCAAAATTATTAGAAATGGAACTCAAAAAAGTAAAATAGTCAGGAGCAATATTATTATAAAAAATATTATTTTGAACTGGATAAGAAACTGCATGGTAAATATAAAAATCTTGACGCTTAGAAAAAGGATGAGAAACACGAAAAGACATGCGTAGAAGGGGATCAGTTGTGCCCATGGTGACAAATTCTTACATGACATAGTTGTTTTCGAACTCGCTTAGGAGCATTCACCATTTAGCTAACAGTCCGTTGAGGACCGGCTTCTCCATAATGTATTTAAGTGGATCCATCTTGGAGATCAGTTTGACGGAATGCGATAAAACATAATACCTCATGTTCTAGGTTCTCGTATGAGGGCAAGGCAATGTTTTTTGACATCTATGTAGTATTGCATGGTGTTAAAAAACACGTCATGGGAACAAAACCTGGCCTTGGGCGGGGTTTGGGTAACATGGAAGCGTAACTGACCACGTCCCGACTAAACTAAAAAAGGTTAAAAAATTTTAAAAAAATTAAAAAATGTATAAAATATGAAAAATATGTTTCAAGTATAATTAAACAAAATACATCCAAATGAGATTAGAAAAGCAATGAAAAATGGATGTCAAAAAATTAATTGGTGACCAGGGGTATTTTAGAAATAATCCAGAAAAATAAGGGAAAATATTAAAATAAGTATTCTGGACAAAATATTTTCCAATCTTTTTCAACATTAAAAAACATATTATAAACAAACTTCTTATTTTTTTTGAATTTTTTTAGCTCTTGAATTTATTTTTAAGTTCCTGGCTTGACCACCCTAACTGGCCAAAATTGCCGCGGCCACTGGCCGGTTCCGAGTAACCTGATAAGTACCGGTCGACCCGGCTTGTTTTGCAGGTATTGCCAACCATAATTTGGTAACCAAAACTCAATTTCTAAAATCGTCTTATTGAATTTTAACTAGTCTAAGCGAATCTTATGTGTTGAAAACAGTGGTTAGCAAATCCAATGTTTGATTACTCAGACGAGCAAAGCACGGACCCGCCAGATAACTCGGGCTTGCCCGCAAGTATCCCTGAATTGGTGTCCAAGTAGGGGATCTTAAAAAAAATTCAAAAGAAAAAAAAAAATTCAATAAATAAGAAATTTATTAGACATATATATTTTTCTAAGGATTTCAATCATTTTTTAAGATTGGCAAGTGTTTTGGCCATGAATACTTATTTTTATATTTTTTTTATGTTTGGATTATTTCTAAAATATCCCTAGTTACAAATTGATTTTTTTAAAATCTCTTTTTCACGACCTTTTTAACCTCATTTAGATGTGATTTGTTTAATTTTAATTTAAAGATATTTTTCTATTTTTTAAAATTCTTTATTATTTTTTATTTTTAACATTTGTTGGCCTTCGTCATAACTCGGGCCAAATACTCAGCTTGGAACTAGGACAAGGACCCGGCCCGAGTCATTATTTCCAACACTTGTCGAATCTAAGCTTAAATTGCAGTTTCTCACTCTATATTGGCCAAACATCATATTAATAGGTGGGTCTGGGCCAGGCCGACCCTATTAGGTAAGGCCCTGCCCAGGCCCGGCACAGGCCGATTCCGCTGCCACCATTAATGCGCACTAAATCCACACTTCAAAAATTTGGGTGTCCAAATTAGAAACTCCTTAACGGATGTTGCCAAACTATATATATGTCTACTTTATCATGTCAAAAAATATTGGCAAGCCAAATTAGTGAGTATTCTTAGTTTAAAAATGGGTTTTACATAAGAAGTTTTAAAGTGCGTATATACTAGAGAAAATTATATGCGTATTTATTTGGATAAAGTTTATATAGAGCCGAGGTTCTAAACAATCAAATTAGAGTCCGCATAAAAAATTTCACCAGAAGAGGTTGTTTTGATGCCCAAATATCATCAAATTGAAAATCTCGATATCAAGATGCATTGGCGTGATAAAAAAATGGACTTGAAGTTTTGGAAATAGTGCATCTTGTAACGCAGTTTTGGACCGTCAATTTTCAAGATTTTCAAGGTTTGTTACCTCTGCTCAATCTACACTATTTTTTGAGCTTTAAATTTTATAATTAAAGATAAAAATATATTTCAAGGCTGTCACGAAGATTTCCAATATTGAAACCATATTTCTCGACACAATTTGAAGGTAGGCTCTAATTTGATTATTTAGAGCCTCGGCTCTATACAAACTGCACCCTTATTTCATTGTTGTTTTTTTTGGGCAAGTCAGTGGGGGAGAAGGCCCCTAACTGTTTTTTATTGATAATATTGAATAAAAAATAATTAATTATTTTACAACCTATAATAGGGCAGTTGCCAAATCATGAAGTAAAAGAAAGGAAATAAAGTCTGTCGGTCGAAAACGCTGAATAGTAGCTTCAGAATTGAAAGACGCTTTCTTAGCAAGAGCATCTGTTACCATATTGGCCTCACAAGAAATTGACCAGAGATGATTTGAAAGTCTATTTCGACAATTTTCTACAACAGTATGTAACCCCCATAGGGCTCGACAACGATCCCCATGGAGATTATTTCATTGATGGAAGATTATAAGTGTTGGAAAAAGTTTATATAAAGTTGCATCCTTAAAATGTAGAACTACGGATGCACCTCAAAAATCCATCGAAAAAGGTTGTTTTAATGTTGATACCTGTAATTGATCATCTCGACATCGAGATGTATGACTATGAAAAATAAAATGATTTTGGGTCTCAGAAATAGTGCATATTACAACATATTATCTACACCGTCCATTTTCAAAATTTTCATATGTTTATAGATGTACCTGATTTTAACCATTTTTAAATTTTAAATTTTATAATTAGATGTAAAAATAGATTTTGACATAATCCTAAGACTATTATACTTCAAAATTATATATTATGATAAAATTTGAAGATGCACCTTAGTTGGATTGTTTTAGGTTGCAATCTCGTGAAAACCACACCATAAATGTTACCGTCGTTGAATCATAATTTCTCTCTAGAAGTGGTAGCTAATGCATCTATTCCAATGTAATCTTAAAGTAAATAAATAAATAAATAAATAAATAAAAGTTAAAGATGGTATTTTATACACCATGCAGTTAAATTGTCATAGAGGAAATATTTCTATTGTAAAAGGTCTACCATAGGGGATACAATCCAATAACTACGTCCTCTGTCACATCAAATGCTTTTTTTACATTCGTCTTACCATTGGAAATATACATGCTTATTATGTTTGTGCCAATCACAAGTTATATGCTTCTCTAGGCGCATATACTAGATTAACTTCTTATGAAACTAGAGTGTTTTTAGAACTCCAAATTTTGAAATTGTCACTTAGCAACAAACTGCATACAAACAAAAGAAAAATTCAAATGCCTTGTATATTTGTATTAAAAAAAAGAAAAAATTATTGGAAAAATATCTATTAGTTTATGATGGTTAGATCTAAGAATTTTGAAACCTAAAATCGAATTTTCTTCTTTTGGCTATGAATTCCAAAGCTTAGTGATTTTAAAATGGCCAAAATTTCATTTTGAAAAAAAGAAAAAGTCCTCAATACATGCCCAAACGTCCAATACTTTGGGAGAGGGAGCGGATGTACAGTACACTCCCACAAAAGCCTACTGCACTCACCTGATGCTCTATGCTCCTGCAGGAGCATAGTATATATCTACTTCCTCGGTCAGAAGACCTGTTTAAATTTTTTTCCTTTCAATAATAAAATTCTGAGAATCACCTAAGAATCACTAGATGATTATTCTCAAAAAAAAAGATTTAAATTTTGAGTTTTCTAACACTTAGATCTCACTTCTAAAAATTGGATGGTCTCTATTCAATCTCAAGACATTATATTTTCAAATGTATAGAGAATGTAATTAAGAGATGTTTTATTGAAGTTACAGCCTTAAAATATAAGGTCCTAAAATTGGTCTCGACAAGGTTTTGCCCGATGGAATAAATCAATACTATGCGCCCTCGGGAGCATGATGTCCTTTGGATTGAGAGAAGAAAATTGAAATCACGGATCTAAGTCACGTGAATTAGAGGAGTTAGAATGCATGTGCCCAAATCTCCCTCCCCATTTGAGTCTTCCCATTCATTTCCCACCGGAGAGAGAGAGAGAAAGAATGCTTATTCCTATTCAAGGCCTTTGCAACACGAGAGAGAGAGAGAGAGAGAGTAACAAACATTAGGGGACTCCACGCCTCAGCACAGGGCTCAGATGCATGGCATGACTGGGGTTGACGATTATAGCAGCAAGGTATTGACTTTTCTATCTTGTAAAATTACAAGATATCGAGTTTTTTATTTTATGGGATTACATTTATAATGATACGTGTTTCTAAAAAATAAAAAATATATGTAAACTAGAGTAATCTCTATGAATGAAAAATTAATGTAACATCTGCAGATATAAGTACGATTATTAAACTGCGTATATGCCGTGTTGATCTATTTTTCTTTCTCTTTTTATTCTTTTATTACAATCTCAATAAAATATTAAAACATTGTCTAATCATGTATATATTGTGTTAATCTATTTCTCTTTCTCCTCTATTTTTTTTTTGTTACAATCTCAACATGATATCAGAATAAAAGTCTCGAGACAAAAGTCTCGAGACCTTTAGATGGGACGATAGCGATATAATCTGCTATCGTTTTAATGTTTCTAAAGGCACCCCCATGATTACCAATAGTCATGGCCTGATTGACACGCCTCAATGGAGAGATAACCATGGCTTGACTATGCACACAACCATCAATTTTGTTGCCATTATTTCTCCCATGCATCATAAGGGACTTTGTCAATTTCTCCCATGATTTTCTTTGGACTCTGTTTTTTCGTCCATCGCTCTATGACGTTTTTTTGTCTGATGCATTGATCCCTTGAAGATATTTTTTGGGCGGTGCTTTCCTTTCTCTCCATGTGATGCCCTTTGTTAAAACTCTTATTTCTTTCTAGGGGCGTGGTGCACTGGTTCCTATTTCGAGGCCATTTTTTCTTTTAAAATTTGTGGGTCTCAATTTTTAGTGTTGTCTTGTGAAGAAAAAATACAGCCTTCTGTATTGAGCTATGCACATTGGCAATTTTTAGAAAAGAGAAACCGTAATACTTATTTGTATCTTGAGTTGGTTCTGATTGAGACATCTTCTGTTCTTTATTTGCCATTGCTACTCTTTAGGTCATTTTTTCCGATTCCCATTATCTCTTTATTATGGTGGATTTAAAACCTAACTCTAGAATGAAACTTACTATTGTTCCTTTAAAGAAACTTAATTATTATTTTTGGTCAAAAGCCGTTTTTCTTTCTCTCTCTAGAAAATCTAAACTTCAACGCATAAATGGGAAGAAAAAGAATCCAAGCAAGGATCTTCCCTCATTTGAGGAATGTCAATCCAATGATGATATTGTAAATATCATGGATCTTGAATTCCATAGAACCTATACTTTCAGAAATTTCAAAAGAACTTATACTTTCAGAAATTTTTACTTTTGTTGAGAATGCCCAATATTTATGGAACTCCATTGGTCAACAAAATAATGTAGCGTGGAGTTTCCAACTAAAACATGAGATTTTTCAATCAAAACAAGGGGATACAACGTTTACTAAATATCTTGACACTCTTAAGAGTATGTGGGATGAGTTGTCAATGTACTCACCCACAACTACTGACTTGGCAGTCTTGCAAAAACATACTGAGTAGGGCAAAATATTTCAATTCTTGGCAGGGTTAAAGAATAAATATGAATCCACCAATAGTCAAATTTTAATGACCACAGAATTGCCTTCCGTTAGCACTGTCTGTGCTACTATTCAACGTGAGGAAACTAGAAAGAAAATCATGAATCATGATTTCAAAGCCTGTGAAGAAAGAATTGGAAAATTTGTGCTAGTTGCAAATAATGAAAAGTATGAAACTAAAAAACATCAAGATACTGGTAGAGGTAGAGGCCCTAACAATTATCATAGTGATAGAAGGGGTTGTGGTAATAGAGGGCATCCTAGATGTGAACACTGCAACAACATAAGACATGTGAATGATAGGCACTGAGTATTATACCCACTCATAAAAACCTACTAATGACATGACACCCGACAGATCTACTGCTCTGACTACAACTACCCAGACATTACTACAACTGTGATCATTGTTAGCAACCAAGTAACATGAGTGGTTCTTCCTCTGCACAAGATCTTCTTTCCTTCTCCAATGACATTTGTAACCCTTATGGTTTCATGCAATGGTTTAAAAAGCGGATCGGTGACCAGGATCGGGCACCTAAAAAACCGATTTGGATTGGCGAATCGGCGATCCGGATCGGGAATCGGCTGAATCGTTTGGATTAATGCTTTAAAAAAATCCGAAAAAATTATTAAAATTCATTATAAATGTTGTTTTTTAGGAATCCAATAAGAAATGAAGGTACTACATTATTAACTTTCATTTTTTTCATCAATTTGTGAATATTGAGATGCTCTTTCCCTGTAAAAACTTAAATATTAAATTTGCATCACATAAAAGAAAAATCATAGAATTATCATGGATAAAATATATAATTATACATGGACTATAATAAAGAGTAGACTAAATCAATGAAATAATGGCCATTAAAATCTCGTTTTGGCGAAAAACCCTAATCTGCTGAAAAAACCCAAATTTTTATAGCCAAATTAGCTATAATCCATAATTATTGCATCTTAACTAATTATAATATTATATACTGAAATTATAATTATTAGTTTACATTTTATAATTATTTTATTAGACAAATAATAACAAATTAAAAATATTTTATAATATTATCTAATTTAAAATATATTATTGACAACTGTAAAAAAAATAGTACATTACATGATTTATAATGTAAAAATTAATATATAAAATAAAACATTTGGTTATCAATGTAAAAATTAATAAAATGCGTACAAATTTTGGAAATAACACTTTAATTTTTTTAAATTTTATTTTTTAGGTTTCTATAAGAAATTTAGTGAAAGATATTGTTAGTAGAAAGAGGGAGGTTTAAAATAGAATAAGCTTTTTATTTTTTATTTTTTTATACCTTTCATATTATTTACAAAAATAATTATACCACTATATACAACAAAAATTAACTGCTATACAAAAAATTAACTTTTTTTTTTCATTTTTTTAATGCCTTTTATATTATTTTAAAAAAGATTTATACCACTATGTACAACAAAAACTACTATACAACATATATACAACGCCCAAGGGGATTCGACCTTGGGACATCAAAGCCAAAATTAGAGGTCCTAACCATCACGCCGTCTCGCCGGATTTGATTATTAATTCTTGATTAATAGAATATATTTACATTCTTTTTTCATTTTATGATATTTGAGAATTATCCCACATCGAATGATGGGTATTCAACATTGCTATATAAATACCTATGTAATATGAAGTAAGGTATACGCGCGGAAACATTGGGGCAACTTCACACGTGGTATGTGGCACGTGTCCGTGTCGGAGTTTGTCGCATGTGCCCGTGTGTCCGTGTCGGAGTGGTGCGTCAGAACCGCAGGTTGATGATGTCATCAGGCGGTTTACTGTTTAAAACCGTCCGGTTCTCTCTAGACACAGGCGGTTCCCATTTTATGTGGGGAACCGGCTCGTTCTGTGGTGATTCTCGAGTCGAACCGGGCGAGTCCGGGTCGACTCGGCATTTTTTTAGACCCTGGTTTTATGTCTTCTTGTGACATTTTTCTTTGGATAATAGACTCAGAGACCATAGATCATATGACTGATAACTTACAATGCATATCCAACTTAAAAAACAATGGGAATATAACCCATGTGACTATTACCAATGGTTCTTTGATTCCTGTTTAGGATGTTGGTAAGACCAACTTTTTTTTAAGTCTCGTAACTCTGAAGTTCTCTTTATGTCGTCTTTTCCCTCTATAAATAAACTTGATAAACATGCAAGTATTAGATGTATAGTTCTTGGATACTTATCTACTAAAAGTGATACAAATGCTATAATCACGTAATGAGAAAATATATGTTTTAAGAGATGTTCAATTTGTTGAAACTAAGTCGTATTTCAATGACACCCTGAGTGGTTTAGAAAATAGGACTCATGGGAAGTGTTCTAGAGGTCGTTTGCCGTTGCCTAATATTAATACCAGTGATGTCTCTAACATACCTAGAAAAAGTTATGATGATCAAGTCAAAACTGAAGATACCACTGAAACTCACCAAAATGGTTTAGAAGAAGAAAACTCTGTCGTAGACCTCTCTGATCCACCCTTGCGCATGTCTTCTCGTATCTCTCAACCTTCCTCTAGGCTTAAAGATTTTTACCATATAATTTAGTATCCTGTTCAAAATCATATTTCCTATGAAAATATCTCTTTTGACTATTTTGCTTTTTTGAGTTTAATTTCTAATAAATCTAAGCCAACCAATTTTCAAAATGCTCTTTTTCCACTTGTGTGGAGGAAGGCTATGAAAGAGGAACTTCAGGTACTTGACTAATATCATACTTGGGGCATTGCCAAGTTAGCTAAAGGGAATAAGGCAGCTGGGTGTAAGGGGATTTTTAAAATAAAATATAATAGTGATGGACTTACTGAGAGATATAAGGTCAAGTTGGTAACCACAAGATTTATCCAAACTTATGGAGTTGACTATAAAGAGACATTTATACCAATTGCCAAGATGAATACTGTTCAAGTTCTTTTATCTATCACAACTAATTGTGGATGGTTTTTGCCTCAGGTGGATGTTAAAAATTCCTTTTTACAGAGTGACATTGAAGAAGAAGTCAATATAAGTCTTCCTCTTGGCCACCCCAAAGAAAAAGAGAAAAGTCTTGTATACAAATTAAAGACAGCCTTATATGGACTTAAACAACCACCTCGCGCATGATATGCCAAAATCAACTTACCCTTGATGAGCATTGGGTTTTTTAGTATTTTAGCTGATTCTTCGATGTTTGTAAAAAGGCGAGCTTCAGGTACGACAGTTGTACTCATTTATGTTGATGATATTATAATTACAAGTGATGATAAAGAAAGAATCATGAAGTTTAAGAATTATCTTCATAAAAATTTTGACATAAAGGATCTAGGTCAACTAAAGTATTTTCTTGATATTGAAGTAGCACATTAAAAAAAGAAACTATTCATTTCTTAAAGGAAATATGTCATAGATTTGTGACAGAAACTGGGAAAATAGGAGTCAAACCATTGACACCCTGTTGATCTCAATTGCAATCTTAATTAAATTAATGATAAACTTCTTGAAGATATGACGCGTTATCAAAGACTTGTGGGCAGATTGATTTATTTGATTGTCACACGACCATATATAATATATGCCGTTAGCAGCGTGAGACAATTTGTGCATGCGCCTAGATCATGATATGGAGGCTGTCACTTATATTATCAGTTTTTCTGATGTTGATTGGGCATGTAGTCCAATTGAGAGAAGGTCCACTATTGGCTATTGTACATTAGTTGGAAGGAATTTAATGATGTAGGAGATTTGAATTTTATAAATGAAAGAATGTGATCATTGAGATCATTTAGAGTGAGAGAGAGCGCCCTTTGTGGGTGTTTTTTTCTTCTCTTTTACTTATGGACCCCTACCGGAATACTCGTATTTGCGCGTTTTGTCCTTTCTGCTTGTGATTTCCTTCACGATTTTTATGTCTCTCTTAAACATGGTTAATTTTCCTGGTGGTATTCGCTGAGAAATTTTATACTACGTCAGGTGGTATCATAGCGTAATCGATTCTTGTGGATCGTGGTATTTTTCAATAGGTATCATGGCTCGTGGATAATACCTATGGCTGAGCATCGAGAGTCAACCCATCAAGTGAGAATGAAACATCTGAGCTCTTCGAGAGATGGGGAACAAAAGTTTGGAAAGACAAGTAGAAGAGCTGACCCTGCGCTTGACACAAAAACTAGCTTCGACACACTATGATGATGATAGTAAGTCGGACACTATTTTGGGGAACCCGTTCCATGCCAAGGCTCTGTGTTGGGAGCCTCATGGTCGGGTGATTGATCTACCTAAGTTTAATGAAGAACTAGTTGAAGATGAAAAACATGTAAGTTTGGATCTTCAATTAGAATAATCATTCTTAGATGTCATAGGTTACCCCATCTTTGATGAAGTTCCTCTTTTTGATAAGAACAAGATGAAAGGAAAGAAGTTATCCTTGCGACAGAAAGGATGTCTAATCTTTTTATCAATGTAGAGGTGGAGAATCAAGATGACCTGATCCCAGAGGAGATCGAGCCTATGGAGATGTATGATGAAGAAATCGATGAGATCGAGCCTATGGAGATGTATGACGAAGCAACCGAGGCATTCGTGGTGTGCTTCGAGGTGAAGTTTGAGCAATTTTAGAAAGTGCATGTGGCTGAAAAATCTACACATGACGACCCTCTCCTCGAGGGTTTATTAGTTTCTAAGTACAATCATTATGGTTCGTTCAGCGGAGTAGCCTACAGGTCATAGGATCGTGTTTGTAATGTTCGAGTTGAAAAAGGATGTGAGGAAAATTTGATTTTATCGCATTTCAGAACTCGAGGACGAGTTTTCTCCAACCAGAGGAGAATGATGCATATCAAAATTTGTACGCTACAATTTTTTAATTTTATTTTTGTTAATTTTATTTTTAGAGATTGGGTAGACTTTTTATTTTTATTTATCAGGGTTAATTATTAAAAATAGGATTTTTAGGTTTAGTTGATAACTTTATTTTATTATAGTCAAATTTTAAAAATAAAATGAGTATGGTTTTATTTTGGTTTAGTTTCATAAGTTTATTTTTTTATTAGAGTCCATTTATTTATTTTTAGTGAGTCCTTTTATTTAAAATAAATAATATTTTTGGTGATAAGGTCCGTAGAGAAGAACATATGTTGTTTTGATGATCTTCATATGGTAGGTTCCTTTTTGATAAGGGGGTGACGCCTTTTAGTTGATGGCAATAGAATAGGTAATAAAGGGGGTTGGTTATCTATTAGAAGATAAGTTTTGTTTTTAGGAAACATGTTTTTTAAGAAGCCTGATCATAAGGGAAACCTTTGTAAAGGAAAGTACTGGATAGGAGTCCTAGGAATGGTAAATGCATTTTGGTTTATATCTTTTTGTATTTGCTCTTATTTTTTAATAAAGTCATAGAAACATAGAGTTATCATTTTGGTGAAGGCAAACTCCTTATAAAAGGAGCACGTACATTGTAATGGGAGGTTTAAATTTTATGAATAAAAGAATGTGATATTTGCGATCGTGTTGAGTGAGAGAGAGAGAAAGAGAGAGCTCTTTGTGGGTGTTTTTTCTTCTCTTTTCTCTCCCTCTTTGTGGGTGTTTTTTCTTCTCTTTTGTTTATGGGCCCGTGCCGGAATACTCGGATCCATGCATTTTATTCTTTCTTCTTGTGATTTTCTTCAAGATTTTTATATCTCTATCTTAAACGTGTTAATTTGTTGGTGGTATTCACCAGGAAATTTTATACTATGTCACTTAGTTACTTGGAAAAGGAAAAAATAAAATGTAATCCATCGATCCAGTGCAGAGGCCAAATATAAAGCTATGGCTATAAGTGAATTGATATGACTGAAATTACGACTTTGAAATATGAGGTTTCAAACAGTCAAATCCCAATGAAGATATTATGTGATAATTAAGCAGCTATGCATATATCCTCCAATCCAGTCTTTCATGAATGAACCAAGCATATAGAAGTTGATTGTCACTTTGTGAGAGAAAAAGTTCAATAAAAATTATTACTACTCCTTATGTTCGAAGTGAAACCAGCTTGCAGACATGTTTACTAAAGCTACTGCAAAGATAAAGTGCCATAAGATATTATCCAAGTTAGGCTCCGTGGATATCTACACACCAATTTGAGGGGGAATGTTGACGGTTATAGCAGCAAGATATTGACTTTCCTATCATGTAGGATTATAAGATATTGAGTTTCTTATTTTACGACGATTACACTTGCAAATGAGATGTGTTTTTAAAAAACAAAAATTGTATCTCTATAAATCTTTGGTAAACCAGAGTAATCTTATGAGTGAATGACTGGTTTACAATCCATAGACGTAGGCACCATTCCTGAACTACTTATATTTATCTTTCTCTTCTTTATTTCTTTTATTTTTCTTTTCTATTTCTTTTATTGTAATCTCAATAGCGACTTGTGGCCCAACAGAACCAGAGTCAGAGATGATTGAGCTCATCCACCATGCCATCAACTCCGGCGTCACCTTTCTTAACACTTCTGATGCATATGGTCCTTTCCCTAACAAAATCCTCCTTGGAAAAGTCTCCTCAAACACCCCCACCTGGATATATTTTGGTTATGGAGAATTGATCAGCTGTGGTGTGTCGGGTTTTAAGGCCTCGAAGGGAAGAAGAGATAGAGAGCGGAGTTGGCTTCCAAGTTTGGAATCAGCTTTGCAGATGGGAAGATGGAGATTTGTGGGACCCTACACATATGTGGGCGGCATGTGAAGTGAGCTTAAGGAGACATGATGTGGATTGAATTGATCTTTATTACTAACATCGAGTCGATAACAGGATCCCCATCGAAGTTACTGTAACCCATGGTTTTGTTTCCGAACAAGTTTGGTTCTTCTCATTTTCTTGAGCTTTTATTTATATCCATGATTGATAATTATGGGAAGAATCCATACATTTGTGTTTTGTTAATTAAGTTGTTTATACTTACCCAAAACAAAAATTAGATAAGTTGTCTTTCGGGAAATTTCTGTTCATACCTGTTTTTTAAACCATTATAACAAAAAGGCTCCAAAATATGTTGTTATTACTGGAAAGGATGGGGCCCTTGAAATTTTTTATTTTTTATCAAATTCTCTCCTGGTCCTTATTTTTGAGTCATGCTTGGTAATATCTCATTTTCTATTTCAAAGTAGTCCAATTTTTTAGACATCGGACCTCTAGAGTGTTCCCCTTTTTTTTTTTGTATGCTTAAAGAGTACTTAGCATGAATTTGGAGCCTGCTCGGTCTCTCCTCACACCCTCTCTCTCTACTCTCTCTTTATCTTCTCTCTCGCTCTTTATCTCTCTCTGCTAGCATCTCATCTCAGTTCACTCTCTCGGCCCCTCCTATCTATTTGAACATTGTCTTTTTTATTTCCCCTCAATTTCTAGGGTATCGTATTTAGATATAGGAAAGACATTAAAGTTGGGCAAACAGATTTTTGAGGTACACAAAATGAATTTAAATTTCATGTGTCAATTTCTATAAATTTGGGAAAACGTGAGCTCTAAGGGTTTCCTATTATTTCTTGCTTAATCTTGTTATTTAATATAAAATTTCTACATTTATTACTGATAGAGTTTATTGAATATAAATAACTTCAATTTCATATCTTTCATGTAGATCCTTGTATCTAGATGCCCATTTTATGTGTTATCAAATCGATTGAATCAATCTCTATGTTTCATGTGTACTATGAGAATTGGGTGATGCTACAGTTTTCTATGTTTAATTTTGCTTATGGCATTTGGATGCACATTTTATGTTTTATGAAGTAATTGAATCGATGTGTATCAAAATAGTAAAGAAAAAGCATATGATGGTTCAAAGCATCCGACCCGTTTGAAGTAGATTCTAGCTTGTCTAATAATATAATTATGCCAAATTTTCTAATTATGCCAGAGAATAACTCAACATGTGCAGTAATCTTTTAATTGTAAAATATCTTTGTATGTCATATTCAATGCGCATTTTTGCTTTGGTTTTTCATCAGCAAGTTAGTGCAAGTTAATGATGTCAAATCACTTAAAAGTAAAGAAAATGCAACATTAAATATTTTTATTCTTGCTCGAGTATATTGATGCCAGGGCATGACTCAAAATGTGCAGTAATCTTTTATTTGTCAAAATCGTTGTATGTCATATTCACTGCGCATTTTTTCTTTGCTTTTTCATCAGCAAGTCAACGCAAGTTGGTGATGTCAAATCAATCAAAAATTAAGAAAATACATCAGTAAAATAATCTTATTCTTCTCGAGTACATTGATGGAGATATGGTTTTATTTAAAATAAAAAATAATTTAGAAAAGATAGCTTCCCATGCCACATGCAATGCTCCCTTTCATAAAAGAAGAAGGGAATGAAATGGATTACCACAACAAAAATATTGTTGAATAATCATGAACATCCCAATCTTGATTCTGCCAAAATATCACTTTAGGTTAATTATTTTCATTAATATATGGGATCTTAAACCCCTCACAAGTATTATGAACAGCAAAAGTACAAGCTAAGTTTCAACCTATGCCAAGCCCACCTAATCCATGGAATCAGCAGTCAAGGCTCCGTATGCATGACCTAGCAACACCACCAAGGAAGGAAATTATCTATAAATGTGGAATACATTTTTTCCTTATTCCTCTTTTTTTGGCAGATTTATTGGTCATTTTGGTATCATTTTCTTGACAAGCCATGTTACACAACGGTTCTCTCCTAAACGACCGTACCAAACCAGTGTTCGATTGCCTGAACCGGCCTTGGAACCTGGCAATGGGACAGGTCCGAGCAACCCGGAACCGGTCTAGGTAACTGCCCCTTGGGCCATGAATGGGTAGGATCGGGTCAGGATCCACCAGGATCCAGATTCGAATAAAAAAATAAGCATACATGGGATCTGGATTCGGACCCAATTAGATCCAAAAAATTATTTTGTATCTATAAAATAATATATAAACAAAAATACTATATAATATATGTGTATATATATAGAGCTAAATATAATATTTTAGTAACTGGGTTGGATCAGGATCAGATCCACTTAGATCTGGATAGGGTTTGAAATTTGGGTTTCGGATCCAAACTGAGTAAATTCTCAGCCCAAACCAGCCCTAATCACGATGGTGCTGACCGGGTTTAAAAGGGTTAAAAAAACTAAGGAAAATGCCAAAAAAATCTCAAAAAATATGAAAAGTATGTTTAAAGTATAATTAACCAAAATACATCCAACTTAGATTTAAAGAGTAATGAATAGTTGGATTTTGAAAAATCAATTTTTACCCAGCGGAATTTTAGAAACAATCCAAAAAAGCTGGGAAAATATAAAGATAAGTATTTATGGCCAAAATACTACTCAATCTTTTCCAAAATACTATAAAGCATTAACAAACTCAAATAAATTTATTTTTTCAATGATGTTTTTGAATGTTTGTTAAAGTTAGAGTGGTCAAGTCGTTTGTCTCATAACCGGTCAAAATCGGCCACGGCCAGTGGCCAGTTCTGACCGCTAGGTCTAGGTTGAGCCTGCTGGTTTTGATGAAAGGGGACCAAACATTGCTGATTCCAAAATGGAAAGAGTATAGAACAAACCTATTAAGTATTAAATGGTCAATCTTTTGAGTCATTCCCCTCTGCTTGCCACTCGTTGATGGTCGTTTCCCCGTAGCACTTCGGAATCCCCTCAAAGAGTATAATGCAAAGTGGATGGATGGAAATCTAGATACCTGTCTATTGGGGTCGAGTAACCCTCATTAAAGCTACTCGATCTAATCTTCCTATTTATCACCTTTTCCTTTTTCGAGCTCTTGCATCCCTTATCATGAAGCTTGAGGCATTAATGATGAATTTTCTTTGGATTGGAACTCAACATAAAAGAAATTTCATCTTATTAAATAGATTTCGGTATGCATGCCTAAGAGGGGGGGTGGGTATAGGAATTCGCAAACTTAAAAGCATTAATGGAGCTCTTCTCACCAAATGTTGGTGGAGGTTATCAACGCAGAGTGGCCAGATGTAGGAAATGGTTATCCTAGGCAAATATGGAAGGGACCCTGATGGTTACATTGCTAAGCATTTCACGAGATATGAAAATGCTTCAATCGTATGGAAAGGCATCCAAGCTATTAGGAGTCTTTTCTTGGCCTACAGTAGGGTACTGCTGGGGAATGGTGTAAGGACAAGGTTATTTTTTTTTTTGGTAAGTGTAAGGACAAGGTTTTGGATCGCAAATGGCTTGGAGAATGTGCTATGAAAATCAAGTATCCGGAGCTATATAGAAGATATAGGCAGAAATAGGAGATGGTGGCTAATGGTCTTTCTAGTGGGAAGGCAGGAGTCACCTAGAATGTTACCTTGGGCATCAGAAGGGTTGATCAGAGGCTTGAAAAGCAATGTACTTCACTAATTTCCTCTCTTTATGCCTTATGCTACTTTCTCAGGAAGGAAGACGAGCTACTATGGAGCTTAGAAACTACCCTTGAAAGTTTCAATTAAGTTTCAATATATTTTTTTTAATAAAATAAAATGACCAAAATACCCTTGAAAGTTTCAAAGGATAATTTGGTTATTATATTTTATCGAAAAATTATTTTTTATAGGTGCGTCCCAATGAGAAGATGACACACACCAAATTTCATAGTCGTAAAATTTGTATAAAAAACTAAAAATAAAATACTTTGAGACATCGGATCTAATATCAAACGGTGAGTGGCTCTCTTGATCAAAATTGGACGGCTGGATGGTAGGGAGAGGATAAAACTTCTATGTTGTAGAGGAAGTATAGAAACATTTCCCTTTAATTAATGTGATCAAATGATTTAGGGAGCCAGATATGGTATGCCTTGGTTTTAAGCCCTATTATGGATGAAGTTCTCTTGTCCTTCAAGGGAGAGAACAGCACTTTGCTCTTGTTTTTAAAGATTTTAACGGAGATACCAAATGATTAGCGAAACAAGCGACTGTGGCCTAGTGCTTCCTTCTCTTCCCCTATGTTCCTTTCTCATTTCTTCTCTTCTTTTTATTTTCTTTCTTTTCCTCTCTTTTTATGTTGTATTTCTTTTATTATCTGAATGAAATTTACTTAATGTTTCAAAAAATAAAGATAGTTGATCTAAATTGGGCCGAATTATCTTTCATTTATTCTCTTTTTAGAGATATTTGAGACCTAGAGAGACATTGGAGGGGCCAATGGTGATTCGATCATTTGTAAGGGGAAACCACGTACCATCACAAAAACTAGATTAGTCGTTATCTTTTATGGGCAAGCTTTCTATGCTTCCCCTACAACATAAAACTTATATACTTCCCCTTATCCAACCGTCCATTCTGAATGAAGGGCTAAGATTGCCCCAATCACTATGTCACATTTCTATACTATTTTTTTTTAAATTTGTTCCTATAAACTATTTTGACACGAAATTTTGGAAGTCCAATCTTCTAGTAAACTCACACTAGTGAAAAATATAAAAACAATATTTCTAATAAAATAAAGTGACCAAAATACCCCTAAAAATTTCAAGGGGCATTTTAGTTATTATATTCTATCAAAGGAATATTTTTAATATTTTTTATAGTTGCGCCCCAATGAGAAGATGGTACGTACCAAATTTAATACTCATACAATTTGTATAAAAAAAATAAAAATAAAATACTTTGAGACATCGGATCTAAAATCAAACGGTGAGTGGCTCTCTTGATCAAACTTGGACGGTTGGATGGTAGGAGAAGCATAGATCTTCTACGTTGTAGGGGAAGTATAGAAACCTTTCCCATTTTTTATAACCTTCTTTAGAATTTTCTCCCCGGCAATACTGCAAATGTCACCTTCAAATCATGAGAACCTAGATATCCTCCGATAGAATTTGTAACATCACAGAAAGTGTAGGGAAGAATATTCAAGTAGAAACATACATTAAAAATTTATACTTGTTCAAACTTTTCTTTATTCTGTCCTAAGCCCGAATAAAGGAGGTGGGTTGTGTTAAGTAGATAACCGACATAAAATTTTACCAAAAATTTTCATGAATCCTGAATCTTATGTTATTTGCTTATGCTAAGACGTTCCCAGTAAGCGACATGTTATATTGGATGGCCTCATAGAGGGTATAGTCCTTGATAGAGCAGAATGATGGACTAGAATGTTTAAAATAATTTGTCTCTCTCTAACTTTGGTGGTGCAAAGTAAGTCGGGGAAATCGACATCATGTGTAATTGCTTAGTGAAGAAGAAAAAGAGGTCCACCGTGGTTGTAGAAGAGCGGTGGTCAAGCATGAGACCATCGAGAAAATTATAAAGTGGCAGGTATAGCATGGCGGTTCAAAAAACCTCGATAAATAACTAAGTCGAAGATGCATCTAGAGAACATCGAGAGAAAAGAAGTGAGAGTTGTAAGAGGTAAAGGAAACCTCGAAAGAAAGACATGGTCCCCAAAAACCATTTTATTTGCTTGTTATCACAATTGTTTTTATCATTTCAATAGATAGTGAAATGTTTTGAGTCAATATTGCTTCCTCTTAACCCCTATTATCATTTTTTGCTATTTTTCTGATCAAAGTATTATATCAACGCTTCCGTAAATTTCCAATATTTGGCATCAGAGCCTGATTTGTGGTTCCTAAAAAAACCTTTAACCTATGGCATCAACCTCTGGTATGAATTATATCCAACATCTAACACCCATCTTAGATGGAGAAGATTACGACTCATGGAGTATCCAAATGAAGACTCTCTTTATCTCACAAGATTTGTAGGATATTGTTGAAGAAGGTTGTCCAGTGCCAGAAGATACAACAACACTTGATTCGTGGTCGCATGCAAAGCAGAATGAATACAAGGAACATAAAAAGAGAAATGCAAAAGTCCTTCTCTTCATCGAGAAAGCTATATGTAAAACTATCTTTCCTAGAATAAAAATTGCTTCGAAATCAAAATAAGCTTGGGATATTTTGAAAAATATATTTCAAGGATCTAAAAAAGTGATTTCTATCAAACTCCAAAATTTATGGACAGAATGTGATAATCTGATGATGAAAGATATTGACGATGCTCAAAACTTTTTTATTAAATTTGTTGGAATAGTAAATCGGATTAGATGTTATGGAGATGATATTTCTGATAAAAAAATTGTTCAGAAAATTTGAGAAGTTCGCCTATAAAGTTTGACCATGGTGTAGCAGTCATAGAAGGATCAAAAGATTTATCTAAATTTTCATTACAAGAATTACGTGGGTCTTTTGAAGAACATGAGCAAAGAATGAACAAATTTTCAAATCAAAATATGGGACAAGCTTTTCAGTCGAAAGTCACAGTTTTAGAAAAGAAAAATATTGAAGAAAATAAAGAAATGGGGACATTTCAAAATTATCAAAGAGGTCGTGGAAGAAAAAATCTTTCTAGAGGCCAAGGAAGAGGAAGAAATAGTTTCAACAGACACAGAAACCCAGATCAAAAAGATATATGTGAATCTTACTGTATTATTTGCAAACAATCATGGCATGAATCAAGAAATTACTGATATTGATGTAAAAAATATAGAAACCCCAATTATTCTTAAAGAGTTTGCTCGTTTCAATAGAAAATAAAATACAAAAAAATGAAGTACATTTTTTTGAGAAAAATATGAATATAGACCATATGTTTTATTCATGCATTGAATGTTCAGCAGAATTCACATGATATTTGGTATCTGGATAGTCGTTGTAGCAATCATATAAAAGGAAATCGAAGCAGCTTTGTTGAGATAGATGAAAAAGTCACTTCTGAAGTCAAGCTCAGTGATGGCAAGCTCCAAAATGTTGAAGGAAAATGAGCAATTGAAGTATAACCAAAAGGATGTAACCTTAAATTCATTGATGATGTTCTTTATGTTCCTAGCTTGACTCAAAATCTTGTAAGTGTTGGTCAATTGATAAAAAAAGGATATTCGGTCAATTTCGATAGCGATCAATGTGTGATTTTTTATAAGAAAAATAAATAGATTATAGCCAAGGTGAAAATGACCCTAAATAAGGTTTTTCTTATGGTGATGCCGTCATGTGAAAATGATGCATTGAGTTATGAAAATATTGATAAATCTTAGTTGTGGCATTTAAGATTTGGGTATTTAAATTTTCAAAGTTTAAACTTGATGAATCAGAAATGTATGGTAATTGGACTACCATAAAAAATGAAGAAGGAAAAATATGTAAAGGGTGTATCTATGGAAAACTACATAGATTACCATTTATAGATTACCATTTTCAAAGTCATCTTGGAGAGCGAGAGATCCATTGGAATTGGTCCAAGTAGACATATGTGGACCGACTCAAACATAACATTTTAATAAGAAATGATATTTTCTTTTAATTGTTAATGATTACAGTTGAATGATGTGGGTATATTTCTTGGCTAAAAAATCAGAAGCATTTTTCAGTTTTCACTCAATTTAAAGCTGATGTAGAAAATCAAAGTGGTTTTCCATTAAAAACATTGAGAACAGACTGATGAGGAGAATTCACATCAAAAGACTTTTGGAATTTTTTCAAATATAATGGAATCAAAAGGTAGTTGACAACAACATATACTCCACAAAAAAATGGAGTACCAATGAGAAGAAACAGAATAATAGTCGAAATGACAAGGAGTATGCTGAAAGGTAAGAACCGTCCTAATAAATTCTAGGCTTAAGTTGTTTATACTGTTGTTTATATTATGAACATGTCTCCCACTAAATCTCTCCAAAATAAAACATCTTTTGAGGCCTAGCATAAGAGATAACTAAAAGTAATTTTTTCAGAGTTTTTTAATGTATTTCTTATGGGGAAAGTACCTCTCAAGACGGAGAAAAATTTGATGAAAAGGAGAAAAATATATCTTTATTGAATACAGTAAAGTTTTAAAAGCCCATCTTCTTTTCAATCCAAAAACAAATAAATTTGTAATTTCTAGAGATGTTATCTTTGATGAGAAAATTAAATGGAACTAGAATGAAAATTATAGCCAAGAAATTTTTTATTTAGAGAATGATGATTTAAATACAAGTTTAGACCCAGGCTCTTCATGTCCATGATAAGAAAGTCCAAGTTCAAGTTATTCAAATTGAGAAACGCCTTCCAGAAAAGTAAGGTCTCTTTCAGAAATCTATGAATCATGTGATGTTGCATTCTTTTCTAGTAAAACTGCAAAATTTTGAAGAAGCAGCTAAAGAAAAAACTTGGGTAAATGCCAAGAATGAAGCAATTTCTGTTATAAAGAAAAATAATACATGGAAATTAGTAGATCACCCAAAAGGAAAGGAAGTAACTGGTTTGAAATGGATTTATAAATCCAAAGATAATGAAAATGGGACCATTAAAAAAGACAAAGTTCGATTGTTGGCAAAAGGTTATTCACAGGAACCTGGAATAGATTTCAATGAAACTTTTTCCCTTGTCGCTAGAATGGAAACAATTTGAACTATTTTGGTCATAGCTGTCCAATTAAAAATTTCAGGTTTTTAGTTGGATGTTCTTTTTTGAATGGGGAAGTTGAAGAAGAAGTATATGTTGAATAATCATCGGCTTTTTTTGAAAAAAAAAAAAAAAAAACTTATAAACTGAAAATGTTGACAAAATCCAAGAGTTTGGAATAACAAAATTGATAAATATTTTCAGAAAAAATAGATTGGAAAGGAGGCAAAGTAAACTTTCACTTTATGTGAAAAAGTGAAGTGGAAGGTTCTTCCTAATTGCATGTCTTTATGTGGATGATTTGATTTATGCTGGTACGGACCAAAAAGTGGTGGAAGAATTTAAGAAAGCCATGATGAAATAATATGAAATGGTTAATTTGAGAATTATGAAATATTTTCTTGGAATCGAAATAAAATAGTCACATGGAGAAATATTTATCGCTCAAGAAAAATATGTTGAAGATCTCCTCAAAAGATTCAAAATATTAAATTGCAAGCTAGTGAGTACTCCAATGGTAATGAATGAAAAATTGTCAAAATATGATCGTGCGGAAAAATTTGACGCCGTGATTTATCGAAGCTTGATTGGATATTTAATTTTTCTGACTAACACAAGGCCAGATATTGTGTATGCAATCAGTATTTGTTCCAAGTTCATTCATGAACCAAGTAAACTGTATTTTACCGCAGCAAAAGGGGTTTTGAGATATATAAAGGGAACAAAAAAACACGATATTAAATATATTTCTGAAAATAATACTAATCTTGATGGATTTTCTGATAATGATCGGGCAGGTTCAATTGATGATTGAAAAAACACTTTCGGCTATGTTTTCTGCCAAGGTACAAATGTGATATCGTGGTCATCAAGAAACAAAAAATATTGTAGCTCTAACGTTAGTAAAAACCGAATATATCTCAACAACAAGTACAATATGTGAAGCTATTTGGCTAAGAAGAGTTATATCAGATTTGCAACAAAACCAAAATTCCTCCACAACAATTTTCTGCAACTACATGTCAGTCATTGCAATGACAAAAAATCGAGTATTTCATAGCCGATCGAAGTACATAGAAATTTGACATCACATCAAAGAGCTGACAAAAAAAGGAGTATTAGAGCCAAAGTTCATTAACACAAATGACCAGTTAGCAGACATATTCACGAAGGCAATTTCAACTGAAAAATTTATCCAATTCAGAGATTCAGAGATATTATGAGAGTAAAAAATTAAAAAGGGATATTAAAAATAATCTCTCTAACTTTAGCAGTGCAAAGTAAGTCGGTGAAATTGGCATCATGTGTAATTGCTTTGTGAAGAAGAAAAAGAGGTCCACCGTGGATCCTTAAGAAGATTGTAGAAGAGAGGTGGGCAAGCATGAGACCATCAAGAACATTATTGTGGCGGCGGTAGTATGGCGGTTCAAAAAACACTATAAATAAGTGTGTCGAAGATCCATCTACAGAACATCGAGAGAAAAGAAAAGAAACCTCAAAAGGAAGACATGGTCCCCAAAGACCATTGTATTTGCTTGTTATAACAACTATTTTTAGATAGTGAAATTCTTTGAGTTAATACTACACCTTCTTCACCGTTACTATCATTTTTTGTGATTTTTCTGATCAAATTATTATATCAACGTTTCCGCAAATTTTCAATGTAGAATTCATGTAGGAGACCACAAATAGTTGAAAAAAGCTCCGATGATGATGATACTTTATTATATTATGCACGTTAGAAGCACATGCCATAAAGTGTGTCACAACAATCGAGAATTTTATATTGGATTTTGTGCTCAAACAATGACACATCCTCAACCACCCCATTTCAAATTTAACAGCCAATGATGATTGTAAATGAGTGGTAGTAATAATATGATAAAAGGAAATAAAAAAGATAGTACACCCAACAAAAAGAAAACCCAATTTAATCAAATTTAACACAATACTGGAAAACACAAAAGTATTGCAGACAATGGAGCAAGCATTTCCAATCAGAACTCTTTACTCATGCAACAATCCAATAAAATTCCAAAAGAAAAAGTATAAAAGCCTACAAAAATTTCAATTCAGTTAAAATTTCAAGTTTATCTTCGAAATTCCCAGGAGACAATAAATGAAGAATTGCAATGCCACAAAAACAATCTATCTTAATAGGGGATTAGAAAATCTAATTGAAACCTATCTCAATCATCCTTAAAAAAGGATACTTAACCAATTACTAACCCATTTGTGTACTCAACTTCAAAGTTTAGAAAATCAGTATTTGACTTTCATGTCTTTTGTCTACCCAAGTCATTAAAGGAGCATTCGTTTATATTCTGTTGCACTTATTTTAGTGAGTTTAACCTTAAAAAAGTTTTTATTATTGTGGCATGGAGCTTTCATTATTTAGGCTTTCTATAGAACTTGAATTATATGTGATGTGGATCATAAGAAAATATGTGAAGACAGAAAGTCATGGAGATAAGAAGCAGAAACACTGTGAATGGAAATAAGTGATCTTATCATAAATAGAATGTCTTGGTAGTCATAAGCATATGAAGAGATGAAAGAGGTATCATAGTTCATATCCAAGAGGTTGTCAATTGAAAAGAAGACCTTTATCATATTGCATGTTCAAAATACATGCATTTTAAGATCTTCACATTATGTTGAAAATATGACACCATATAGATTTTAATTTTAGACTATGAGATTGTATACAAGATGGTCACAATTGACCTTTGATACAAGATGGTCACAATTACTTGCAACCATCCGATGTGAGGTTTGATAGCTTGGATGTGTCACAAAGTTCGAGAAAATTTCTTTTGCAGTTTGAGCTTGATCAATGGAATAATTGCTGCCACCCAATTTTACATCCAATGGTCAAGATTAATGTCTCACTATATACCAAAAGTAAATGGTCTTATTCTATACTTTCCCTTAGACTATTCACATTTTACATATATCATATTATCGTGCACACCGTTGATTTCAGGCATACATATAATGATACCATCCAGTATTATTATCAATTTGTATCCATACCATTGTGTAACGATATAAGTTCCTGGCTATCTCATCAAGCCATTAAAATGGACGTAAAAATAAAAATTATGACTTGTAACAGAATTCTTTCCAATCCAACTGATTGTATATTATACAAAAAGTTTCACAATGTTTTCTTTCCAATCCAACTGATTGTATATTATACAAAAAGTTTCACAATGTTCTCCATATGAAGAGGAGGAGGTGGTTTCATTGAAAGTCAACCATGTCCAGTGAAGGATTGCATTTCTGCTTTGAGCCTGTCGAGTTCAAAATGAAGCCTTTCGGCCCGCCTCTTATACATATCTCGTTCTTCGGGTGTGTTCTTCAAAAGGGCATCTTTTGCAACCAATTGAGTTATGAGGCGAAAGATATGATCGTCTAACAATTGGAATTTGCTTTGAAGCATGTCTTTATGTACATGCAATGCATTTAGATCATTCCTCAGTCTATCGCTTTCATCGTGCAGTACAACTACTGAGTTATATAGCGCATGAGCGAACTCTAATTCAGTTCGCTTAGCTTCCATATCTTTTCCATTGCCTTCATCGTTGCTCTCGCCTTCCTTAGGGAAAGATGAAATGGACGAGTTTGTCTCAGAAGTTGCAGGGTTTCTCATAGAGCCTTCCATAATGTAATCTTGCTTATCTTGACCTATTTTATCTTCATTTCCTCCACTTACCTGTTCCAAAGGAGAGATGGATGAGTTTGGCTCATGTAACTCATATGTTATATACTTCCTATAAATAAATACTTGACTAAAGGATCAAATGTAGGAAAAGGAGACAAATGAGAACAAAAAAGAAGAACGAATGCCTCATGGTAATAGTTTGGTGGATCCCATCACACAGTGATATTTAAAAGCCATATTAATATTTATCATGAGTCATTATAGATATGGAATAAAGAACTTTTCTTCAACATAAAGTCTCTATCTATAATGTACAAAGAGTATAAAAGCCCTAAATATTCACAGCCCTAACTAGTAAAGGCATGATGCAGAAAGAACTAGCCTCACCTAGCTCTATGTACATGTATCAAGATACTAACTGAAAAGCATTTGACATGGTCAAATCCAACCTATTTGGAGTAGATTCCAACTTGTCTAATGACATAATCATACCAGGGCAGGCTCAAAACTTGCAGTAATCTTTTAAATGTAAATTTCATTATATGCTATATTCCTTCTTGAATTTTTTATTTATGTTTTCATCAGCAAGTTAGTGATGTCAAATCCATTAAATGTAATGAAAAGACAACAATAAATAATAGGAAACTAGATGCTCAATCAGAGATCCCATTATATGATGTCCTCCAAATTTTCGAAACATGCTGATTCTGGTTTGGAGTGTGCTGGTGGAGATTACAATTTTTATTCGGAACACAAAAGTAATCTAGAAGAGATTCCAACACAAAATCTTCTTCCCATGCCACATGCAATGTTTCCTTCCATAAATGAAGGAATGAAATGCGCTAGTTCGACAAACATATAATCTAATAACCATTAATATCCCAATTATATAGGGGTCCTAGAGTGCCACAAGTATACGAAGAACAAAAAAAGAGTAATAGCTTCAACCTATGTTGAATCGGCCTAAACCATTTAACCTTATATAAAAAAAATATATTCCAAGTAGCATTTAAGCTCTTTCTATATGGACAACCTTGCAACTCCACCAAGGAAGGGAATTATTTGAAAATATAGAAAATATTTTTTCTTTTTGAGCAGATTTATGTGATGTTTATGTGTTGTTTGAGGAGCGAGGTTACAAATGGTATCTCTTGTGAATGAGCAAACTAATATGTTCATTCTTCTCTCAAAAATGGATGGAGAATAGAATGAAACTATTAAATTATTAATTATTAAACAGGGCGACTCATCCCAAAAATAAATAAAATTGAACGGTCATTACAAATGGGGCCCAATTATCTTCCATTCTTTTTCTTTCTAAAGAAATTAAAAGAGAGATTTCTACTACAATATTAAAGAGAGAAAATTCTAGCAATGGTTAATTAGTGTCCTTTTGCCTTTATTAGAAATTCTAATTGGGTGGAGTTTTTGGCAAACGAAGAACGAGAAATATAGAATCGGCAATAAGCAAATGGCATGTAAGATAAATAAGGAAGGAAAGAAATGGTGTAAAAAGAAAACCAGATTTTATGTAGTTTGTCACAGATGTGACTACATCCATGGGCGAAGACAATCAATAATTTGTCACTAATCAAAGGAAAAAAACTTATAAGGTGTCTCTTATCTAAAAGAACCACAAACATAATACTCTATCTCTCATGAAGCCTCTCTCTATAAAATATTATGTCTCTAAACCTAAAGCTTCCCTTCTTTTCCTTTATGTATTTTCTTCCTCTACAATACCATATACTATGGAGAAAAACAAACAAAGAGACATACGTGAGCTCCACTTATCTAGCTTTTGGATACCTATCTCTTGGATACCTATCTCTATTTTTCTATGTGGACTCACATATAGTCCTAATCCAAATAGGGCTATACTCAAACTCAAGTCTTAAATAATAATTAGTTGCTTAATAGAATTCTTAAATACTAAGAGACACCCAAAATAAAAGGAGACAATCTTATTATATTTCAAGACAACAAAAGAGATTCTCATCGATTGTCTTCTCCATACGCACCCCCACAGGCACCTATCTTAGCAACACATTAGTCAGTAGCAAGTGATCAACTTTACTTATTATCTCATGGATAAAATGTTACATGAAATCAATACGGTTTGTCCTTGTATGATATTCTTGGTTCTTTACTAAATGTATTACACTCTAATTATTGCAATAGACAATTATCCCATCTTGTTGTAAGCCCAAATTATTTACAAGCCCTTTAAGATAAATAGTTTCTTTCACTACCTTGGTAACAATCATGTATTCTGCTTCAGTTGTAGACAAGGTAGCCGTTGTACATCATCGACCTCCAACTGATTTCTTGCAAGTGTAAATACATAATATGTAGTAGATCTTCTATAGTCCAAATCACCCGCATAATCAACATCAGCATAATCAATAACCTCATCACCAAACTTGTTTATGTCAAACACCAGACTCACATTTGATGTACCCCTTAACTAATGCATAATCTATTTTACTGCATGCTAATACTCCCTACCTGGATTAGTCATATACTTGCTTACAATACTAACAACATGAGAATTATCTGGATGTACAGATACTTCCAACTGCACTCACATTGTGAACACACAACATGTATTCATTTTCGGCATTTGCACTCAGAGATCATACTACCAGTAATCTGAATGTGTAGCAAGAGGAGCACCCATGAGCTTTAAATTTTTTCATCCTAAATCTGGTGATCTCAATGTACTCCTTCTGAGATGGCCACAATTTTCCCTACTATCTCTACATATGTCCATTCCCAAAATTTTCTTTGCTAAAAAATCTTTTATCTCAAATTCTCTAGCAAGTTGATCTTTAATTTACTGATTTCTGAAGTATTCTTCACATCAATAAGCATATCATTTATATAGAAAAACAAATATATAAATGAACCATCAATAGATCTCTTAAAAGAGATGCAATTACTATGCTTACTGCTAACATACCTGTGCCAATCATGAATTTATCAAAGTATTTGTACCACATCCAATGAGATTGCTTTAGGCCATATAATGACTTCTTCAGCTTTTAGATAAGATCCTCTTTGCCTTTAACTACAAAGCCTTCAAGTGGAGTTGTATAATTTGTTCATCTAGCTCTTCATATAAGAATATGGTCTTAATATCAAATTAAACAATAGAATCATGGTTAGTAATAACCAAATAAAAGTGTGTTTCAAAACTGGAGAAAAGATCTCATCATAGTCCACACCTTCTTTCTATATATATAGCCTTTTACAATTAAACGTGCCTTAAACTGATCACCACCAGGCTCAAGTGACTATACATTCTTCTTATAAATTTATTCACATCCAATGGATCTCTTGCCTTTAGGTAACTTCACAATATCTCAGGTACAATTCTTTTAAAAAGATATTATTTTTTCGTTCATGGCATGATTCCACTTGCTACAATCAATATCTTGTATAACTTCCTTAAAGTGGATGGCTCTTGGCTTGTAGCATCCAACGCATAAGCGACCATGTCCTCAAAATTGTACTGCACCACTAGCTTTTTAGTTGTCTTACTCTTCCATGCTTAGGCTCTTTCTCATGTGGAGCAGGCTTGATGACCTTCTCATAGTCAATATTCTCCACTACTATTTCACAGTGATTTTATGGCACATTTTGGAGTATTTTCTAGAGTTGTGAACTCCACTTTAATTCTAACAACTGCTACTCTACTTTAATCGTACATTACTACTGCAAGTTTCATTTTCCTTACTCTTCTGAATGTGCTTCAACTAGGCAGACTAATGAAACTTAATATCACAACTGATAATAAACTTAGGCAACTTAGGTTCTAGGCACCACAATCTGTAGTCTTTAACTCCATCTACATAATGAATGAAAATAAACTTATTTGATCTTGGACTTCACTCATCATCCTTCACATAAACATAAGAAAAATAATAATAAAACTCTCAAATGAGAATAATAAGGAGGATTACCATACCATACCATACCACTTGCCATGTTTTGTGCTTTATTACCATAAATAGTAACCTGTTGAGGAGGTAACATGTTATATTGGCTTCCTCTGCCCAAAAATCAGCAACTTTACTTTATTGCAGTCTCTTTGGAGTGGACCGACCACATATGCTACAACTGAGTCAAGTCAAATGACCACTATCAGATTTGGAAACTATAACTTTATTTATGATTGTACTCCTATAAATTCGACCCAATTTTTTTACCTTTCGTGTCAACGAATGCACCTTTGAGAACTTTTAGGACTCTACCTTCTCCATCAAATTTGCAGCCATTGGGGTGTAAAGCTCCTAAAGGGATAATATTATTTTTTACATCTTGAACATATCTCACATCAGTCCAAATTCTCACACTTCCATCATGCATCTCTATAGTAATTATCCAACATTTTTATAAAATGCATTATTCCCCATCAAAACTAATCCACCATTAACCCTCATATATATGGTGAACCATTCCCAATGAGAGCACATATAATGGGAACATCTCTATTCATGAATCCGTGAGTCTTTAAAATAATCGCATTTATCGAGGCTGACAATATATTATTTATTACAGTTTTCAAGCTTCCATCAATAATATTGGCCTCACTAGATGCTCTTTTTTCATTCTCTTCGAAATTCTGACAGTCCCTCTTGACATGCCTCTTTTTCTTGCAGTAATAGCATCAAACATTACCTTTTTTTTATCTGAATTTGGATATGGATTTACCCTAACTTTCACATCTCTTTTCATTTATGTCAACATATTTCTCTCTAGCTGCTAAATTATCTACATGTGGTTGAACATTAGCTTGTCTCTTCTTCAAATTATTCGAATGAAGAGTCAAAGTCCTATCTATCTCTATGGTATCTTTTCTATAAAGAAATATGATGACTAGATGCTCATACAAATGAGGGAGTGCGTACAACAAGATTATAGCTTAATCCTCATCATCCATCTTAACACTAATGCTCAATAATTCACAAATAATTTTACTTAAAACCTTCGGATGCTGATCATTATCTATACCTTCATCATGCACAAGGTGTGTAGATATTGCTTCAAATATAGCCAATTTGTGAGGGACTTTTTCATGTATAGACTATCAAGCTTCGACTAAATGCTTGATGTCGAATCCTCATTGACGATGCTGAACAACACTTTGCTCGTTAGGCACAATCAAATAGCTATTAGATCTAACTCTGCACTGCCCTCATATGACATGGATACTAGTTTCTTTTTCTTTCCTTTTAAAGCATTATTTAACCTTCTTGCTCTAGCAAATTAGTACAAATCCTGAACATTGATTGCCAATTTTCGAAATTGATTTTGCCATCAAATTTCTCCACCTCGAACTTTGCATTCGGAACCTTTATCGCTATAACAACAACCCCAAACTAGGCTCTGATTATACTTGTTGTGTGCAGAAGCTCTAAAATCCAATGGATTGATTTTTTGACAATTAAAGAATGAGAAAAACAAAATAGGCAATTAGCAAATGATAGTAAGAAAAATAAAACAACAAAGAATTAATGTATAAAGAACATCAGGATTTTACGTAGTACGTCACAGATGTGGCTACATCCATGGAAAAATACGATTAAGAAAAAAAAAATACAAGATGACTCTTATCAGATAGAACTGGATATACAAAATCTCTCACGAAGCCACCATGGTTCTACAATTTTCTCTCTATATCCAAAGTTTCCCTTCTTTTCTTTTATGTATTTTCTCTCTCTACAATATAATGCCCCCGTCTGACAGGCCGCCCCTACTTTGTCGGATCTACCAATATGAGGGTTAGGCTTTTTTTCGGATTATCTGCCAAGGAGAGAAGCAGCTGTCAATTGAAGTATGGAACTACCTCCGTGGAGAAGAACATCTTGAAGGCCAAAGACTTCAAACTGCAAATCAAGCAGCACAACCACTAGTCACTAGTTAGAAGGAAGTGTGTAAGAAAGCATGCCTTGGCCTCTTGGTAGGAGGTTTGTTGTCCCCCTCCTTTTTGGTTTGGCCGCGGTACGACCGATGCTTCCCCTGATTCAGACGATGAAGGAGATAGTTGCTCACCAGTCACGACACTTGAACCTGAACGATTAGATCCAATTGGATTTGATCCATTCAAATTCCCACATATCCAACTGATTTGGTCTTGTCCTATCTAACCCAATAGAGGAACTTAGAACGGCTAGCTAGTTTTGGATGGTGGAACGGGATATTTTGGGGAGGTCGGACCCATCCCATTCTCTCTCCGGGCATGAGCAGGAACATCAAAATCTCAGATCAAATACATGACGGAAAGGCATATCATCATAGAAGACTTGTAAGATTAAAATTTTATAGGCTGCCTATAGAAATAGTTGACCGACTGCCTAACAATTCTTTTTTGTGTCTAGTGCGTGGAGTCGTGTCTCCCAAATGATCATAATCTGGCTGCTCATATAATATAAGGTAGATTGAACTTCCCTTCCCCCATACCATAGCCGAAGGGGATAGTGTATCTACAAAAGAGAGAGTACAGGCCCGCCCTTATTTAGAATTTAGATGCCGCTCAAATTAGAGCTTGTGTTAAGCATGCTTCTTTGACAAGAAAAGAAACTCTTTTTCCATGACAGTAGTCGTGCCTATAAACATACGGTACCCTAATATGGAGAAAAGAAAACCCAAAACCATGAGGTCCCCTTCTTTTATGGCTTTCTGGATACCGAACTTTAACTTTTTCTATATGGACGCACATACCATCCTTATTCAAATAGGACTATACCAAAATTAACTCCTTAATAATACTAAGTCGGTTAATTTAATCACCATATAATATGATACTCACAAACTAAAAAGAATTAATCCCTTATTTATTGGGTTTCAAGACAAATGTAGCACAAAGTATAAAATTATGGACTTCATTATAGGAGATCTGAAATAGAATTTCTAACATCATAGAGATTACAAGAAAGAGTATTTAAATAGAAACCAATAATAGAAATGTATACTTTCTTAAATTACATGAGTTATGAGTGTTGGATTTGGTGATATCCAAATCACCCACATTAGAAAATCTCATATTATGTGGGATTGATATATTCTCAAAATATATAGGATTGAAATAATTTCTTATTATGTGATATTGATGTTGATATTTGATAACTTTTCTAAAGGAAATAGAAATCCATTAAGATAAAGACTCTTTGGATATATCTTTGGGGTTTTGAGATATATGTAATATCTATAGGAAGTTTCATTCTAATTTTATATATATGGGATGAAAGTGCAGAGAATTTGTGTGCCCTATTTGGGTCACCATATTGGAATGACAGTTCTTCTATATAGAGAGGGGGCACGACCTCCTGTGCATAAGATGCAATTGCCTCTTAGAAAAGACAGCTTCTAATAGAGAGAAACATTGTGATGGTGTTTCTTTTAGATTCCTAAAGATTGAGAGACTTGTTTCTTGTAGAGAAACGGCTCCCATAGAGATTTTGGGTTTTTTCTCTTTTAGTTAGAGAGAAAGCCAATTTCTCGTTTGCTTTCACAACTATTATCTGGTATTTTGCTTTCCCAACTATATCTGGTATTTTCGGAAATGGTTGTCTGAAGTAAAGAGAATGAAGGAAGAGTGGTTTAAAAGGTTTTGCTTAACTTGGTTTTATGTCAAGATTTAGGGAGGTTACTCTTTGTTCCAAAATCATTAATGTAACTTTCATTGATATAGTAGATTTCTGTTTGTCGTGCCTGTAGATGTAACCCTTTTGGGGTAAACCACGTAAATTTTTATGCTCTTGTTGTATGTGTTTCATGCTTTATTTCTCATACTTTATTTGTTGAAAATCAATCCATCGGGTTTAGAGCTTCCGTGCACAAGAATGAGCACCTAACATTAATGAAGAGGCTTGCTAAAACTAGGGCTAGCCTGAGAGTGCATGTTGAAAGAGTTTAATTGAGAGTACACCATTTTACAATGCATGCTTTAAGTATTGGCTCTTTAAGCATAAATTCTTTAGAAGCAGCAATCAGCTAACTAATTAAAATGGGATAAAAAACAACTTACGGGCACAGAGGCTATTTCATTCAACCACTTACGAACTTCATCATCCAATGCCGCAAATTCTTCCGGTAGCACTGTGAATCCAAAGAACCCTGTGGTTTCAACTGGTTTTTGTGTCCTTTTTATGTTTTTTTCTTCCATGTCTGAGATTTGCTATAATATCTGAAAAAAATTGTCTTGTCAATGAGACTTTCAAGTTCTGTAATTTCACCGAAGCATCCTAAGAAATAATACAGGAGGGAGAACCTGATGTAAAGGGCAGAATATAAACAACAATGTTAGAAATGAAAGGGAATGTGGATCGTTACCATTGGCTCAAACATCCAAACCAACACAAAATGTGATAATGCCAAATTATCAGAAAACAGTGTAACGGTAGTTGGGTAAGTTAAAAGGCGTTGATAAGTAAAGTAAAGTATTGATTTCACTTGCATTATACCATTATCATTTCTTTTTGTTTTGGTAGTTCAATGGTAGGATTCAACATTGGATGTAATGTTGCAGTAATCAGCACCTTAACCATTGAAGCCCAAGTCCAAAGACTAGTACTATTATTATTAAAAAAAATTTCCAAGAAAGTCTTCATCAAATATGATAAAAAGAATTTAAAAGGGCAGTAAACCCAAGAAAAAGGAATACCCAATTTAACCAATTTTAACCCAATGTTGAAAAACACAACAATAAGGCAGACAGGCTTTCCAATTGGAACTCTTTATTCATGCAAGAAACCAATCAAAAATACAAAAGAGAAAAATATAAGATCCCAAAAAAAAATTGCAATTCCAATAATAAACACTGCCATTTCAGATCACAATTTGATCTGAAATGTTAGAAGCCATAAGACACACTGCAGATCCAATACATTTTAAAAGTGAGAACTTATAAACATTTCTCACAAACTGATAAGGATCATCAAATACCATACCATGCCAAAGCAATAATTGAATAACAAATAAATGCAGAAAACTAAACCAACCCAATGAAAAATACAGTTTAAAAGAGATTTTAGTGCCATAAAATTCTCATTTCCATTAAAAATACAGCCATTCAGTGTCTGATCATCATTCAGTGATCAGACACACTCATATGAAACACCACTGTAACCCCATGAAAAGCATGCACAAGTTAACAATAGACCATAATTCCCAAACCAAGCAAAAATAAAATACATTAAATTAAAATAAAATAAAATAATTTCAAAACAAGACAAATACATGTCCCATTACCTTTCCACTACACAATACTAAACTAGAAACAATCATAAAAAAAGAAAAAGAAAACAGCGAACGCATTCATGGCTTTCTGAATTTTACCATAATTTTCTTTCAGAAACAGCAAACCGTGCGAAAGAAAGGATTCCTTCAAGAACTGGAATGAAGAGTATCAAAGAAGTTGTACTTATATTTGCAGAAGAGTGCATTTCGATGGGTTTCTCCAAAAAAAAATGGAGTAAAAAATGAAGAAAACAACAAAATAATAAAACTAAAATTGAAAAGCAAAAAAAAAGAAGAAGAAAAGCAGACTATGAAATGCAGTTGGCACCGTATGAACGTCGAGGCCTACTTATACATGATTTATGAGGACGTTAAAGTCTATGCAAGTTCAGAAGAATCAACGGCAAGCACAAGCCTTGTTCCTTTTGCATTAGACCTCTGAATCGTTGGATCTCAACTAAGTTGCACGTTGGATAAGTGCGAGTTCCTGACTGCCTCTCTTCTATTTCAAATTCGTTGAACCTACAAGAGGCCGTTAAAGGCGGACATGTGGGACGGGGGTCGACGGCCCAGATTCGGTTTTAGAAATGGCTTAGTTCATCGTGCGGCTTAGGTTTCGTGGTAGAGGTCGGCTCACCCTAGTCGGCTCCAAACCGTGCTTAGTTGCTCTAACAATTCTAAAAATGACCTGTCTTAACAATTTTCTCTAAAAACAATAAGAATCCTCTCTCTTGCTTATTAATAACTACCATCCCTGGCCCTGCTCCTTTCCCCTAAGGGTTGGCCCAGGCTGGGGCCGGTATGGAACAGGCATGGACCTTATAAGGGCCAGGCATAGCCGGGCCATGTCGAGTGAAATTAGATGAAAACAAAGCAAAAAATATGAAAAACTAAGCCGGGCCACATCGGGTGAAATTAGACGAAAACAAAGCAAAAATATGAAAACGAAGCCATGCCTGCCTTGGCATGGCCCAGGCCCTAATTTTGTAGTTCTAGACCGATTGGGCCAAGCAGGGCCTGGGCCCACAAGAATGCCCCCAAAATTACTTTTGGAAAGGAAGATACATTTTTTTTTTTTTTTTTTATGTATTCGATAATTTGGTAGCAAGGAATATTTGCATGAACAAAGAACAATGAATTTTTATTTTATTTTAAGAAAAGTATCATGTTATGACTAAAGCTAGAGATGGGGAATCCATCACAGGAAAAAAAAAATGTCTATTAAAAAATATATGCCAAAAGAAGGAATACTTTCAAATTTGAATTATGGTAGGGCACCTATAAGATTTCTAGGAGACAATTGTGCTTATGGATTTATCAAAACCTAAATATAGGGTTATTGAGACCTTAAAAAGCAAAGCGGAAGAGTAACATTGGCAGGTCCATGAATGCAATAATTTTATAGATATCCTAATACCCATAATATCTTACTTATTTTGAGCTACTGACAATACAAAAATCCAGTGACATTTTTTCATGTAATTAAAACTGGTACATTGCACACTTCTCTTTGGTTTTAGGCCATATTAATTTTTATTTGAATTAGAGAAATAATATGGAAGTAGATGAGATTTTATTGTGGATGAGAGGGAGGCAATGTGCCCTGTAATACCCTAATCTCTTCCTCCCTAACCTACATTAGGTCTCCCAAAATAGGGTCCTCTTTCCTTAGTAAATGACATTTGTGAGGCTATTTTTTGGTTTTGTGCATGTAGAATTGATATCTACACATATTGAGCCACAATTAAAGGGGTGGGCATGTAGCATTCAACTTGACAAGAACCCCTATAACAGAAAAAATATAAAAGTGTGACCCTTAATGTATATGTGTATATAGAGAGCACGTAGGCTATCCTCATAAAATTCCACCGCTATTTATTTGACTTTAATGTTTAAATATATATTATTTTCATTTTAATGAACAATCACAAAAACTAAAAATTTGAACACACAATCTAAAAAGTTTTTTTTTAACCCAATTAATATATGTTATTGATTTTACTGAGATGCTTATATCTAGGCCTTAGAAGGCTCTTTTTCCATTTCATTTGTTTAGGTAGTTTTATCATCATTAGATTAAAAATATCAAAAAATAAAAAATTGATTTTGAATTTGTAAAGGCCTAGATCTTGAAATTCACCAAATGGATGATCTAAATTCATTATTGAGGTAACTCGTTTTGAATATATCTAGGGTGTAAATTGAATTTTATTTTTTTGAGATTGATTATTGGAATGAAGAAAGTATTTGCCCAAACTCAATTTTGATGGTAATGTTTGGGGGGAGAATCGAGTTGCAGTATATGGGGGTATGTTGTGAGATTCAGGAGGAGTTATTCACTAATCTTACCAAGGTCGGTTGCATAAAAGTGATATTAACGAAGTGGAGATTTGGGCTTTGAAGATTGGTGTCTCCAAACTTCAGCCAAGTCACAAAAGGCCTATTATTGAGGGGGATTCAGTTAATGTGATCAAATGGTGTTGGGAGCCGGATTGTATGCATTGGTTTTTAAGCCCTATTATGGATGAAGTTCTCTTGTGCTTTCAAGGGAGAGAAGTGTTCTTTTTCATGTTTTTAGATATTTTAACGGAGATGTCGATTGTTTAACGAAACATACGACTATGGCCTGGTGCTTCCTCCTCTTCCCCTCTGTTCCTTTCTTCTTTCTTCTTCTTTTTTTTTTTTTTTCCCTCTCTTTTTACGTTGTATTTTTTTTATTATCTCAATAAAGCTTACTTAATGTTTCAAAAAAAAAGAAAAGAAAAAGGTCAATCCAAATGGGACCGAATTACGTTTCATTTATTTTCTTTTAAGAGATATTTGAGAGCAAGAGAGACAGTTGAGGGGCCAATGGTGATTCGATCACTCGTAAGTACCATCACAAAAACCAAGTTAGTCGTTATCTTTTATATCCTTCTTTAGAATTTTCTCCTCTACAATATTGCAAATGTCACCATCAAATCATGAGAACCTAGGTATCCTCCGATATAATTTGCGACATCACAGAAAGCGTAGGAAAAAATATTTAAATAGAAACACAAATTAAAAATATGTATTTTTTTAACTTTCCTTTAATCCGTCTCAAGCATGAGTAAAAGAGGTGGGTTATGTTAGGTAGGCAATCAATGTAAAATTTTGTCAAAACTTTTCATGAATCTTAAATCTATGTTATTGTTTATGCGGCATTCCTTATAAAGAACACGTTGTACCAGATGGCCTCACTGAGGATATGGCCTTTTTATAGAGAAAAATGATAGACTAGGATTCATGTAGGCAAGCACAAATAGTTGAAAAAAACTCTTAAGGATGATGGTGATACTTTCTTATATTATAGGTATTATAAGCACATAACAAGTGTGTCACAACATTCGTGAAATTTTATTTTAGACATTGTGCTCAAATAATAGAACATGCTCAACCACCCCATTTTCAAATCTAACACTCAATAATGATTGTGAAGTGCCTGACAACCACCTCATTTCAAATCTAACACTCAATAATGATTGTGAAGTGACTGACAGTAATAATATGATATAAAGAAACAAAAGGGTAGTACACCCAACAAAAAGAAAGCCCAATTTAACCAAATTGAACACTATACTGAAAACCACAAAAGTATTGCAGACAATGGAACAAGCATTTCCAATTGGAAATCTTTACTCATGCAACAATCCAATAAAAAATCCAAAAGAAAACATTATAAAATCCCAAAAAAATTTCAGTTCAGTGAAATTTTCAAGTTTATCTTCAAAAGTCATAGGAGACAATAAATGAACAAGAACTGCAATGCCACAAAAAAGGATACTTAATAGGGGACTAGAAAATCTATTGAAACCCATCTCAATCATCCTAGAAAAAGGATACTTAACCAATTACCAACCCTTTCTATGTACTCAACTTCAAAGTTTAGAAAATCAGTATTTGGACTGAACTTTCATGTCTCTTGTCCACCTAAGTCATTAAAGGAACACACATTTACCTCCTGTTTCACTTATTTCAGAGAGTTTAACCTTGATAACGTTTTTATTATTGTAGCAGGGAGCTTTCATTATTTAGGTGTTCTATAGAACTAGAATTATGTGTGACGTAGGGATGTTCTCTTGAAGTGTTTATCACAAGAAAATATGTGAAGATAGAAAGCCATGGCGATATGAAACATAAACACGGTGAAAGCAAAGAAGTTATCTAATCATAAATAGAATGTAATTACAATTTTGATTAATGAATCATTGAACATAACGATGCAAGCAAGCTTTTGGAACGACCCTGTTTGTGTCCATAATAAATATCATAAATTAAAGTATTAGAAATGTGTCAATTTGTAAAAAAAGACACTCTTACATTTGTCCGTGGCTGAACTTTGGCCATCTTTTAGGGTGTTTAAAGTTAAACCAGTGCTCTAGTGAAGCTTTCGAATGGGGTTGATTCCCAAGTTTCCTGGCACATTTTTCTTCTGTGAACGAAGCTCTTGATAGGTTTTGTTGGCAAGCTTGTCATACTTCTTGTGAGGCCAAGGTTTCAAAAAATGTGATCCGGATTGAAATCTGTCGATCTGGATCGTAAATCAACCAGGCCGATTTGGATCGTTGAACTAATCAAGCAGATTTAGGCCGGGATTCGATCAGGTCAATCTGGATCTTGCTAAATATCGGGAACCGATCAGTTAATTGATAAAACCAGCCGATTCTGTCAGAGAATCGATCCCACTTTATTTTCAAATAATTTCAATTTTTTTATACCCCAATTTTTTTAGTCACCCATTTCACTAGGCTGAATCGTCAACCCAGACTACTGATCTAGACCAGTTTGCCAGAGGACGATCTGGGTCACCAAACTGTATTTTTAAATGTCACATAAGGAATCAACAAGCCCATTGGTTGGTGCGTTCAATTTGGGACAACCAATCAGATATAAATTGTTAGGCTTCCTCTCTCCTAAATGAACTTTGGTTATATGAAATGTCTAAATCCACAATCATTTCGGCGAAATGTCTAAATCCACAATCATTTCGGTGAATTTTTTGATACAGTTGAAAATTACTGATTGCCAATAACTGACAAAACAAACGCGTTTGAGAGAGAAACACAAGAACTTAAAGAGGAAGCATAAATGTGCGGATCCGAGTCCTCCACCACGTGCCCACAAGCTCAAGAGAAGAATAAAAATACTCATAAAAAAGACCTCTCTCTCCATCAAAGTGCAACTTTTATTCATTCTTAAAAAATCAACGTCTTTACAATGAGGCGTCTTTCCACTTTTATTCCCCCTCTCGTTTCCTAATCCTGTTATCCTCAAAACATAATACCTTTATGAAGACTTCCTAATAAAAAAACCAATCTTTATCTACCAAGGCCAAGTTTCTGAAAAGTTAAATTTGCCTAAAAGCAACTCAAGCCAAAAGTGCAACCTAGCCAAAGAGCGGATTTAACCTTCCTAAAAACAAAAAGATGAACTTCTCTTTAGACCGATGCCTCTTAAATATAAAAGGGACCCTCTAAAGGCCCAGAAAAAGGTAGACTCAATGGACCTACTCTTTTGACATTAAGTAAATTCAATTCTCTCCCATCATATGAAATGGATTCAACGTAAAATTATGAAATTCTTAGAAGAAGAGAATGAATCAAAATATAGGCTATACCAAAATTCGGTGCAAAGAACCAACCAGACTGACTTAGTAGATAAATCAGGAATACAGACTAACTTCGGGTTCGGTCATAGCATAAAAGATCTTTTAGAAGCACATACTCCTCCGGGAGGTCGATTGTGATGGGCACATAAAGGTCTTTATGACACAATCAATAATTCTATTCATTTTTAATTAAGACTTGCTCTAGATGCTTTAGGGGTTATTACTTCTTTGGTTGCTCAACACATGTATTCTTTACCTCTTTGTGCATTCATAGTACAAAACCTGACTACTCAAGCTACGTTATATACTCATTACCAATACATCGCAAGCTTCATCACGACAGGGGCTTTTGCTCATGGAGATATATTCCTCATTAGAGATTACAATCCGGAACATAACGAGGATAATGTATTGGCCAGAATGTTAGACGATAAAGAAGCTATAAAATCTCATTTAATTTGGGCCAGCTTGTTCCTGGGTTTCCATACTTTAGGACTCTATGTTCATAATGGCGTCATGCTTGCTTTGGTACTCCAGAAAAACAAATTTTGATCGAACTTATCATTTCCCAATGGATACAATCCGCTCAAGGTAAGACCTCATATGGATTCGATGTACTCTTATCTTCAACGAACATTCGAGCATTCAATGCTGATCGAAGCTTATGGTTACACTGGCTGGTCGAATGCTATTAATGGGAATGGTAATTCATTACTCCTAACAATAGGTTCTGGAGACTTCTTGGTTCATCATGCTATTGCTCTAGGTTTTCTTCTTTTTTAGACGCGATCCGATTACTCCAAATAATCAATCGCAGTCATCTCGATTGCATCATGTTTTCATATTTTGGCCATAATGGCCTCTTTAAATTCTCAAATGTTGAACTACTTCCTCTTTTACTTTATCTCTGCAATAAACTTGCTCTCCCTTACGGAAATACATAGAACAAAAGTAAATCATAAACCTTATCATATTAATACTCATAATGCATTAATCTCACAAGCTACATATATCATTTTACATGTTCAAAATGCATACCTTTACAAATCTTCAAATTATGTTGAAAATTTCAAATTATGTTGAAAATATGACACATATATGTTTTAATTTTGTTGAAAATGTGACACCATATAAATTTTAATTAGGGAAATTTATGTGTGGACCATGTTATATTAGTATTATAACAAAATGACTCGAAAATTAGCCATTATAACTTAGAAGGACAGATCTCTGATTTATTTATTTTTTTCCCAATTTACTCTTGGTCCCATGTTTGCAACATCGAACCACTCTTTACCTCTAAAATCGCTCTTTACCCCTAAAATGCTCAAGTTTGCCCCAATCTTCCCTTTCTCTCTCTGCCGTTTCCCTCTAGCTCTCTCTCTCTACCCTTTCCCTCTTGTTGTCTCTCTCTGCCTTTTCCTTCTGTCTCTCGCTCTCCCTCTGTAATTTTCCTACCCCTCTCGCTCTCACTCTCTCTCTAAATTTCTTGCACCAATACATAGCAATTTTAGAGAGACAGAGAAATGGAGTATGAGACTATGAATGGGCTAAGGCTCGGAAAGTGGATATACTTTGAAGATGCAAGTTTTGGAAATCCGGCTAAGAAACCATCGCAAACGAAAATCCAAGTAGTTCGAGTCGGAAAAACTAGGATTTCATGCCAAAATGGGCAACCAACAAGGTGCCAAATTGAGGGATGTAAGGCTTATCTTATTCTTGTGAAGCTATATTGTTGCAACCACAAGGTTTGTGGGGCTCATTCCAAATCGCCAAAGGTGATTCTTGCTGGTTTGGAACAAAGGTTTTTTCAACAATTTAGCATATTTGATTCGATTTATTCTGTCTTTTGGATTGGCTTTGGTTTTTAATTTTTATTTGTATTTTCTCTTGTTGCTGAGTTTTTGGATTTATTTCTCTCTCTATACAAATATGCATCTCTCCTATAGTGTCTACCCTAGTTTTTGGGTTTTTTCTGTTGCTGAGTTTTTGGGGTTCTCTCTTTTGGCTATCGTGTACATTTGAGTTTTTGGATCGGCCTCTCTCTCTCTCCTCCATTTTGGTTTTTGAAATTCATTCAAGTTCTTTTTTGTCTCTCTCCCTCTCTCTTGTACTCGTAGATTTGGTCTCTCTTTGTCTCTCTAAAAATCAGTCCAAAATTGCAAACATAAGACTGAGAGTAAATTTGAAAAAAATTAAAAAATATTGGGGATCTGTCCTTTCAGGGTATAACATTCAATTTTTGGTAATAAAATCTGGTCCGTATATGATATTATCATGCACAACGTTGGTTTCAGCCATATATGATATTATCGTGCACAACGTTGATTTCAGTCATACATATAATGAAACCATCCAGTATTATTATCAATTTGTGTCCATGACATAAAAATAATTATTATGATTTAAAACAGAATCATTCCAATCCAACTGATTGTATATATAGAAAAAGTTTGACAATGATCAGAAGTACTATCTCCATATGAAGAGTAGGAGGTGGTTTCATTGAAAATCAACCATGTCCAGTGAAGGATTGCATTTCTGCTTTGAGCCTGTCGAGTTCAAAATAGAGCCATTCGGTCCGCCTCATATACATGTCTCGTTCTTCGGTCGTGTTCTCCAAAAGGGCATCTTTTGAAACCAATTCAGTTAAGAGGTGAAAAATATGATCATTTAACAATTGGAATTTGCTTTGAAGCATGTCTTTATGTGCGTGCAATGCATTTAGATCATTCATCAGTCTATCACTTTCATCGTGCAGTACAACTACCGTGTCATATAGCGCATGAGCGAACTCTAATTCAGATCGCTTAGATTCCATATCTTTTCCATCGTCTTCCTCGTTTCTCTCTCCTTCCTTAGGTAAAGGTGAAATGGATGAGTTTACCTCAGAAGTTTCAGGGTTTCTCACAGAGCTTTCCATAAGGTTATCTTGCTTATCTTGATCTATTTTATCTTCATTTCCTCCACTTTCCTGTTCCAAAGGAGTGATGGATGAGTATGGCTCATGTATCTCATGGGTTATCACATATATTTCACCTAAACAAATACTTAAGTAAAGGATCAAAAGCACGAAAAGGAGACAAGTAAAAACAAAAGTGAAGAAAGAATGCCTCATGATAATAGTTCAGTAGATCCCATTACATCTCCAGTAAACGTAAACCTTCCATGCATGGTGAGGGCCATTCATGCATGCATATATAGCTTTCAGAAGAGAATTTAAAAGCAGTATTAATATTTATCATAACTTATTATAGATATGGAATAAAGAACTTTCCTTCAACATAAAGTCTGTCTCTATAATGCATTAAGAGTAGCAAAGGCATGATGCAGAAAGAACTAGCCTCACCTAGATCTATATACATGTATCACGATACCAACTGAAGCATTTGTCAAGGTCAAAATTCAACCTATTTGGAGTAGATTTCAGCTTGTCTGATGACATAATCATGCCAAATTTTCTAATCATGCCAGGCATGACTCAAAACATGAAGCAATCTTTTAAAATGCAAATTTTCATTATATGCCATATTCCTTCTTGAAAATTTTATGTAGGTTTTCATCAGCAAGTTAGTGATGTCAAATCCATTAAATGTAAAGAAAAAACAACAATAAATAATAGGAAACTAGATGCCCCATTGTAGATCCCATTATATGATATCCTTTAGAAGACGCTGATTCTGGTTGGAGTGTGTTGGGGAGATTATTATTTTTATTTGAAACATAAAGTAATCTAGAAGTGATTCAAACACAAATCTTCTTCCCGTGTCATAAGCGATGTTTATTAGACAAATATATTGTCTAATAAGAACCTCATCTCAACTATTTGGGATCAGCTTTACCTCCAATAATATACGGGTCCTAGAGTGCCTCACAAGTATATGAAGAACAAAAATAGTCTTGGCTTCAACTTATGTCGAATCGACTTAAACCAATAACTATTATAAAGAAAGAAATATTCCTAAGTAGCATTTAAGCACAGACAACCTCGCAACTCCACACCAAAGAAGGAAATTATTATAAATTTGTTGAAAGAAAGGTTGATTTTTTTGTTTTTTGCAGATTTATTTGATGTCTTTGTATTGTCTTTTCAACGAGCCAGGTTACAAATGGGATCGCTTGTGAATGAGCAAACCAATCTGTTCATTCTTCACTCCAAAAAGTAGAATAGAATGAAACTTTTAAATTACTAATTAAAGAAAGTAAATTTATAAGATGTTTTATCTAAAAGAACTAGAGACACCGCACTCAATCTCTCATGAAGCCTCTCTCTCTGTATAATATTCTCTCTCTAGGTTTTTTTCTTTTCCTTTGATGTATTTTCTTCCTCTACAATACAATATAATAGAATATAAATGGAGACAAGCAAACCTAAATGAGACTTACGTGAGCCCCACTTTTCTAGCTTTTTGGATACGTATCTCTATTTTTTCTATGTGGACTCACATACCATCCTAATCTAAATAGGGCTATACCCAAACTCAAGTCTAAGATAATAGTGAGTTGGTTAATAGAACCTTATATAATAGGAAACACCCAAAATAAAAGGAAATGATCTTATTGTGTTTCAAGGCAATAAAATAGATTATCATTGATCATCTTCTCCATGTGCACTTCTACAAGCACTTACCTTGGCAACACACTAGGCAAGTCCAAGCACAACTGGAATTTATGTTTTTCTTGGTGTCAATCATCGATACGAAAATATCAACTTTAGCTATTATCTCATGGATAAATTGGTACATAAAACTAATACGGTTTGTCCTTGCATTATATACCTGGTTCTTTACAAAATGTATTACTATCTAATTATCACACTAGACAATTGTCCCATCTTATTGTTATGGAAATTATAGAAACCTATACTTATTTTTAGGTACAATATTTTCCTTCTTTTTATGTGTACCAATATTAGGAAGGTGGTGCATATGTGTTTCTTTAGTAATACGCTGTTTTATAACCCCATAAATTGGGGTTCTTGTCTTAAATACATCTTCCATGGGGGCTTAAGGCCAAAATATACATAAATACAGTTTCTAACATGGTATCAAAGCTTGGTTTTGAAATAAATTGAAATACACTCGATTCTAATCTGCTACCTCTGAAATTCTATACCTCCGAAAAATAGATGTTTAGCCGCCTGAAAAATCAACCACAACCCAAATCTGCCGCCTCTAAAGTCAACCATATGAAACCTCTGAAAACTCCGACTTGAAATCAACCCTCACGAAATACCCAAAAGGTAAGCATCTGTTTATATATATATATATATATATATATATATATATATATATATATATATATATATATATATATATGTAATTTTTTATTTCTATTTTTTCGTTACTCGATTATGTCTCCTCTTGATTTGTTGTTATGTTAAGTTCGAGGAGTCGGTTTTTGAGGATCGCTAATTTGCAGTTGCTCAAGCTTCTTTTGTTCTTGCTTTGTTTCTATGGGCCTGCCTTCCAAACTCAAGTTGCTCTCTCGTAATACATCTTGACTTTGAGGGGGGAGTGTGGAAATTATAGAAACCTACACTTAGTTTTTGGTACAATATTTTCCTTTATTTTATGTGTACCCATATTAGGTAGGTAGTTCATTGCATATGTGACTTTCTTTAATAGTACACAACTTTGTAACCCTATAAATTGGAGCTCTTGTTAACATCTTCGATAAGCTCTTAAATAGATCTTCTATGGGGGCTTAAGGCCAAATATACAGAAATAGAGTTTCTAACAGTTGTAAGTCCAAATTATTAATAGGCTCCTTAAGACAGATGGTTTATTTCATTACTTTGGTAACAACCATGTATTCTGCTTTAGTCGTAGACAAGGCATCCATGATTTATTGCATTGACCTCCAACTGCTTTAATTTCTTACAAGTGTAAATATATAACATGTAGTAGATCTTCTATGGTCAAATTCACTTGCATAATCAGCATCAACATAATCAATAAAATTATCACCAGACTTGTTGTTTTTATCAAACACCAAACCCACATCTGTTAGCGAATGCAAAATCCAGCTTACTACATGCTAATACTTCTTTCTTGGATTATCCATATACTTGCTTACAATACTAACATGAGATAGATCTGTGTGCGTGCAAACCATTACATACATGAGACTTCCAACTGCAGTAACATAGGGAATATGCAATATGTATTCATTTTCAACATATGTACTTAGAGATAATAGTGCAAACAATCTGAATGTGAAGCAAGAGGTATGTCCATTCCCAAATTTTTCTTTGCTAATCCAAATGTTTTATCTCAAAGTTTTAGCAAGCTGATCTTCAATATACGACTTTATGAAGTATTCTTCGAAGCAATAAGCATATCATCCACACAGAACAATAAATATATGAATGAGGCATTAGTAAATCTCTTAAAAGATGTACAATTATCATATGAAATACCCGTGTTCAATTATGAATGTATCAAAGTGTTTTTACCACTGCCAAGGAGATTGCTTTAAGCCATATAATAACTTCTTCAGCTTACAGATATTGTCTGTCTTGCGTTTAACTACAAAGCCTTGAAGCTGGGTTATATAAATTTGTTCCTCTAGCTCTCAATACAAAAATGCGGTCCTAACATCAAATTAAACAATGAAACCATGGTCAGTAATAATTGAATAAAAGTATGTTTTAAAACTGAAGAGAAGATCTGGTCATAGTCAACACCTTCTTTTTATATATAGCCTTTTACAACCAAACATGCCTTAAGCCAATCACCACCAAACTCAAGTGGCCTTACTTTCTTCTCATAAACCCACTCATATCTAATGGCTCTCTTGCCTTTAGGTAACTTCACAGTATCCTAGGTGAGATTCTTCTAAAGAAACTTTATATTTTCTTTCATTGAATGATTCCACCTGCTACATTCAATATCATGTGTAACTTCCTTAAAAGTGGATGACTCTTGGATTATAATAATCAATGTGTAAGCCACTATGTCTTCAAATCTATACTGTAAAACTAGATTTTTTGCGATTTTTATCCTTCCAAGCTAGGGTTGTTCCTCATGTGGAGCACGCTCAACGACCTCCTCATAGTTAATATTTTCCACCACTCTTTCACTGGGATTTTATGGGGCACATATTTTGAAAAATTTTCTAGAGTTTTGACTCCACTTTAATTGTACACCACTACTATAAGGGCGTGCTTCATAAGTGAAAGTTTTTGGAAGTGGGAGTTAAATAACCTACTTCCATGTTTGATATTACTATGTGGAAGCTGTAAAGTGGAAGGGTGACCTTGCATTCAACTTTTTTTTAGTGTTAAAATGGGTTCATTTTTGGAAGACCTCTCTTCCATCAAAAATGATGGAAGAGCAGTGTTCCACAATTTGTGGTAGAATCCCTTCCACTCCAAAAAACTCCCTGTGTCAAACACACCCTAATTTTCTTTTCCCTCACCCTTCTAAATTCACCTCCATACGACATACTCATGAAACTAATATCACAACTGATAATAAACTTAGGTAACTTAGGTTTTAGGCACCACAATCTATAGCCTTTAACTCTATCTATATAACCAATGATTATACACTTCTTTGGCCTTGGACTTCACTTATCATCCTTTACATGAATATAAAATGAACAGTAAAAAATTCTTAAATGAGAATACTTAGTAGCTTTACCACACCATACCACTTGCCATAGTTTTATCATAGATGGCGACCTATTGATGAGGTAACACGTTGTATTGACTACATCTGCCCAAAAGTCATCAACTTCATTCTAATGCGAACTCTTTCGAGTGGAATAGCCACATATGCAACAACTGAGTCAAGTTAGATCATTACCAGTAGATACTTAAATGGTTACTCTATCTGTGATGGTAAACCCAAGTAGCACATATAAATTCAATCCAATCATTTTACCCTTTGTTACAATGAAGGTGCCTTTTAGGAGTCTACCTTCTCCACTAAATTTGTAGCCATTGATAAGGTAACACTAAAGCTCCTAAAGAGATAAGACTCTATTTCAGATCTTGAACATATCTCACATTAGTTAAGGTTCTCACAACTCCATCATGCATCTTGATAGTAATTATCCAACAGTCCTACAAAATGCATCATTCCCCATCAAAACTAATCCAACATTAAGCCTCCTATGTTTGGTGAACCAATCCCAATGAGCACACACGTAATGGGGACATCCTAAATAAAGAACCCGCGCGTCTTTAGCATAATCGCACTTTAAAGAGACTGAAAATACATTATCTATTCCACTTTCCTAGCTTCCATCTATAATACTGGCCGCACCAAAGGTTATTTTTTCATTCTCTTTGGATTTTTTTTACAATCCCTCTTAACATTCCTCGTTTTCTTGTTGTAAGAGCATCAAACATTAACTTTTTCTTATCTGGATTTGGATCTAGACATACCCTAACTTTCACGTCCCTTTTCATTTATCTTAACAAATTTCTTGATGCAGCTAAACTAGGGGGACTACAAAATAGTGAGAGGAATAGTAAGAGAATGTAGAGAGAGAAAATTGGTGGGAGTCAAAGCTCACCACAATATTACAAAAAAATTCAATATTCAAAATTGAAATTGCATACAATATGAGCTCCAACTTGGAATGTCCAACCCATTTTATGCTACTTGTCTTTCAAGTTTCCAATATATATTAAAAGCTAACCTATTCTCATTGCACAATCAACCAAGTTCCTAAGCATACTCCAACTCCCAAATCTTGGCTACTTACGTTGACTCTCTCTTTACCCCTTTCAAGACTTTGGAAACCTACTATTACACCATTCTAGGCTCGTGGAAACTAGTTGTCCATGCTAGATTTGTGGGTCCCATATTAGGCCCTACATCATCCTCCCTGTGTTCGAGAGAACTCACCCTCGAGTTTGTATTCGAAACACCATAATACTCGATGAGAACTATCATCTCTGTAGAGAAATTCTATAATATTCGTAGCCTTAAAATCATTTGATAATACTTGCCCATGAACTTTGAAATAGGCTAAGACGAGTCTTACAGTACAACCACAACCTTTTTCAATTCGAACTCGGTGAGTTGCTATAGGGATCTTCACTTAAGATGAAATAATAGGTCATCCTTCCTTCTAGCATTGAAAGCATTATCATACACTTTTTGGTGTACATTATTTTCAACAAACTCATCAATAAGAACAACCAATGAAAATGGCATCAGCTCCTTTGAGCAAATCTCTGGCACCCCCAGTTCAGATAAGACATAGAGAGCTAGGGCACAGCCAAGGCAGTCACCATAAAGTAGCAGAAAGAAGTCATTCGAGTCTAAACACAATTGATTGTCATCACCATCATTGAAAGAAAGGAGTTCTTTACAATTCCTGACTCTAATTGTTTCCTTGTCTACTTCTTCCCCTTTATCATTTATTTCACTTGTTCCTTTTTCAGACAAATAAACAAGTTATCTCCAATATTTTGCAATCAACTCCTTCACGTCCACTGGTTCTTCATAAAAAACATGAGCATCCATAAAATCCTCTCTAAGAGTATGATCTTCTTCTCAATCCTCTTTATTGACTAGATCGCCATTAAAGTCATTGTTGCCAACTTCTTTCTCAACACCTAAATCATCATCACGGGACTTGTCCAAGATTGGTAGTAAGTCTCAGTCCGCAATAACTGAGAATATTTAATGAGAACAAAGTTTATCCATAGTAGTTCTCGAATAGAGTTCCCTAATACCTGCCCAAATTATCATCTATTTGGCACCTAGTTCCATGACATAGGGCACCAAACTATTGACTATGATCACACCATGAATATAACCTGTCAATTACCATCTGGGTCTCCAACTTATCACTTAAGTTTTCATGGCTGAGTTCATGTTCACTGCGAGCTTCTTGACGCTCGAGTCGCAAGATTAGCTGCTGCACTTGCCTCCAAAGTTCCTCCAATTATTCATGTTTTGTGTTGTTCACTCTGTGGTTGCCACAACCATGTCTTCCCCTTCTTGCCGCCATGGAAAAGCCCTATAGAAATAATATCCTGCCCAGATTGAACTCAAGCTCTGACACCAAACAATGCAGATAAATTGTGGGGGACTACAACTTAGTGAGAGGAACACACACAAAGAGAGAATGTAGTTGTACACAACTTAGTGAGAGGAATACACACAATGTTAAATAATACTTTGCTCGATAGGCACAATCAAATAGCCATCAAATTTAAGTCTTTATTGTCCTCATCTGACATGGACACTGGTTTCTTTGTCTTTCCTTTTAAAGCAATATATAAACCTTCTTGCACTAAAAAGTTAGTGCAAATCCTGAACATTGACTTGCCAACTTTCGAAGTTTTTTTTGCCATCAAATTTTTCCATCTCAAACTTTGCATTCAGAACCTTTACCTCGATACCAACAACCTGAAACCAAGCTCCAATAAATGTTGTATGCGGAACCTCCAAAACCCAATGGATTAATTTTTTGACAAATAAAGAATGAGAAAAATAGAGCCAGAGCTAAGCAAATGATTAGTAAGAAAAATAAAGCAGAAAACAAATAATATATTAAGAATACAGGTGAATATGATCGACGGTTTTTCACGAATCAAAGAAAAAAAATTACAAGATGACTCTTAACTGATAGAACCAGAGATACAAAACTCAATCTCTCACGAAGCTTCTCTCTTTCTCTCTATATCCAAAGTTTCCCTACTTTTCTTTTTATGCATTTTTTCTTTCTACAATACAATGTAGTATGGAGAAAAGCTGACCCAAAATACACCTATGAAGAGGCCCTCCACTTTTCTAGCGTTTTGGATACCTAACTCGATCTTTTTCTAGGTGGGATCACATACCATTCTTATCCAAATAGAACTACCCCAAAATCAATTCCTTGACAGTAATAATTTGGTTAATATAATCACCTGATAATATGATAATATGAGACACAAAATAAAAAGAAACAATCCCTTGGTTATTGGGTTTCAAGACAAATGCAACACAAAATGCCACTAAAAGGTATGGAATTCATTATACGAGATCTCAAATAAAATTTCTAACATCATAGAGATTACAGGGTAGATTATTTAAATAGGAACCCACATTAGAAATATATCCTTCCTTCAATTACCAGAGTTATGAGCACATAACATAAATGAAGAAGCCTGCTAAAGCGAGGGAATGTGCATGTTGAACGAGTTTAAGTCGGATTACACCACTTTATAATGCATGCTGTAAGTATTCTCTCTTGAGAATAACTTCGTTCAGAAGCAGCAATCAGCGAACTAATTAAATGGGATAAAAAAGAACTTACAGGCATAGAGGCCATTTCATTCAACCACTTGCAAAAGTCGCCATCCAAAGCTGCAAATTCTTCCGGTAGCTCTCTGGATCCAAAGAAGTCTTTGTTTCCACCTGGTTTTTGCGTACTTTTTATGTTATTTTCCTCCATACTGTCTGATATTTGCTATAATATCTGAAAAATATTGAACTGTCAATGAAACTTTCAAGTTTCACAAGTTCACCTAAGCATCCTAAGAAATAATACAGAAGGGAGAAACCTGATGTAAAGAGCAGAATATAGCAAACAATGTTAGACATGAAGGGGGATGTGGATCTTTACCATTGGATCAAGCATGCACACCAACACAAAAATTGACAATGCCAAAGTATCAGAAAAATGTGCAATGGTAGTTGTGTAAGTTAAAGGCCAGAAGATAAAAAACTAAAGTATTGATTACACTTGAATTATACCATTATCATTTCTTTTTGGTAGTTCAATGGTAGGAATTCAACCTAGGATCTAATGCTGCACTAGTCAGAACCTTAACCATTGAAGCCCAAGTCCAAAACTAGTACTATTTGTTATTAATTTTTTGCCAAGAAAAAGAAAACCCAATTTAAACAATTTTAAAGCCAAGAGAAAGAAAACCCAATTTAAACAATTTTAACCCAATGTTGAAAGACAACAATAACGCAGTCAGGCTTTTCAATTGGAACTCTTTAGTCATGCAACAAACCAATCAAAAATACAAAAGACAAAAATATAAGATCCCAAAAAAATATTTCAATTCCAATATAAAACACTACCATTTCAGATTAAAACTTGATCTGAAATGTTACAATCCATAAGACACACTACAAATCCAATACATTTCAAAAGTGAGAACCTATAAACATTTCTCATGAACTGAAAAGAATCAGCAAATACCATACCATGCCAAAGCAATAATAGAATAACAAATAAATGCAAAAATCTACACCAACCCAATGAAAAATACATTTTAAAAGAGATTTTAGTGCCATAAAATTTTCATTTTAATTAAAAATACGGCCATTCAGTGTCTGATCATCATTCAGTGATCAGACATACTCATATGAAACACAACTGAAACCCCATGAAAACCATGCAAAAGCCAACAATAGACCATTAAATCCTAAACCAAGCAAAACTAAAATACATTAAAATAAAATAAAATAATTCCAAAACATGACAAATACATGTCCCATTACCCTTCCACTGCACAATACTACACTATAAACAATCATAAAAAAGAAAAAGAAAAAAAGCAAATGCATCCATGGCTTTCTGAATTTTACCATAATTTTCTTTCAGAAACAATTCCTTCAAGAACTGGAATGAACAGTGTCAATAAAGATGAACTTACATTTACAAAATAGTGCATTCCAATGGGTTTCTCCAAAAAATAAAAAGTAACAAATGGAAAAAACAACTAAATAAATAAATTTAAACTTGAAAAACATAACAAAAAAGAAGAGAAAAAGGAACAGACTATAAAATGCAATTGACACCGAATGAACGTTGAGGCCTGCTTATACATGTTTCATGAGGCGTTAAAACCTATGCAAGTTCAGAAGAATCAACGTCAAGCAGAAGCCTTGTTCCTTTGCATTACATTTCTGAACCGTTGGATCTCAACCAAGTTGCACGTTAGATACGTGGGAGTTCCTGACCGCCTCATTTCTATTTCAAATTCGTTGAACCTACCAAGAGGACGTTAAAGGCGGCCAAGTGGGAGTGAGGTCGACGGCCCAGATTCAGTTTTAGAAATGGCTTAGTTCATTGTGCGGCTTAGGTTTTTTGGAAGAGGCCCCTACAACATAAAACTTATATACTTCCCCTTATCCAACCGTCCATTGTGAATGAAGGGCTAAGATTGCCCCAATCACAATGTCACGTCTCTATACTATTTTATTTTTAATTTTTTTTATAAACTATTTTTACACCAAGTTTTGGACGTCAAATCCTCTATTAAACTCGCACTGGCAAAAAAATATAATAAAAATTATTTTAAATAATATAAAATGACCAAAATACCCTTGTAAGTTTCAAGGGGTTTTTTGGTCATTATATTTTTAAAAAAAAAAATTAATAATTTTTATAGGTGCGTCCCAATGAGAAGATGGCATGTACCAAATTTCATATTTATACAATTTGTATAAAAAAACTAAAAATAAAATACTTTGAGACGTCGGATCTAAGATCAAATGGTGAGTGGCTCTCTTGATCAAAATTAAATAGCTGGATAGTAGGGGAAGCATAGATCTTATATGTAGCAAGGGAAATATAGAAATCTTGCCCTTTACTTCTAAAAAAGATAAAAATCCTCTCTCTCTCTTGCTTATTAATAACTAGCCCTAGCGCTAGCCTAGATCTATGCCCCTTAGGGCTGCCCCAGGCCGGGCCTTGGCCAGGCTGCATCAGGTAAAATTCAACCAAAACAAACAAAAAATATGAAAAACGAAGCCGAACCTGCCTTCACGTGTCCTAGGTCTTAGTTTTTTAGTGTCGGGCCCACCCGACCCACAAGAATGCTCCCAAAATTATTTTTGGAAAGGAAAATATTCTTACTTTTTTTTAACCAATAATATGGCAGGAAGGAGTACTAGCATTCACAAAGAAACATGAATTTTTCCTTTTTTTAAGAAAAGTATCATTTTATTACTAAAGTTAGAGATGGGGAATCCATCATAAGAAAAAAATTGTCTATAAAAAAATATGGGAAAGGTTTCTATACTTCCCCTATAGCACAGAAGATCTATGCTTCTCCTACCATCCAGTCGTCCAATTTTGATCAAGAGAGCCACTCACTGTTTTATCTTAGATCCGACATCTCAAAGTATTTTATTTTTAGTTTTTTTTTATATAAATTTAATGAACATGAAATTTGATACATGTCATCTTCTCATTGGGGCGCACCTATAAAAAATATTAAAAATAATTTTTGGATAAAATATAATGACCAAAATACCCATTGAAAGTTTCAGCGGTATTTTGGTCATTTTATTTTTATTGAAAATATTGTTTTATATTTTTCACTAGTGCAAGTTTAATAGAGGATTGGACGTCCAAAATTTGGTCTCAAAAAAGTTTATAAAAAAAAATTTAAAAATAAACTAGTGTAGAGACGTGACATTGTGATTGGGGCAATCTTAGCCCTCCATTTAGAATGGACAATTGGATAAGGGGAAGTGTATAAGTTTTATGTTGTAAGAAAAATATAGAAAGCTTTTCCAAAAAAATATATGTCAGAAAAACGAATACTTTCAAATTTGAATTATGGTAGGACACCGAAAGGTTTTGTAGGAGACAATCACGTTCATGGATTTATCAAAACCTAAATTTAGGGGGGTTATTGACATCTACAAAAGCAAAGAGATTTAGGGACATTGGCAAGTTCATGAATGCAATAAATTCATAGATATCTTAATACCCATAATATCTTAGTTATTTTAATACAAAAATGATTCTGACAATAATCCAATGGCAGTCTTTCATGTAATAAAACGAATACATTGCACACTTCTCTTTTGTTTTAGGCCATATTAAGTTTCTTATTTGAATTAGAGAAATAATATGGAAGTAGATGAGATTTTATTGGGGATGAGAGGGAGCAATGTGCCATGTCATGCCAAACCCTAATCTCTCCTTCCCTAACCTACATTAGGTCTCTCAAAATAGGGTTTGTGCGGCCATTTTTTGGTTTTGTGCATGTAGAATAAAATTCCAACTATTTGATCCTAATTTCTAAATATACATTCTTTTTATTTTAATGAATAATCACAAAAGAGAAAAAATTTAAAACATACCCTAGAAAGTGTTTTTTTTAGCCCAATTAATATAAGTCATCGATTTTAATGAGATGCTTAGATCTAGGTCTTAGTAGACTTTTTTTCCTTTTCATTTCTTTTAGATAGCTTTATCTTCATTGGATTAACTATGTTAAAAATAAAAAATTGATTTTGAAGTCGTAAAGTCCTAGATCTTGAAATTTACTAAATGGATGATCCAGAATAATTGTTGGGGAACTCATTTTGACAATATCTAGGGTGCAAATTGAATTTTAATTTATTGATATTGATTATTAGGATGAAGAGAGTATTTGTACAAAATTTAGAGCCATATATGCCACAAAATGGTTTTTTAAAAGTGAGCTTTCTTTATATTACAATAACATGGTGACAGGTACAAACACACACATACATACACGAGTAAGCGTACTTGTTTCACATGTCTCATTAAAAAATTATGTAGATAATCTGATATTGATTAAAATATTATTAAAAATTAGAAAGTATCTGAGAAAATAAATAGAGCAAATGAGAAAATATGACATATCCCCTCTCTTTATATTATGTGATTGTGTGTTAAATTATGCTTTGTGAAATGACTATATTGTTTATATAATAATATGGGATAGAACATAGGGATTTGTTATAGCAAATTAAGTGTTGTGGTGAAGATATTATTGTCATTATAAATAATTCAATCATAACTATATTTCGTACTCATAAATTAATGAATATTATATTAAATTATTATAACAATGTAAAGTACAAAATATACTTATATGAATATCACATATTAATGATATTTAATTAGGATTCTAACCATTTTTTAAGTTATTGCATTATTTATTAACATATTACAATTCTATTATTTATATCGTTAATAGCATTTGTATCTCTTATCATTTTTCATTATAATAATTACTTATATCTAACATTATAATCAAAATGATTAAGTATAATAATGTAAATAATTATTGGTGAATTCTTATTGTAATTATGCTAATTACACAATCATAACGTAATATATTCCTAATATTTAATGAGAATTCTAATTATTTTTTTGTAACTAATGTAATATTTGTTGCAATTAAATCGTTAGCATTGTTATAGTATTTTATCTGTTATGATTGTTAATATAAACATAACTATTAATACAATAATTATAATCAAAACAGTTAATTGTAAGCTAGTTTCTAAGCCTATAGATCATCATATAATGTTAAAACAAAATAAAGGGAATGTATCTCTTAAATACAATATGCAAGTATAGTTCGTAATCTAATATATGCAATGAGTAAAATGGAGCTCGATATTGGATTTGCAGTAGATATACAAGTTTCCTAGTAAAGAGCATTGGGATATCACTGAATATTTGAAAGGAGGTAATGGAAGGATGTCGTAATACGAATTGGAATACGAAAAACAAATATTCACTATCAATATCCATATTGATATTTATACTAGTCGTTGGAGCAGTCTCTTGAAAGTCAACCAGACAAATGTATATTGTGCACTCAATAATGGAGTTGAAAATTATAGTTTTAATTCTTCTTGTAGCAAAGCGGAATGGCTAAAGAATTTATTGGAAAACCTACTAATATGGCTATAGTCGATATCAGCAATCACAAGTTATTGTGATAATCATGTTACAATGGCGAGAGCATGTAATAATATGCATAGTGAAAAATTTTAACATATTGCATGTGAATATAACTCTGGCGAGATATAACTCTGGCGAGAGCATGTAATAATATGCATAGTGAAAAATTTAAACATATTGCATGAGAGTATAACTCTAGAAAAACTGTTAACTAAGGGATGATTATTTACTCTAGAATATTAGAAGTCAAAGTAGAATTTGGTCGATCATTTGGCAACGGCCTTGTAAGAGAAGACATCAATAAATTATTAAGGAGCACAGGGCTAGACTTCAAAAAGTAATCACCATCAGCAGGAACACAACCTAGTATTTGTAACTTCAAAATTCTAGGTTCACAGGTTAATTGTGTGGTTAGCTGGTTAATGAATATAATAATCATTATATTATAAGTGTAGCGGTGACCTATATGTATTTAAGGATAAGTTAAGCTCTTCGCGATGTCTAGACTATTTATAATGTCTAGACTATTTATAACTTTGTTGGACACACACTAAATGCTAAGCAGAGGAAATTGATACACTAATCTATGGTTTCCTATTTTTATACTATTTTGTAATAAGTGGAGGGATTGTTAGTATTATTATTTTGAAGTGTTATTTCAAAATAATGTCATTTCAAATTATTGTTTTGTAATATGTTTTATTGTAGACAGACAAGTTGTGTGTTTTTAGTCCTTCATCAAGGATTGAAGAATAGAAAATCATGTATTTACATGGAAAGCGCTCTGTTTTATTGTGTTCTTACAAAAAAGCCAAAGCAGGCACATGCAGAGCACGTGAAGCACACAACACACGCACATGCAAGGGCACAAGGGCGCTATGAACAGTCACAAGCCTCAATTTGTAGAGCCACTTTCTCAGTTTATAAATAAGGAATTTCCTATTTAAACACAACTTTTATACCCATTTTCTCTTTTTCTATGTTCAAGTGCATCGCACATGTGATATAAGAAATCAACCTTCTGATAACAGGTATTCCAAGGACATACTTGTCGTTCCAATGTTATGCAAACTGATTTTAATCAAGAGGAGGCTAATATTGTGCTGAGATAGCACTTCTGCGTGCTTACAAACATGAAGGTTTGCTTCATTTACTTCATAAATTTCTAGCACTTTAGATATTAAGTTCTTTAGATTGCTTTGAAAAGTGAATATCTTATTTTGGATTGGTCTTAGGACCTCTCCTTCCTTGTTTCCCTCTAATATCTCTCCATCTTTTTTTCCTTTGGTTATTGTTTCTATTTATGTTCCCTAGTCTGATAGACTAGTGATTGGCTTGGGGATATAGAAAAGTCAGGTTAGTTATGAATCACACTTCAGATTTTTTAGCATTACAAAGATGGCGATTCGGTTCACATATGGGAAAGGGAAAAGGCTGAAATGTTTCAAGAATATTAAGTATTTGGTTATCTAAGAATTGTTATTGTGGATGTAATATTGAACCTTGAGCTTTTGGAAAGAAACATTGAATAAAAGTATAGATAGCTTCACCCTATGTACTTTGTGCCTGATTGCTCTGTGCTTGTAGAGAGGACGAGTCTGTTGTGGATGACTCCTTTTGTTGTATATTGAGTGCTTGGGGAAATAATGGTTTAAATTTCCAATCATTCTAGTCAAAATAGTAACTACAGATGTTCCTAGTGATGTTGCGGAGAGTCATCGCCAACCATCGCACATGCCGGAGGGTCCGGGCCGGCAGGAGCAGTGGAAGCCGCATAAGATCACTCATGGACCTACTTGAAAATATAAAGTTGTTAGTAGTTAATATAAAGTTCTATTGTAAAAATTCCATCGGAAAATGTTGTTTAAATGTTGAAAATTCCTCTAATTGATCATCTCGGCATCGAGATGTATGAATATGAAAAAAAATAGTAATAATAATCTTTTGAGTTTCAGAAATAATGCATCTTGAAACACATTATCCAGACCGTCCATTTTCAGAATTTTCATATGTTCATAGATCTACTTGATTTTAACCATTTTGGAAGTTTAAAATTTTATAATTAGATATAAAAATAGATTTTTAGATAATTCTAAGAATTTTTAAAACCAAACTTATATATTATGATAAAATTTGGAGGTGTGCCTTAATTGGATTGTTTAAGGTTGCATCCTCATAGAAACCCCACCCGTTATAAAAAGAAAGAGGATGAGCGATAGCCTAAACTGAAGTTTTGGATAGTTAAAAAGCGATTTACATTGTGATTTTTTTTCTTCATCTAGTAATTAGGTTATATAAGATAGTCCTTGTCTGTCCTATACTTATCTGTTAAAAAGTTCTATAAATAGGAGATTGTTAGCATGGAATCCATGGTGGCGTTAACACAAGTTAAGGGTTGTGATTGGGAGCGAGAGAGTCCCAGGAGGCATGTCCTTGAGAGAGAAGGACGTTGTGTGGTCCTTCTGTGCGAGTGAGGGTGTATTGTATGACAGTGGGAACCGAGGGATAGGATCACATCAGATAGAGAGGATGATCATGGGAACTAAGAGATAGGACCACGGTATTGTGGATGCAAGTCCGATTTGATATGCTGATATTTTTGTGTGTTTCCAATAATGCGAGGAGTGCTTGTTGTGAGCATGAATTTTTCTGACTTGATATCAGAGCAAGGTTTTTGGGTGTTTGCCTTGAAAGATCGGCGGCGCATTGGAACTGAAGGAAGCACGGTCTCGTATCCTGATTTGTATTCTGATCATTTTTGTAATACAACGAATTTTTTCTCCGCACCTCATCTCTGGTGCATGAATGATTTTGTTCGCGTGTTTCCAATAATGCACAGAGCGCTCCTTGTGAGCATGAATTTTCTCGCGCGACTTACCATGTGATATCAGAGCACGGTTTGCGATTTTGGGTGTGTGGCTTTAAATATCGGAGCATTGAAACCGAAGGAAATACGGTCGACATGGCAAAAAACAGGAGCTTACTGGATGGGATTGTGAAACTCGTTAACCCCAACTATATGAATCCTATTTTGTCATTGTACTCTATCAATGGTCATACTTTTATAGGAAGACTATAAATTTCCATATCATTTTTCACTACTTCCATTCATATCTCTTATCCATTTGGGCATTTCTCTTGTCCTTTTAGAGCATTCCACATGAAACCAAATTGCATCTCTTAACTAATATTGTATTAGGTTTATGTTGCACATAGCCGTCTATCTAAGTCTACTTTTCTTGATGTTATCGTTTATTAAAACCACACTTAAGTTACCTCGAATGGATATATTTCATATTATATTCTTTCTTGTCTTGCCATCATCCATCTCGACATCCTCATCTAAGCTACACTCATCTGATTGCCCAACACTCTATCCCATAAAGAAAAAGTTGGTCCCACAGTTGACATGTAGAACTTCCCTTGCAGCTTCTTGATATGTAGCGATCACATAAAACTTTAGATGCACATCTCCATTTCATTCATACAACTCTAATTTTATGTACAATATCTACTTCAGTCTTTCTATTTTCTTGAATTATCGACCGAAATTATCGAAAGTACTCTCTTTTATGTATTTCTTGACCATCAATCTTAACTACTTCATCGTTTCTACTCCTATTATTACTACTAGTAATATGCGCGTACGTTGGTAAACTAAATTTTAATTATTGAACTAAATTTTTATCTTCAAATGAAATTTTTTATAAGGTTATGGGTTGCATAAGGCCGTAACCGTAAACAATCCAATTAAGGTACACCTGCAAATTTTATCATGTAATTTTGTTGTAAAAAATTCTTATGATTATCTTAAAATCTATTCTCATATCTAATTAGAAACTTTTAATCTCTAAAAATGGTTAAAATCAAGTAGATCTATAAACATATGAAAATCTTGAAAAAGGACGGCCTAGATAATGTGTTGCAATATGCACTATTTCTAGGACTCAAAAACTTTTTCTTTTCTTTTTTTTATATTCATACATATCGATGTCAAGATGATCAATTAGAGGGTTTTTCAACATTAACACAACTTTTCCGATATATTTTTGTGGTGCATCTGTAATTCTACATTTTAAGGTGGCAACCTTTTATAAACTTTTCGCTTTTTATAAAGACATATTTTATTGTAGAGAGAGATTTTGATGGATCCATCTTGGCATAATTATAGAGAGAAGATGGGTTGGTATTTTTTTATAGAAATAATATAATGAACGTGAACATATGGATATGTTTTTTTATTCTAATTAGATGTATATTATAATAAAGTTAACAATAATATTTATTTTTCTTCCTTTCATGGTAGTGAGGATTTTTTAAATATATTTTTTTATTCAATTTATGTTTGGACTTTATAAATTACAAAAAAATAGAATAAAAAAAATGAAGGAAACAAAAAAAATAAAATAAAATAAAGAAAAAGAAATGAACAACGAAAAAGGATAAACTATAATGTTAATTGTCTTTATTTGCTAATTTAACTTATATTAAAGAAAAATATAGAATGAATTATCTTGTTCCTTTCTTGCATTTGCCAATAACTACTAACTTCTTCATTTTATTTTATTTTTATAGAAATATTATATAATTAACCTATATAATTAGTAATTTTTAGGTAATCATTTCTTATGTTTAAAAAATAAATAGAACAATCAGAGAATGAAAGTGAGAACTGTTATATTAATAAATATAGAAATGGTGAGGCACGACGAAGCAATGGGGAAAATTTTATTTCATTAACTATTATTGGAAGAAATTAGGGGGAAAAAATTAAGAAATTCACCTCTAGCTACTCACATAAATTAAAGCATTATGCAAATGATATCACCACTTTGTTAGCCCCAAGAAAACTTGTTTGATTTGCTAACGAATAAAAAATCATGAAAGGTGAAAAAATAATGTTAGATAATAAAAATTAATTGTGGTAAATCAGAATTTGCAGTCCATTGTTGGAATTAAAATAGAAAAATAATTAATTATTATTAAATTAAAAAAATTTGAAAAACAAAATACATTATTTTTTAAGGTTATTATTAAGAAAAATATCTCCGTACCTCTTATTTTTTACATCTATTTTTCAAGAGACCCAAAGATTTAAACTATTTCTGATGATAAAAGTTCTCTATGTTTTTTATCTTCCAACCCCTTAAATTCCTTTTGACCATATATTATTGACCTAAACAATTTACGAAATGATTTTCTCTCTATCCCTCAAAACTCTGGTACTCTATCTCAAAACTCCATTTCTCTCTCTAAACTCTCTCTCATTCTCTCGCCCGTCTCTCTCTCTCTCAAGTACCTAAAGTAAAGTTTAGGTTTCTTCATTCAATCAAATCAAAAAAAAAAAAAAAAAAGGAAAGAAGAAAAGAAAAAGGAGGAAGAGAGTTTCGGTTTCCTTGCAAGAAACGCATCCATCTCATTTCCGGCACAAGTTTTGCCATGTTCCCTTAAACTCAAACACCAAAGTAAAGGTAGCGACCATGTATGTAGAGTTCGCAACAAAAGTGGGAGGAGATCTAGCAGCATATTTTCGACCTGCAAATTCTACCATGTACCCACCATACGTCTCTGGTGCAAAGTTGATGGTATTAATGGCGAGGAGAGAGATTTGGTCCACCTTGGGCCTGGCGCATTGTTTGTAGAGAGAGAAAACCTTTGATCACAAGATGAGACCTGTGTGATATGTTGACAAAAAAAGAAGACCTCAAAGAAAAGGCGATACCAAATGTGAAGCCATCAGATTTCTGGATGCGAGCGTCTTGGCAAAGCTGGAACACATTCTTTTTGTCATCAGTCATGACCACTACTGCCATTACTGCAAGCACCATGATTGTACTCTCTACCCTAAAGAAATATCTTAGTTTTTCCATTGCCAAGATTTCGGAAAATAAAAGCTCTCTAAACCATGGCAAATTGAAATTGAAGAGAGTTGATTCTAGGGTTTGTAAGTCAAATGGAGTTCATCTTGAATCTTTGAATAGGAAATCGAAGCCCTTGCTAGAATTTGTTGCCTCTTTTATGTTGAAATTGGGGAGAATCTTTCCATGTTTAAAGAGAGAGAGAGAGGGGCGAGAGAGTGAGAGACAGAGTTTAGAGAGAGGGGGGAGAGACGCAGTTTTGTGAGAGTTATGAGTCTTCTCACAAGTTGTATAGGTAAATAATATATGGTCAAAGGGATTTAAAGGTTTACAAAGTAGAAAAAAAAAAAGATTAAATAGTTTAAATATTTGGAGTTTTTCATGAATGAGTGTCAAAAATGAGAGGTAAAGAGATATTTTTCCCTTTGATTATTATCCTCATAATTGGTTTGTTCTAGAGTCAAGTAGCACCCTTATATTGTTAAGGTTGGGCATGAGCAAGAGAGGGAGAGGGAGAGGGAGAGGGAGAGGGAGATGGAGATGGAGATGGAGAGAAAGTTGTTCGCCTATGCGACCACATTGAGAAAGAGAAGGATAACTATAATAATATTATGTTTTTAATTACTCCATATTTGTTAACGTAACTTGTACTATGTCTATAATTTTCATTTAAAATTATTTTTATTCATATTTACTAATATTTTATTGACTTATAAGTAAGTATTATTCTAAAAAATAATTAACCATAAATGAGGAATAAAAAATGAGATTTCTTTTTTACATTTTTCAAGTAATAATTTGTATTTTCCATCACTAAATATATTACCTACTTCAAAATTGCATCATAAAGATATACCTTTTTCATGTTACATATAATTCTTATCTAATATAAGAATTAATAGAACAATTTGTTTGTTAATAATTCAATTTTTTGTATTATTTTTCCGACGGGAGTTTAGAGTTAATCACAGGCGGTCTCTGATTATCGTGTCCCTTCCTTAACTTAAACAGAAGAGTAAGGGCAGCAATTCTTAATCCTCGTTACTCTCCTCCCGCCATATCATGTTTGTTCCGCATTTTAAGGTGCTACACAAAACCTGAAAGTTCAAGCCTGATTAATACAATACCTTAATAAATTCTATAAAAGGAACATATATAAATTTAAGGAAAAAATAAAAAGAAACTTGATTAAAGCACAATTAGAAAGACCATAATAATTTGACATCTATTACAAATAAAACTATTAATGAATTAGATTTATGGTAATTAATTATATGAATTAATGAATTATACTTATGGGACATGTATCTATGCGACCAACCCGCATATTATAGAAATGTGAGTTTGGCAATAAATATAATTTGATCCTAATTTTAGAGAACATATAATCTTGAACATAGATATTATGAATATGAACAAAAAAAATTGAAAACTAAAAATAATAATTATATTGAGAAAACATTTGGACATTTAAGTACACTTGTTTTTAGATGGACCACCTATTTGCATCCATCTTTAAGATAGATGCTTTATACCTCTGGACCGCATAGTGTAGAAATGCGATCTTGCCCGCATGACACAATTTTCCATATATTATTATTGAATAGTTTCTATCATTATTAAATTTAGATATTCCCTTGTCAAACATATATTATTACAAAAATCGAACAACAATAATTTTAAAATCATTACCTACAAACATTATAATTACTTTGTCTGAGCGTATCCTATGCTAGTCAACTATAATTTTCATTATATTATTCACATTTTTGTATAAATTTTTATCGTTACTTATATTTTTTATAAATAAATAATATATTTAGTAATGGGAAATGTAGGAGGGAGATAGATAAGAAGAGTAAATTGAGAGATAGAGAACGAGAGTTACACCTGTTAAAGAGAAACTTAATAGTTTAAATGGAAAAGAGGATAATAATTTTAAATGAAGTGAGAGAGAGAGTAAAAAAAATTAAATGGAGAGAGAGAGAAAGAGATCTTATTACATTTAACATTTATATTTTTGGATTATTCTTGATTTTTCAACCTATAAAATTATTACCTGTAATATTGACATTTTTGGATAATTTTTATCATTTCTTACATTAGTAAATATTTTTGTTTTCTAAATAAATAATATATTTAGTAAAGAGAAAATATAGGAGGGACATAAAGAAGAAAGAAAATAAATAAATGGAGAGAGAAAGAGATGCGAGAATATGGGGACAATGTGGAAGGAAGAATAAATTAAGAGAGACAGTTAGCTCTATTAAAATAAAAGAATTTTAATAACTTTATTGAAAAAGATGATGATATTAAATGAAAAGAGGGAGACGACATAGATAGTTTTAAATGAAGTGAAAGATGAGATGTAGAGAATATGGAAGAGAGAGACAAACATTAGACCCAATGAAAGGAAAGAGAGAGAATATATGTTTTATTTTAATAAAGAAAGATAAAGTATAGGGGTGAACTATAAAAAAAAAAAAACAAATAGTTAAAATGGTTATAACTAAAATATCAAGAAGATAATTTTTTAAAATAAAAAGACATTAGACGTGAGAATAAGAGGGATCCTCCTCTCGCTTTATATAGAAAAATATATATTTGCATTCTATTATCAATAAGTTTGGCATTCCATTAGAATTTCCAATTAATGTTTTCCATTTTATTATCATTGATATCATATGAGGAGATCTTGATCCAATTCCACATGACTCCGGCAATTGACAGAGCTTTAACTACACAATTATAGCCAAACCACAATCATGCTAATATCTCTTTCTACCATTGAATATTCTTTCATAAAACAAATGGGTGGTTTTCCCTCAAATCATCTCAGTCAGTCCCCAGACCTATAGCTTTCTATTTTCAAAATATGAGCAAGGGACTATTGTCCATTCTACCCAAACAAACTGCATGAAATTCTCTGACCCTGAAGACATGGGAATAATTTTAGTATGCTAAGGGAGTGAATAAGTGTCAAGAGTGGGTTTCTCCATGCCCTTAGGGGCAGTTTTGAAATTAATAAAATTATTTTATTATCTTTTTTCCAAATGACCAAAGTATCCTAGTTTTACTTGGGCCTTTTATTTCTTGTTTTTTTAAAAAATAAAACTCCTCCATTCTTTTTTTCAACTGTTGCAGAATTAGGGACATATATTGAGGTAGGGTTTGGGGGGTTTTCATGTGTTGTCTTCTCATTCTCTCTCAACATCCTTGTTCCCTCTCTCTCTCTCACTTAGTATATAGAGGTGTCTTGAGTCCAATGGTGTATCCATAACCTTGCAAGGGATACCCTAATCGTCTTTTGCGAAGTCATCTTGTTTCATCATCTCTCTATTACGTTATCTCTTTACAATGCTACTAATCACTTCATGCTCCAGATTTTTCAGCAAAATTTGACATACTTATTGTTAGGATATAGATATATCGGGTTCATATTGATATATAACATTATGAATGTATAGGTATATATCCCTTGATAAGGATACAAAGAGACCAAGTCAACCTTACTTGATCATCAAGTTATCATGCCATATTTATCTCCATGTGATTGTCCTCTATATATAGAGGTACTTATTGATGTAAACAATCATCTAAAATAGTGCAGATATAACCGGTTGGGGCTTTGGATCCATGGACGTAAGGCTTCAGCCTGAACCATGTAAATGTTGTTTTCTCTCTTCTTCTCCCTCCATTCTCCATTCAATGACCTTTCATTCTCTATTCAATATATGTGCATGTATGTGCTCCCACAAATTCTAACACTTATGATGCTCTAAAGGCATGGATTTACTTATTCTCTACAAACCCTAGTTGAAGCATATTGGTATGTTCATTCCATACTTCACATTTATTTATCTTGATATGATTAATAACTAGGACAGAGCATGAAATAGAGGATAACATATTGGGGGTTGAATTGATGATTTGAGAAGCACTTATATATATATATATATATATATATATATATATATATATATATAGATATATATATATGGGAAAAGATCATGTCAGCCCAAGGAAGTAACGCCAACGGCCCAGATTGAATTTGGGCCCATCTGACGATTCCGAATGTCCGGTAGTGTTTAAATTTTATTTTTATTTTTATTACAAATTAAATTGATTTGAAATTTAGAAGTGTGTACATAAAAAATAGGTGAATCTTTGAAAAATATAAAAAAAATATTTTACATGAAAACAATTAACCAAAATACCCCTATAAACTTTTGGGGGTATTTTTATCAATTTTATTTTACGAATTATTTTTTATATATTTTTATTAGGTATGCCTTGATGAGAAGAATATACACCTAAAATTTCAAGTGATTTGGATTTATAGAAAAAATATTAAAATTCAAATACAAAAACAGGTCGTGACCGTCAGATCGGCCCAGATTCAATCTAGGCCATTGGCGCTTACTGCAGTGATCAGCTAGTGGGCGTACAGAATCCACTCCCTATATATATATATATATATATATATATATATATATATATATATATATATATAAAATATACACACAAAAATTTTGCTTTTTATGTGATTGTGTTATATGCATGTGAAGCATTTGATAATATTTTCAAGTAAAATTTAAAGAGATATTTTGATCTAAATCTGATTTTGTATTAATCCATATTAATAGGCACTTTAGAACAATTCTAACAATAAAGATCCAACCAGATGTTTGTAAGAAGATTGCAAATGTCTCACAAGGCATTTGAGGAGACAGATTATGTATTTCACTAAATTTAGGATAGGGAACACACTCCCTTTTGACTAAATTGTACAGTCGAGCCGATAAATAATTTGGAATCAGAGAAAAATTTTGAAGGTAGTGTACTCTAAAGCTTTGGGAGATAATGAATCACAAGTTAGTAATGAGGGAGTCATTGTATGTCCGGTCTTCTTCAATAAAAAAAACTTCATGAGGTTCAAGAGAGGTAATTGCCACTAATTTAGAAGAAATAGTTTGAGTTGTTTTTTCTTTCTGGAATTTTATTTTTCTTTGAGAAAAATGAGTTATAGACAGGGAAGACATACTTCAAATATAAAGAGGAGCTATTTTAGAATAGGGATAAAAATGAGGAGGAGGAGTGCTTCATAATATATACAGAGGGGAATCCCTTTTATTTGACATTGGTAACCATGGCCTTGTTCATGCTTTTTTTCTTTTGGCTATCCTAAATAAAGATGGTTGGAGTGGAGGGCCCCCAAGATGCTCATGCCTAAGATCAATGTTTCGAGACTCGGCTAGGGTCACTTGGACTCAACCGAGTCACTTGGCTTCGCCCTATGGGCGAGGTGAGTTTTTTTCGGGTTGGTTATACATCATGTATGTATTAATTACTTATAATATGTAAATTTAAATGTTGAACACGTTCAAATTGCTTATTGCGTGGAATGTTTGGCTCTTGCTCTTCATGATACCGGTTTAAATCTCCTTGTGAACACTACCTAATGTCTTTTTCTTTTTTTCAGCCTTTTTTCTTTTTACAAGTTGAAAAAGAGTTCCAAAAAACTTGTACTTAGCCATTTTTCTTTTAACAAGTCAATTAAAATAGTTCCAAAAACTCAAGACTAAGGATTGAACTTGAGACTTTACAAATTGAGAGGAACACTAAGGCGGTATAATTGTCACACCTTTTAACATTTAATGACAAAATGTAAAACTACATTATATATGGCACTTATTTTATCGTTATTTTTATTTTCTTAACAGTTGCTAGACTCGACTCAAACTCGCCCAAGAAAGTCGCCTCGGCTAAGATCTACGTACCTTTGTTGTGTTGTGTTTCAGAACACTACTTAAGATAGTTAAAAAAGCTCACAACAAATATCTCCCCTCAATGGATTTTCGTTTTACTAGCTATCAAAAATCAAGATAAAAGGAAAGGGAGGCCCCAAGATAGATGCTCATGCCAACAATATAGTTGAAACAAGCCCACAGGAAATTTTTTCCTTCCTACTTCAAGTTAGAGAAAAAGAGATTTTGTTTTAACAATATTCAATTATTTTATCACTTACTTAAAGAAAGGAAAATTAAAATGTAAAGATAACATCATCAAGAACCATCAAAGAATCAAGAGATGCTCCTCTCTTTGACAATGCATCTGCCAATTCATTGCTCTCCCTATAGATGTGTTGGAATGAAATGCCCGGGCTATCGATGATATCCACAGTTTGCAATCAGAAATGATGAAGCTTCCATGACACCCTATGTTTGTTCTTACACCAAAGAATAACATTTAGAGAATCCCCCTCAACCATACACAGTTGCCCACTCAATCTACCTCTACTCAACTTCAAACCTTGTAATAGTGAAGCCATCTCAACCTGATTAGCCAAAACTACACTACACATACCTGCATATCCAAAGATAAGCGACCCATTCCGATCCCTAACCACTCCACCCAGACCAGCCAGGCTTGGATTGCCAGAGGAACAACCATCAAAATTCAATTTACAGGAACTTTGTGGTGGAGGAGAACAAAAGGATTTAAGCCAACACTTCACTCTATGCAATCTCAAAGATTAGAGAGATTCACCCTAACATCAATTTTCAACACACCCCACCCCTCCTTTGTGATCGAAAACCAACTCCAAGAAGTATGGAGAATATTATTCAAGATTCTCTCAAAGATCAAAGCAGAACCTTCAAAAGTCCTACAATTTATCTTCTTCCATATCTCTCAGAGGACTGCACTTCTAAGAATCATCCAGATCATCTTGCCAACTTCTGAAATTTGAACAAAGGAAAATTGAGTTATGAATACCCAAAACATTAGAATGCATCACCCACAGTAGATTCAGTTGCAAAAACCACCAAGTCCAAATTCTAGAAGCAAAAAAGCAGTTCATAAATATGGCCCTGATTCAGCATCATTTTAATACATTAAATAAATATTTGGCAGTACCTTTCCTCTTTTAATAAAATTATCAATCGTCATAATCTTTTCCTGCAAGGCGAGCTAAATAAAAGCTTGAACCTTATGGGGGATAGGCCATCTCCAAATATTCGAAAGATTATGGTCTGACCATCTCCATCGATCATTAAAAAGTAATCTATAAGCTGATTTTACCGAGAAGTAACCATCATTTACCAACTCCCAAACTAGCTTATCCGTCCCAGAATGTGAAATATAAATTGAATCCAATCTTTCCAATAAATAAAAAATTGATTGAATTACCCACTGAGAATTCTATTGTATAGAAAACTAATATTCCATGCCAGTTGGCTTACCCCTCCTTTCCACTATTTCGGAAATCTTGGCTTGTGGGACCACCACTCTAGCAAAGATCTCTGAGAAAGATAATTTCAAAGGTCTATCATTTAACTATTTAGAGTGTCGAAACGAAATATTTTTAGCATTACCGATCATCCATATAACATTTATTTTAACAATCTGTTTGTAGAAAAGATCGCTCTCCACATGAAAGAGACATTTGCACCTTATCTTACTCAATCAATCCAAAGGCTTTGCCTATCCATCCCATATTTTGTTGTTAAGGTCCTACACCACAATTGATCTTGAATATGAACACTCCAGCACCACTCAGACAATAGGGCCACATTAACCAAGGAAACCTTCCTAATCCCAAAACTACGCTGGCCCTTTAGGGTACAAACTCTATCACATCTCAATAAGTGATACTTATGCTTCTCATTATAAGAATCCCGTAAAAAATTGTGCATCATACATTCAATCCTTTTTGCTACTACCCGCAGCATATGCAATGAAGACATCATAGGAAGATTAGCTAAAAAAACTTAGCGTAATCTTACCACCCAATGAGAGATACGTGGGTTTCCAAAGATCCAACTTACACTTTACTCTCTCAATAACCTTATCCCAAGCAGAAATAGGCAAACTTGAAGTAGAGATGCACATTCCAAGATAAGTAAAAGGAAAGATTTCGACTGAACAACCAAAACACTCAGCCAATTCCGACATCAAATAACCATTGCACCCTATCCTAATCAAAGAATTTTTGGAAAGATTGACCCAGAGCTACCTCACACAAAAGAAAAAGCGGTGGATATTGGATAATTGCACAGAACTAGCTTTGCAAAAGATGAGAGTATCATCCACATACTGAATATGTGAGACAATTGGACCACCCTCAACCACCATAAAACCTTGAAAATGACCTTTCTCTTCAATATTACAGAGCATAAGACTAAAACTTTATGCATAAAGAAGTAAACAAGAAGGGAGAGAGGGGATCCCCTTGCCGAATACCTCTAGTAGCCTGAAAGAGACATTTTGGACTACGATTAATCAAAATGGAAAAATGGGCCAAAGAAAGACAACCCCAAATCCAATTTCTTCATTTAGATCTAAATCCCAGTCTAGACATAATCTCCAATGAAATTTTCCACTTAAGTCTATCATATGCCTTTTCTATATCTAATTTACTAATCACCCCTGGATCACTACTCAAGACACGCGAATGAACACATCCCTGGGTCACCATCACACAATCAATAACTATTCTATCTTGAATGAAGACCGATTGAGGTCAAGAAATTGCCCACTGAAGCACAGACTTCAACTTTCCACCTAACAACTTAGCCACTATTTTATAGAGGCGAATTTGTAAGGTAATAGGTCTAATATCATTGAGGCTAACAATAACCGTCTTCTTCGGAATTAAGGAGATATACGTTGAATTGACACCCTTAAAGAAAACCCTTGTAATCATAAACTCTTTGACCATCTCCAACAATTCAACATTCACTAAACCCCATAACTTCTGAAAGAAGAATAGAGGAAAACCATATGGACCTAGCACCTTATCCCTTGGAAGAGAAGATATTGTCGCTTTAAGCTCAGTCATAGAAACATCAACTCCTAATTTATTAGCAATATGGTTCAGAAGAGATCTGAAAGGAGAATTTTCGATATAAGGCTCAAAACAAACTTCATAGGAGAAGGCCTTTTGGAAATATTCAATAATCCCATTCTCTGAGCCAAGACTAGCCCCATCAACCTATCCATTATAAACCTTAATTCTTTATATTAGAGTCTCAAGTTTATCTGAAAAGAGCTCTTGTGTATACTAATGTATAATTCTTAACATATTTACGCTTTAATTGTGTATAGTTTATATCTTTTTACTTAATTTAAAAGCCTAGTTTATTCCACAATAATAATATAACATTCTAAATAACTAGAAACCCATTAATTCTATGATAAATCCCAAATTTTGAAAGGAAAATATGGCAATACAGTGTAAAAGCTCTTTACTGCTAATATATAACTTTTACTGAGAGCCCATCTTACTTTAACCGTCTAAATTGCCCAAAAAAAAAAGTCAATCTTTTATATTGATCGTTATGATCACAAAAATAAAAGTTCTAATAAAAGGCAAAATAATAATAACAATAATAATAATAATAATAAAGTAGTACTGAAAAGATTTATGAATAGATAATGCAAAAAGATTTATGAATGTACAAACCGCTCTGCCTATGAATTTTGGAACTAAAAAGCTTGGTTTGCATTCCAATTTCAGCATTAATCCAAAAGTTAGACTTTGGCCGGTGAAACATTTTATTATCATTTGTGATGAGTCATCTTTTTTCCAAAACTTTTCACATATTTTTAAATTTGGATTATATACTATAAGACTACTTACTTTTCGTACATAAAAGTAAAAAACATAGCTATCAAATATGGAATCTAACAACTCGGATGCATCACAAAGTTCAAAAGCTTTTCGTATTGAACTTTGAGCTCCAACAATGGAATATTCCAAGGCACCCTATCTTACATCCAATGACCATAGTTAATTGAGACCTCTTTGTACCAAAATATTGAACTCTAAGCTCAATCTATGGGATATTCCAAGCCACCCAATCTTACATCTAATGATCATAGTCAATCGAGACCTCTTTGTACCGAAAGGCCAATCATCTTGTTGATGGTTTTATTGTATATTTTTCCTTTCTAAATTTCAGTATATTAGAATGGAATCGTCACGAAATCCAAAAGGGGCATAAAAGAATTGGGGACAGCATTTTTCACTACATTTTAATTGTTTTGAGTATTCACACAATGCAAATGCTACAGGTGGTAGCGGTTACATAAGAGAAGAAGATTATCCACAATATTAGTATCACCACCATCTGTTGAGAATCCTAGTCCAACATGTGGGTAACATGTACCCCACTTCCTTACAACTCCAATTTATTCTATAAACCTTTTCTCTCTATAAACTCACCCCAAACACCAAATCAATAATCCATAGCCTTCTCGTTCTCTCTACAAGTTCATAGATGGGTCTCCTTCTGAAGGTAATTGTCATGTTTTTCGCAGCATGGGTCGCCCAAAAACCAATTCGGTGAGAGGTTCAGATGAATATATGGTGTTTTGATGAAGATGTGCCATGCCTGTTGCGATTGAGCATGTTTCACACGCATGTTGTGTGGCTGCTATGGAGGTTGTGACTCAGCCTCAATGCCTCTGCGCTATTATGGAGCTCGCTGAGGGTCAGCATTATGGGATTGTAGTGGAGGCACCGATGTCGATTCCCCACACGTGTTGGTTCGAAGCAAAGGTGGCTTGTGCAAGTATCTCTCTCTCTCTCAGCATTTTCCTACTTTCAAAGAAAAAAAAGTCCGGCATTTTGATCAGTTTTAGAGAAAGAGAGAGGAGAGATGAAATCAAAATTTCCTGAAATATCTGGCGACAAAATACAATTTCGTACATATCAAAAGCCAAATGCCTTTGAGATCATTAACAGTTGAAATCCCAAATTCAGAGTGACAAAACAAAATCATGTCCTCCTCCTTTTGAAGATAGAATGAGGACTTCCCTCATCTATCAAGCTCTTCCATCCTAGCAAAGCATGCTTTCAACCTCTTCAAAATGGGGGGCAACGTGGATGCATTTGCGGAAATCGTAGATTTGAACAGCCATATTTTCTCTGCAGTTTCGGGATCTTCATCTACTGTCATGGGCCTTTCTCTTGATTCAGCGGCCTCTTCTGCTTCTACAAATATGAAGTGCCATAAGTTAGAATTAAATGAAACAATGTGTAAAAGGAACAAAACCATAGCAAAAAGAAATGATGCTTCAATGGGTTCACACTTTTATAGCAATGGGGTAGATCTAATGTTTCATCTATAAAACAAGGTGTATTGGCAAGTACGAATTCAGTCTTTAATACTCAGAGAGCATAACAAGCACACACTCAAATAGAGTAAATAAGTGGAAAGAGTCTATCAACAGGTCCACAAGGCATGAAACTTACTCATGAATATGAGATCATACTGCTTAAGCGACCACATTTCACTCACAAGAACTAACAACCAATATGGTACTATAGAATATAGACTACCTTACATTATATATTATACAGATTACCTGAAAACACAAGTAATATAGTTATTTCTTGAAGCAATTAAATAATAAATAAGACAAAATTCCCTTCTTTCCCAATATAATTCTTTGTGAAATAACTATACATAAATGAAAACATAATCAGCTATTAAATTAGGGGGTTTTTTTTTTTGACGAGGTAGCAATAGGAATAGAACTTGAGACATAGTACTATGAAAACCCAGCTATTACAACCTTGACCGAAGCCCGATTCCTAAATTAGGGTTTATTTGTTGAAGAAAAAGAACATTTACAAGTCCTCCCTCAAAAGGCGTGGCCCTTGAGGCAAATGGAACCAAGCACTTCCTCAATCTATGAGCAAAACATATTAAAGAAAGATCACAAATACCCACATAACCTATTGAAACAATCACAAGTTGTACAAATCAAGTAACATAACAAAAGAGTGAAAAATAGTTAAGAAATAGAGGCCAAGGGCATAGCTCAAGCACAACATACAATCCATGCCACAAATGTTGCAAGCCAACTGCATTTTGGAGAAAAGCGTACCATTAACCCAATGTAATATCATATATGCTAGATAAGTACCCCAGATGAGCATCCACTGACCATTCCGATGACAGATGGTGGAGATTAGCTGCTCTGCAGATGTCCCGAGAGGTCCAATTACCATCGATCTCCAATGCACGCCCCTTTGGAGCCCCGTACTCCATTAGTCTATTGGCTTGTGCTAATGCTTTCCTCAATTTCAATAGAGGTGCACACTTTTTTTCACTAATATGGATGGTTCTCTAATCTAATATTAACAACACCCAATAAAATAGACATTAAATTCTTCATTGACTGTGTATATCTGCATTGTAACAAGAAGAAGAAGACGACAAAGAGGGACGAGGAGAAGGAGAAGGAGCAAGAGAAACAGAAGAAAAATCAGAAGGAGAACAAGGAGGAGGAGAAGCAGGAGATGGAGGAGGAGAGAAGCACAAGGACAAGGAGAAGAAGGAGGAGACGGAGATGGACAAGAAGAAGGAGAAGAAGAAAAAGAAGCAGGAGGAGGAGCAGGAGAAGAAGAAGAAGAAGAAGAAGAAAAAGATCATGAGGAGGAAAAATTTCTAGATATGCTGATAACATTTACAGAAATAAAAAGAAGTAACAGAACAATGTACCATAAAATGGCATATTAAGTAAAAATGTCAGAAAATCAATGCATACACATAAGTGAAAAAAACAATCTTGCAAAAAATTCAAATGAGTATGTGCATGTTTACAATTTTAACTCTCAAGCTCAAGTTTTCACATCCTAATTGTAAAGAGAAAAAAAAAACCTTAACCTACTAAAAACTCATTAGTATGTCATAAAGTCATCAATTTAACCTTCTACACACTCACCATCATGTTCTAAAGGCATCTCACAAACCACCTAAACACTTGATAGCATGACCTAAAAGCATCTACTATAAGTTAATGATTCAAATTCTTGAGCAAAAAGTTCAGAAAAAGAGAAGACGTAAGAAGAGGCAAACATTCTTATGCTTTTTTTTTACAGAGCAGAAAAAAGAAACTATAATCAGTCCTTATATAATAAGAAGACCCAGTGGGGGACATACCAATCACAAAAAAATAAAAATAACCCTGCAGTTGATAACTCTAACTATCAAGATCTAAATTGTTAAACATGAATTATAAGCATCATTCTTTTGAGTAGCAGAAACAAAATTGAACAAAATGGCAGGGAAAAAATGTGTTAAGAAACATATTTGAAAACCCTAGACAGCATATTCAAAGTGGTTCACTCCGTAAATAAATTAAAATCCTCCATGTTCATGAAATTTGTTTATTGATTTCCGTAGACCTCAACAAGGTTCCAAATCATCAGCTTGTCACAAATAAAATAAACCAAATGACAAATTAATCCAAAAAAGCCAAAATACATACCTAAATTAGAGTTTCTTGCAAGAAAAGTAAATCTCACAGAGACCAGTAAGTGATGAGAAGGTCTCTGCATTTATTAAAGTATCTTCTGAACTTCCCTGATCATCACCCATTAATGCACAGACCACAGTAACAACATCAAGGTGTTCGAAGGCCCATAAATTCAAGGCTCACAGAGAAAATCTAGGGTTTAGATTCAGAAGAACTGAACATGCACTCTCCTCTTAATAGAAACCAAAAAAAAGAACAACTGCAGTTTCAAGACTCAGTCAAAAGGATCAGTAACAGGGAAAAACTAGGGTTTAGAGTTCCAAAAAAATAGAGTTTAGAATTCAAAAAGCTAGGGTTTCAGCACAGGTAATACAATCTCCAAGGGAGAGGAAAAAATAAGGTTTAGAACTTTTGCAGCTTTCAAATCTCACAAGGGGAAATTTGGCAACTAGAAGTTGGAAATAGAAGCTGGAATTTCTACTATTGAGATCTGAATGCAGGGAACTTTGATACCTAGTAGAGATAAATATTGTGTTTGATAACCTCTCTGAAAATTCTATAACAGTGTTTGGTTGAATCCGGATCTTGCAAACCTGGAGAAACACATAATAACTTGGCACAAGTCAACCATTTTATTTGCAAATTTGTTCAAAACCAACCATTTTTCTCTACAAAATTGTATCAAATTATAGCTAGAATTGCACCATAGTTCGTCGAAATTTCAGCTCAAATTGAGAGCTGAAAGATCAAAACATACACATCGGACAAAAAAAACAAAGAAAATCGTAAAGTAAAAAGTATAAAACAGCACCCCCAACTCATCCAAAACAAGAAACGTAAAAAACCACCATAAACAGATGAAAATAACAAGAACCATACATTTAATAATTCGTAAGAAAATGCACATTTTACCATCAAATTCAAAGATGAAGGTCTCCATACAGTTGATGAGGTCTTTGGATCCTTAAAGGTGCTGCACAAAAGCAGCCCTCATGCCAATTAGAGGAATCAGCCATCTTAGAGAAGTATTTAGCTACGTTTAAGAAAGGGAAAACCAGCGGCAAAGATGAACTCCTCTGACCTAAAAACCTAAATTTGAAATTTGGAAGCAAATGTGGTTTTCAGAGAGGAAAATATTGGAATTTTAACAACCCAACATATCAAAGAATCCTATAAATCGTTTCATCGAAGCCATCAAGATGCTAAACAACAAACAGAAAAGCATATACATACCCTCTCAGAGGGGGAAAGAAAGAAAGAGAAAGAAATGGAGAGCCAGAAAGAGAGAGAGACTAACCGGGTTCATGTTGGTAGGTCCTTGAAGATAGTGTTGTGCGCAGAAGCTCTAAAACTCTACGGGTTGATTTTTTAGCAAATGAAGAGTGAGAAAAATAGAACCCGCAACAAGCGAACGAGTTTTAGCAAATGAAGAGCGAGAAAAATAGAACCAGCAACAAGCAAGCGACAAACACAGAAAAAAAAAACAAAAAAAAAAAAAAAACATGGAAAAAAAACAGGAACGAAATAATGCAAAAACAAACACCAGAATTTACATGGTTCACCCAAAGGGCTACATCCATGGGCATAGCAAATTGAAATCTACTATACAGATGCGAGTTACAACATAGATTTTAAGATACAAAAGGTATCTTAATAATCATCAACAAAACTCAGTTATACAACCCTTTAAACCACTCTCCCATCCGACACCACCTATCATTCTTCCTTCTCTTTACTTTTGGCAACTATTACCAACAACACTTGATAGAGATGCGAAAGAAACAAGAAACCGGTTTTTTCTCCACAAAGGAGATAACTACCCAAAATCTTCATGGAAAACGATTGTCAACAAGAAACAAACATCACATCTCTCCCAATATGAGGCACAGGTAAGCCATTTCTCTCACTAGAAGCTCATTTCTCTCTAGAGGCTCCGTCAGAGTCTCCTCTGTGCAAGAGGCCACAACCTCTCTTTAGAAGAAAGTTGGACTTTCTCATAAGATGACCCAATTAGGGCACAGGTTCTCTCTCCACAATAACCCACTTATAAAAAAAAGCACAAGCAAAAAAAATAGTACACGAGAGGTTCTCCTGCTTTTCTAATAACTTTTGGAAACCTTTATGTTTTCTATCTTGAACCCATGTGCATATTCGAATCCAAATAGAACTTTATCCTTATCCCACCACGAAACATATCCTGAATAATTTAGTTTCCTAAAATACAAGATATTTCACATTCAAAGTAGGAATCCCAATAAAAATAGATACTCTTCGATATCAATATCAATCTCAATAATATAGAATTTCTTTAAGGAGGTAATTTTGGAGATCACCAAATCCAACAATCTCCACCGTAATATCAAAAATCACTTCCTTAAGGAAATACAATATTATTGGGATTGGTATTGATATTGAAGAGTTTCTATGTTTGGGATTCCGAAATATCTTATCTTTAAGGAAACTAAATTATCCGGGATATATTTCTTAGTAGGATAAGAATAGAATTCTATTTGAATTAGAATGGGGACGTAGGTCCGAGATAGAAAAGATAAAAGTTTTCAAAAGTTATGAAAAAAGTAAGAGAGTCTCTCATGTACTACTGTTTTGGTTTGTGCTTTATTTTTATTAAGTAGGTTATTGTAGAGTGAGAAAAAGTATGGGGGTTTTAGGCTCCTACACAGAGAGAGAGGAGCCTCTAAAGATAGAAGTGAGCTTCTAATGATAGAAATAGTTTCCGCATGCCTCACATTGAGAGAGAGGTTTGTTTCTTGTTTAGAAGCGGATCTCATGAAGATTTTGGATGATATGTCATTTATAGAGAGAAAATTGGTCTCTCGTTGCTCTCGCATCTCTATCTGATTTTGTCAGTAATAGTTGTCAGAAGTAAAGAGAATGAAAAACGTCATGTGGTGTTGAACAAGAAAATGGTTTAAAAGGCGGTTCGACTGAGTTTTGTCGATGATTATTAAAATACCTTTTGTATCCCATAATCTGTGATGTAACTATCTCAGTATAGTGGATTTTAATTTGTAAATTCTATATTTTTTTTATTATTTCTTTAATATTTTGTTGTCAATTCTATTTTTCTTGCTACTCATTTGCCAAAAATCAACCTGTCCGGTTTTAGAGCTTCTAAGCACAAGTGCTATCAAAACATGCTTTGGGGTGGAACCAAGTCAGCATGGCAAATGTAAAATTTGAGGTGGAGAAATTCGATGGCAAAAATAATTTTGAAATTTGGCAAATCAATATTCGGGATTTGCTAATCCACCATATAGATAGAGGAACCCTGCAATGTAGAGATGAAAAAATTGGGCAGAAAGTACATATGCGAATTAGGTGATTACACCAAAGCAGAGAAAGGGAGACTTTGGTGGAGGGAGACTTTGGTGGGGGTTAGAGAGAGAGAGTGACTTCAGGGGTTTTACAGAAAAGTGGAGAGAGAGAGAGACAAAGAGAGGGATTTAGGTGGGTTTACAGCAAAGAAGAGAGAGCGTGTGACTTTGGGGGGTTTACTGCAAGCTAGAGAGAGAAAAACTAATTCCCAGAGCAGTGACCTTCTTGGCTGCTGCCTTCTTCTTACTAGCGTTGGACACCATCTTATCTCTCCCCTTTTATCTATATTTGCAATTATCTCTCCCCTTTTTATCCATATTTTCAAATATCAAGCTAATGTTTGAGGAGAAACGCAGAACGGAAGAGCAATGGATGAATGACAACAAGCTAAAGCATCAGACTCTGAAACTCTAATGAACCGAATACCCATTTGAGTAAACAACACAAGGAAGCAATTGCAGGAAGAAATGACAAGAAATCAGAGACGAAGAAAGCCGGTATAAAGCAAAAACAGATGCAAAGAAAATAACGATCAAGAAAAAAATAGATATAGAAGAGAAAGAACCTTTGAAGAGAGAGAAAGATAACACCTTAGAGAGAGAATTCCTTCCAAGTGAAAAATATCTCTGGAAGCGGCTGCTACATCAGGAGATTGAGATTGAGACAGAGAGAGAATGCTTGTGTTCTTTTCTCATAAAGAGAGTTACTCGTGTTCTTTTCTCATAAAGAGAGTTACTTGTACCAGAAGAGGTTATTTTGATGCCCAAATATACTCAAAATTGATCCTCTACACCTCAAAAGATCGTAATGAGAAAAAAAAATTAGATTTTAAAGTTACAAAAAAAAAGTGCATTTTATAATACATTTTTTAACTATTAATTTTTTAATTTTCAAAGATACGATTGATGTACATTATTTTTTTAAGTTTTAAATTTTATAATTAAAAAAAAATATGTTTTAAAAAATATATCTTTTTATTTTCCATTTTTAACTTCCATATCTCCTATTTTTAACTTCCATATATTAAGAGACTCAATAATTGAAAATGTTACTTTTATCCCTTAGTTTTAATTTTCATATATCGTAAGACTCAATAATGGAAAATATTACTTCTAAATAAAAAGTCTTCATCTTTTCCATCTTACAACCCCCTAATCCCCTTTGACTATAAATTTTTTATCCAAACAAATACTAAAATGACACTATGTTCAAACTCTATCTCTTTCTCTCTAAAACCTCATCTCTCTCTTTGCTTCTCGATGAGTTTACCTGCTAAGGGGTTTAGCTTGAGCTCGAATACGAGCACACCTTATGTGTACACGAGCACACTTTATGTGTGAGAGAGAGATGGAGTTTGGGTTTTAAAGAGAGAGATGGAGTTTGAGTTTTAGGGAGATATGGAGTTTGAGTTTTAAAGAGAGATGGAGTTTTGAGAGAGAAAGACGATAATGTGCGAAACAGATGGAGTTTTGAAAGAGAGACGATCATGTGAGAGTGATGGAGTTTTAAAAAGAGAAAAATAAAGTCATTGCATAAGTTGTTGAGATCAACAATACATAATCAAAAATGTTTAGGAGGTTGGAAGATGGAAAAAATGAGTCATTTTGCTTATAATTAATATTTTCGATTTTTTAGTTTACTGAGATATAAAAGTTAAAAATAGAAAATAATAAGATATTTTTTCGATATTTTAAGGCTATCATAAAGATTTCTAGAAACCACATTTCTCGATGCTAAGTGTGTTTTACTTCGAGTGTTTAGAGCCTCGTCTTTATACAAACCCCATCCTTTGAGCATCAAAAGGACATCTTCTAATGAAACTTTTGAAGTACACTCTAATTTAATTGTTCAAATTGTTCAAACCACATCCTTTTGAGCATCAAAAGGATCTCTTCTAGTGAAACTTTTGAAGTACGCTAAAGGACCTCTTCTAGAGAAACTTTTGAAGTACGCTCTAATTGTTTAGAGCCTCGCCCTGAAAAACTTTCTCCTAAATAACGTTGATGGAACAATATATCCCCCAAAGTATTCTTTTTATTCTATTTTCATTACATCTCTTTTTTTTTTATAAAAAGTTTATAGAGAGCCAAAGCTCTAAACAATCAAATGGCCTACCTCAAAAATTTCACTAAAAGAAGTTGTTTTGATATCCAAAAATCTTAAAATTAATCATCTGGACATCAAGATGCACAGACATGAGAAAAATATAGATTTCAAATTGTAAAATTAGCTTATTTTATAATGCATTTTTGGACAGTCAATTTTCAATATTTTCAAATTTTTATAGATCTGTCTATCTATATTATATTTGAAACTTTAAACTTTATAAATCAAGATAAAATATATTTTAAGGCTATCACAAAGCTTTTCAATATTAAAACCACATTTCTCGACACTTATTGAAGGTAAGCTCTAATTTGATTGTTTAGAGCCTAAGACCCTTTTTCTTTTTGATACAGTGGACCACGGATCAAACTCGCCGAGTCGGGCGATCCAACTCAAAATGACACACGTATCAGGTCCGATTTTTAACAAGAGACATCTCGTCAATGTACCATCCTTTATAAAGTAGGCTACTAAATTTTCCACAATATGTACCTCACAACCTTGATTACATACATCACAAAGAGAGATCACGCAAAGAGCGCGTGAGAGCTCTTCAAACAACCAACACCCCAACACTTCTCTGGCATTATTCTACCCAAGAACCTCTTCTTATAACCATTCCATTCGATCTGACACCCGAATCAAGGCGGCCATCACCAAGCCGCTATCATCTTCGGTGTCCAAGCCCGCCACCCCAACCTTGCACCCTCGTCATTCTCCGGAACCTCCCCCCTCTTTGAACCCGCCACACGTTTCTTCTTACTGGGCAAAGCAACAAGCGCTGCTCTCACAGGCAATTGAGGACTCCCAACCATCTCTGAACTCTCAATGATTTGCCTTACCATCTCACCCACCTCACTCATCTTAGGCCTAGACCTCACGTTCTTAACTAAGCACTTGGAGGCCACAACAGCAAGCCTATAGGCAGACCTGACGGGGACCTCAGCACTGAGACGTGGGTCCAGTATCATGCGAAACTTGCGAATATCTGACATGTAGGGCTTGACCCACTCAAGGAGCTTTTGCTCACTCTTGGGCCTGTTACGGTCCAAGGGGCGCCTGCCCGTTATTAGCTCGTAGAGGACGACCCCATAGCTCCACACGTCGCTCTTAGCAGTAAGTCGACCAGTCTGAATGTACTCTGGGGCTGCATACCCCACTGTCCCCACGACCTGGTAGAGTGAGAGTGAGTGAAACATCATTAGAGAGAGAGAATGGATTGCATCTGAGAGCCTGCATTACAGGTGTTGTATGTATTTAGGTTTTGGTGTGTTCCATGAACGAACATATCCAACTGACACTGTTGGCAGCCTGGTAGATAGATCTAGAAAGATTAGAGAGACATAGATAGACAAAATAGTTTGCATCTGAGACTCTACTTTGTGGGGATGTTAGGTGTCATGGCTTTTCGAGATTCATGACTCAATGTACCCTATGAGAAAAGAGAGAACTATGGTTAGGGAAAGAAGCAAATTGCATGGTGTTGTATTGGTGGATTTTTGTGGGTTCCATGAATCAATATATCCACTAGGCATTTCAATAATCTGCAATACAGCAGTGCTTCAACACCATGCCAAATCACAGCCACCAAATTCAGCCTGATCATCTTCTAAATACTACGCATATGTCAAAACTTGCAAATTAAACATTTCTTTCCATAACATTCAAATACCATTTGCAAGTTTTGATACACATCGCATAAGAGGATCTCTTGATGCTTCATAACTTCATTACTACCAAAAATGCCACTAAGTTCAGAACATTGCAACCAATTTTTACGTTCAGCAACACCAAGAAACCAATTTCAGAAATATACTACTAGACAATGACAGTTAATCAACAGGTATTCAGCTCGCAGCAATCTGGCTGCTTCATTGCATGCCCATGCCGAACAAGACAAAGAGGCTTAGGAGACTTTTAGTAGATAGAAACACCGTACAACAATTAACAAAAACGTCCATAATGAAAATAGTTTCTTGGAAGTTAGATATACCAAAATTAAGAACGCATTATTTCTTAAAAGACATACCGCTGTTGAAACATGAGTAACACCTTCGGATGGACCCTGTCTAGCCAACCCAAAATCGGAGAGCTTGGCATTGAAATTCTTGTCCAAAAGTATGTTTGAGGGCTTAAAATCTCTGAAAATAATCTGATCCACAATAACACAGAGATGATGGTCATCAAACACAGAGACAGCAAACAGTAAAAGAAAGTTCTTATGCATACATTCAAGCTACCAATTTAATTAAGCACTTGGCATAGTAGGTAAACAGCTAACATTGAAGGGAAAAGTTTACATAAGGTTGCAACCTTAAAATGTAGAACAACGAATGCACCTCAAAAATCCATCAGAAAAGGTTGTTTTAATATTGAAAAACCCTCTAATTGATCATCTCGACATTGAGATGAATCACTATGAAAAAAAAAAGGTTTTTGAGCCCAAAAAATGGTGCATCTTACAACACATTATCTAGACTGTCCATTTTCAAGATTTTCATATATTTATAAATCTACTTGATTTTAGTCATTTTTAGAGTTTAAAATTGATAATTAGATATGAAAATAGATTTTGAGATAATCTTAAGAATATTTTACATCAAAATTATATGTTATGATAAAATTTGAAGGTGCACCTAAAATGGATTGTTTAAGGTTGCAACCTTATGGAAACCACACCCAACATTGAATTGATTCTTCAGGTTGCAGGTTTGAATCCATCAGGTACAATTAGATAAACAAAGAATCCCAAATACACTGGATCAAGGCAATAGAGAAACAGGTGAAATATTTCATATAGAGTTCACAAACATACATAACAGCTTTCTCCTTTACAGAACCCAAAGTGGGAGAAAGTTTTACTGCAATCTCATACAGGAGGTATTGGCTTAGCGACAACAGCACATACCAACGAAATGGTAACCACTATTCTTGTTTTGTGATTAAAATGGTTCACGCTAAGCTAAATGAAAAAGGAGATCCTGCAAGGAGCATCTTCAGTGCTTAAACAGTAACTGCAACAATATAAGTTTTTTCCTTGTTGCGTAAGGATGAATATGGCAATATCAACCAAGAACAGCCATCATAAAGTATTGAATCATATCAGCATGGGCTGCCCAAGTATCAAAACCAAGAAGAAATCCTTTGCCATGAGTGAATTTTCATCTAAGCCAACAAGACCTCGGATGACATTTTAGTGATTGTATATCAAGTACAGCTTTACTTGCTAACCTTACTCCAAACACCATTAATCAATTTTTTTTTTAATTATTTAATACCATTAATTGGTTTTCAACATCAGTTATACCCAATGCTAATAAAAAATGAATTAGCTTAAATCAAGGACACTTTGAAATGTAAGAGACGACTTCCAAATTGGAAGGCAAAGACTGAACGCAGTATTCTGTTCATTGTCCTTCGTAGCTCTGGAATAAGAGAGGCCTAAGCCACAAACCCCATTATCGTCTGATTAATATCATCTAGTTGCTGCAAAGAAACAGCAATCACAGGATGGACCCAGTTTAGTCACAAAGTTGCACATGGAGTATTTCAAGTACATAAAGTAAAGAATATTTCCTTTGTAGTTTAAGCAGTAGACATTCTCATGCATGCACAAATCTGAGGTGCATGCCAATATGAAGGAAGAGCACCTGAAGTGAGGTTACAATATAAAGGAGAAGTCCGTTCATTGATACTCAGAAATTCAGTTTTGCAATACCCAAAAGATTAACAAAAAGAAAAATCAATTCCATTTTCCGCTCTTCTCAAGTCTTTGAAGAATGGCTGTATCTCTCTTCAAAGAGTCATCTAGGTCCATAGATGATAACAGATAAGACCTTCAACTCATTAAAACTGCCAAGGGCCTCCCTTTTGATATGTAGCTAAAAGAATGCCATTAACAATCTGTAGATTTCTATATTCAGGATAACTACCAATAACCATTTCTGGATGCAGATGGGGAACAGTGTCACGAGTAAGCAATACAGGCAATCTAAAACAGTTTATTGGTGTTGTTTTGAACATACATGCACTTTCTATTTTAAAATGACATTTTCTTAGTGATCCCACAGTCCACATACAAAAATCAAACTGAATCATGCTAAATAAGTAATGCACAAACATTGCTTATTTAAAAAAATTAAAACATATTCGAAGGTGCAGTAGTGCGGAAAACCACTACACTGATGAATCAACTTTATCCTCGTCGTGAGTAAGTACAAACAAATAAAAGTGACAGACATTGTTTACCCAAAAATAAAAGTGATATACACAAATTACCTGAAAATCCATTTCTTCATGGAGATAGGTAAGACCCCGAGCTGCATCAAGGGCAATCCGCAGCCTCATGGCCCATGAAAGAGGCACAGATGATCGAGTTGATAGATGATCCTCCACACTTCCATTGGGCATAAATTCATAAACTAATAACCTTTGGATTCCCCTTTCATCATCTTCGGCACAATAGCCAACTAATTTTACAAGATTGGGATGCTCGACCACACCAAGAACATTCACCTCTGTTACCCATTCTTTATGGCCCTGCACAAAGAATGCAATGATATGCAAAGAGGAAATAAACTAACAAAGTGTGCACGCAGCACCCATGTCTAATGTAAATGTTCAGCAAAAAAAGCATGGGGTTCTGTATTTTCGTCAGAAGTGGGACAGTCTTCAACCAAAACAAAGTTTTGCTAAGATCTAAAAATTTAGTAACTTCTTCGGGATGTCTTATCTCCAAACACCATAAAAGATGTTGATGAAAACAGTGAAGTAGTAAAAAGGAATTACTAATAGAATAATGAAATAAGAAAGAATAAGAATATCTGCTAAGAAGCACAATCTTTTCCATTAGTGGAGAATCACAAGAAATTAAACTACTTCATTAACAACGACTTGTTAAAGGATGAAGATTAGATTATACACTCAACACAAGAAAAAAATATTTGTAGACTAGGGTACCCCCACCCACAAATAATTAAGTAGCAGGGAAGTTTGTTTTGTTTTCCTTTAGCACTCTCTGTCTATCTTCAATTGTCATTTTTTTCATGGTATCAGTTGTTTAATTTCCTTTCAAAATTCTCCAGAAGAGGAGGAAACACCCATTTTTCACTTCTTAGGATTCCTATGGAGCGCAACAGGAAAGTAAGAACCGTAGAAAGCGAAAGCATAAACTAACAAATGCCACAAAAACCATACTAAAATGCAGAGAGAGAGAGAGAGAGAGAATACCTGTAAACCTTTCTTGCTCAATTGCTTCACAGCTATCTCAATCTTTGAACTGGGCTCCTGAGGGTTCCTGATTGATCCCCTATATACGCACCCAAACCCACCTTCACCGATCATGGCCGACCGACTGAAATTCCTTGTCGCAGTCCTCAATTCTGAGAAAGTGAAAACCCTCAAATTGTTCGACCTGTGAGAGGAAGAGCTCGAAAACGTTCTCCTCCCTAATGAATCAACACTCGTGTCAAATACATTTTGAGAATTGAATTCCGAACCCGAACGCCTAACTTCTCGATCATTTGAACTCGCACTGAAAGAACGAGCCCTCAAAGATTTCGCGGTCTTGGGTTCTTCTTTTTTCTCACCATTAGAGAAGTAAAAGCACCTCATGTCTCGCAAGCTCAACTCAAAACCTCTGAAACAAATCTGAAAAACCTCTAGATTAAACCCCAAACGCAATATAGTTCGCCAAATGTCTTGCTCCTTCCGTGGTATCTTCGATGTGTAGTTTTGTTCATGCAGTAAAACTAGCTGAAATGCTCGCACGACAGTTACACCATGGTGGTGAATACGCGCGATTTGTTTAAGAAAATAGCCATGAAACCAATGCGTCTAAATCACTGGAAGTGATTTTGAAGGGGAAAAACCAAAAACAAAAAAAAAAGGAAAGAGAACTTGAATTTTACAAACAAAATTTCCAGAGCAGGAATAAATACATAAGATTCAAATCCACTCTGCAACCAAAGAGGGAGAGAGATCTACACTAAAAAGAGAAAAAACACAGAATTCAAAATTGCGGCACTATAACCCAAAGCTCTCCAAGAAACCTACACAAAATTGGTAAAGAGAATCAAACCGTGAAAACAAAAACCCTAAATCGTTAAAACTCCACCATATGTCCAGAAAATGCAGAAACCAGAGAAAGAAATTAGAAGAGAAAAAAACCCCATAAATTGTTCAAAACCCTAGAATTTGAAACCTGAGCTGGCGAGTAGGCTCAAAACCCTAAAATTGTTTATTCATCGTATTTTGAAAGTGGTGGGCATGTCCAATGCAACGTGTGAAGCGGTCAAAATCGAGGAAGATGAAGATTGGATTACCAACCAGAGACATGGATTTTGAACAATGTCAATAATACCCTCCGACTTTCGACAAAATAACGTGAGGCAACCTCACCAATTTGGCGGATAATTTCTCTCTCCAACATTTTTCAAGGGAAAAGTTTTTAGAGAGCCGAGGCTCTAAACAATTAAATTAGAGCCTACCTCAAAAATTTCACTAGAAAATGTTGTTTTGATGCTCAAATATCATCAAATTTAAGTTGTTTTGATGCTCAAATATCGTCAGATTGATCATTTCGACATCAAGTTGTTGGGACAAGAGAAAAAAATGGATTTCAAGTTTTGAAAATAGTACATCTTGTAATACATTTTTAGCCTGTAATTTTTTAGGTTTTCATAGGTCTGCTCGATCTACGTTATTTTTTAAACTTTAAATTTTATAATTAAAGATAAAAATATAGTTTAAGGCTATCAAAAAGACTTTTAGTATTGAAACTATATTTTTCGACACTATTTGAACAATATTTGAATGTACACTTTATTTTGATTGTTTAGATTGTTTGGAGCCTTGGTTCTATACAAACCGGCCCGCTAAATTTCATCGACACTTTTGGACGAGGAAATGGATTTCATCGACATTTGTTTTTCACTCTTTAACATTCTGCCTACATGGAACTAATCCCAACTGGGAAAATGTTTTGACAAGGCTGCAGCCTATGAAAACCTCACCTCAAACTCTTTAAATTTGTAGTTTTGATTTTGAAAAATCTTCAAATAAATTATCTTGGCATTTTATTATGTAATTGTGATTTCAAGCTTTAAAATAGTATACATTGTAACATATTATCTAAATTGTCCATTTCATCATAAAAATAAGTATTTATGATTCACAAGATCTGTAGCATTTTTTTAGATTCAAATTTTATAATCGGTATTGGAAATTGATTTTTGAGCCATCTTGGAGATTTCTAATGCCTAAAGTGCTTTATAAACAAGGATTCGAGATGAGGTTGTACTTTGTTTTTATAATGCCTGGGCTTTACAAAAACTGCATCCAACAAATTGAAGACCATTTTTGAGTGTGTATATTATGTTTCCTTAGGAGCATATTTTATTTCTACTCTTTCAATATATGATGTTTCCTCGAGAGTATATTTTATTTTCACTCCTTTGCTTAGAATACCTACTTGAGAGGATTTTTTCAATCCAAAATTTTAAAAACGACTTAAGAATTACTAGATGATTATATTTACAAAAAAAAAAAAAAATTGAAATTTGATTTTTCTAATACTTAGATCTGACCACCTAAACAATAGATGACCACTATTCAATCTCAAGATATTATTCTTTTCAAGTGCATAAAGAGTATAACTAGGAAAACAATTCCATTGAAGAGTTTACATTCAAATTTTGGGGTTCTAAGATTATTTTTATATGAGATTTTACTCGAGGGAGTAAATAGACATTCTACCCTTTGAATATCATTTGGCATAATATATAACAACTCCTAAATGGTTCTTTTATTTTATACCGGTGGGTGTGGGGCCATCTAAAAAATGCTAGGGGTGGCAACAAGCTAGCCTTGGCCCTAGCCCAACTCTTGACCTTCTAAAGCCTGTTTTGACCCAATTAGGGCCGGGCAGGCCAAAACAAATAAAATAATAAAAAAGCCGGGTTAGGATGAAGTATGCCAGTAGTGGCGCTAACCCGGCCCATGGCTTACCATTAATGGCCGAGGCCCTATTTTTTAGGGCCGGGCCTATTGCCCGCTCTCTCCCTCTATGGGAGGCTACCTTGAGCCTCTATCTAGAGAGATTCCTCCAACGACCAGCTAGATAGACTTTCTCTCTCCTAAGCTTTTTTTTTTTTTTTCTTAATAACTTTTTCCCTCCATTCACATTAAGGAACTTACCCCATGGCCACATCTCTCCCTTTCATTACCAACATGGGCCCATCTCTCTCTCATCCCCATCTCCCTCTTCCATCTCTCTTTTGGAAAATTGTTTCATGCGTGGCTCGACCGCATTTCTACATATGCCGTCCAAAAAATGTAAAGCGTCCATCTTAAAGATGGATGTAAGTAAGTGTTCTATTTTAAAAACAATAAAAAGTAGTGCTAATGGTCTAAATGTGTTTTTATTAGAATTATTATTTATAGTTTTTCAAAAATTATTTATTTATTCATATTCATGATCTCCATAGAGATTACATATTTTTAAAATTTAAGTCTTAAAATCCACCTCAAAAATAAATTTATTAAGAAGCCCGCAATTCTACATATGTCAGCTTCATCACGTAGAAACCGGATCCCACTCTTTTCCCCCAAAACAATCTCTCTCTATCTCGACCCCCAATGTCCCATCTCTTTCTCACCTAGGTCCCCATCCCCCCTTCTCTAGGGGTTAAATCTATCTTAATTTTCTTTGTATAAAGGTCCACCTCAAGAATACGAAAATCACCATAAATGTTGATATCAAGTTATCAACTTCCTGATTTATTAGAGGTTTTTAATCTAAGCTATTCTTCCATTTTATTCCAGATTTTTTAGCACAAATTTGTAATAATATGACGACGATAGAAAAAGATTAGTGTTTGCCTGCGCTTCATGAACATAAAGTAACGTGCAGATCTCGCAAGAAAAAAAGAGTTCAAACCCTAAAAATAGTTTATCTTGGAATACATGATCTGGATCACCTATTAAACAGTGCATGACCTACTTGGGAGGATTTTTTCAATTTGAAATTTTGGTAACCAACTTAGAATCACTAATGATTAATCTTGAAAAAACAAATAATTGAAATTTGAGTTTTTTTAACGCTTAGATCTCACTCTTTAAAAATTTGACTGTTTCTATTCAATCTTGAGAAATTATTTCTTTCAAGTGCTTGGATGGTGCAATTAGAAAAAAGAATAAAATTGTTGAGGTTAATCTATGTGTAAATAGGTTATATTCCCAAAATTTGGGATCCTAAAACTAGTCCTTGGTGGGGTTTTAACCGACGGAGTAAATGGACAGTTTACTCTCGAGGGAGTAGAATATCTTTGGATAACTATATTGTTTGTGTTGTGTTGTGTCATAACTCACAAAATACATTGGGGATCTAAAATGAGGTTGCAAATCAAGAAAATAGATCATATTAAAATTCATTAATCATGGTGTATAAGAAACTAGCTTAATGAAGTTAAGGTTAGTACCCATAAGTGCTGATAGCACTCCACATACTGGTCACCACGTTGTAGTTTATATTTTCACCAATACCACTCCATTAACACTTTAAAAAAACTAACTCCTAAATTATTTGAACGAATGGGCAGGGATTGTATTCCAAACTGAATTACCCAAAATAATAAACTATTTGAACAAATGGGAGGGGGGGGGACCTTGGGGTTGCAAACTAGTGAAGCAACCATTGGTATTTATGTATACGTTGCCGTATTTGGATTTCTATTAAGGAAATGATTTTTCACCTAAATTTACTTGGAAATAGTTCTTCACTTTTATAAACTCCTTAACACTTAACTTCTCCAGTATTACCTTTGCTTTGAAAGGTGTTTCTAAAACTACTAATTCTACGATCAAGATTCAAGACCAAAATAAGCCAACACAACCATAAAAATCTAAAGATGATCAATTATATAACCAAATAAGGAAACATAGATAATTCATCTCATTTTCATCATTAAAGTTTTTTTTCAATTAATTAGGGTCGGCTACACGAATCTTGATCTGCATTTCTGTTCTATTGAGGGCCATAATGGATAATTCATCTATGCATTCTTTAGGGCAAAACTTGATTTAAAACCCTGAACTAGGTGTTGGAGAGACCCACCAGTGTATAGGTCCGGATTGCCAATTCTCTTGGGTTAAAAAATAGTAAAATATAGAAAATTTTTAAAATAATATTAAAAATTCAATTATTAAGAGGACTACCTAACTTGCCCAATCTGAGTCATGATTCACGATTCGAAGCCCTTAATTCTTTGATTGAACCGGGTGATTCGATTCCAATCATACGGACTTTCGATTCCCAAATTTGTAAGGGAATGAGCTCGGATAACTACCCATTCCCAATCCAAATCCACGATCCCTATCTAGATCGACAATTTTTAAAACCCTCGAGAAAAATAACTTGCTCAGACTAGTTGATTTGATTGGTACTCACTCATATTGGAACGTTTAGCCAATTTGGTCGATGGCCACAACCAAGTTCATGCTGAGCAAGTGGGTGGTGGTTGGCAAAATTCAAATGCATAAAAAGGAGAAAGCATGTGGAGCCATGTTATCACTGCTTTCATTTAATGCAGAAGATGTGTGTGTGAGAGGTGTAGCTCAAGCAGAATGACTCAAAACGGCTTATAAAGACATCTATTTTCAAATATTCCAATTTTCAACAATAATATTTAAATTTAGGGAAAATATCTTCATACTCTCTATTTTTAAGTTTTATATCTCAATAAACCTAAAGTTTCAAAACATATCTTGAGCCATAAAAATTTTAAGTTTTATATCTTTTAACCCGTCTAAGTTAACTCTATCCCCTTTAAATATATTTTTTTACCCCAAATAAATATAAGAAAGACATATCCTTTCTAAACACTATCATTTCTCTCTCTTCGTATGATTTTCCCATAAATCTCCCTCTCCCTCCGTGTCTCTTACTCTCTCTCTCCCCCGTTAGAGAGACGAAAAGGGTGAATGTTAGAGAGAGAAATTTGGAGGGAATATATCATGTAAAGAGATGAAGGGTGTAGAATGAGCATGTCTTTTTTATATTTATTAGGGCTAAAAAAATAATTAAAAATAGGTAAAGTTAGTCAAGGGGTTGGGAGATATATTTTAAATCTTTGAGTCTATTGAGATATAAAAACCAAAAATAAGGGATACGAGGATATTTCTCCTTCAATTTATTGTACATAGAAAGGTGTGGTTTTACCAAATTTAGTAAAGCTACACCACAAAACCATATTAGAAATGCGGGTTTACAAATTTTGTTAAGGCCATGTCACAAAATCACGTTAGGAAATATAGTTCCAATCCCAAATGTTTTTATTATAACATACATACCTGTTTCTGCCTTGTTTATAGAATTTGAAGTTCTAAAAATTGTGCATATCTGGTTGGACATTCTTTTGAATATGAAGGAGATTGTGAGAAAGTCTACAATATGTTTAAGGCCAAAAGGTAGAGGTTGCATTTGCCTGGTTGTTTTAAATTAAATTTCAATGAGAGCTCACTCGGGAATCCAAGTTTAGTAGGGATTGGTAGAGTTGTTAGGAACTCAGATGGTGCCATTTTATCCTCCTATGCTGGCCCATGTGGATGTTCTACTAGTAATATGGCGGAATTTAGTGATTTGGTGCAAGGTTGAAATTGTTGAAGGGGAGGAGGAGGTTAGGAAGCTTTGGTGTGGTGCAAGGTGGTTCTCAAAAAGTTATTAACTGGTGTAATAGGATTGGCAAGCCTCCTGGAAACTGTATAGAGATTTGGAGGTATCTTTTCATCATTTTTACAGAGAAGCTAATGAAGTTATTGACGGTTTGGTGAAGAGAGGGACTTTCTTCGATAGCGTCATAGTCTCTGCGATATTGTTTCTTGAACTCATTTTAACACATTGTGATTAATAAAATTTCATACTCTTGTCAAAAAAAAAAAAAAGAGGGGGGGCATAGATCTAGTGGTACATAAAAGGCATTACATTGGACTGTTCTTAGCACTTGAAATTTTATTTTATTTTACTTAAATACATGATCATCGAGGCAGAGATTATCAACTTACATGTTTTTCTAACTAGATTTAAGATGCAATTGGCAAATCCTCAACCCTAGGAAATGCGTCCCCTCTAGAAAACTGATATTAATTTCATGGAAAAACGACCAAACTAATTGGTCTGCATGGATAGGCTTCCGTTGTCTTAGCTATTTTATATAAAACGAAAATGACCTTGTAGTCCCATATGTAGCATGTTGATCGCCATAGTTCAAGTTCACCAAGTATAGTTGTTTTTTATCCAATGCATCTCATCATCATCATCATCATTATCATCAAATCCTTTTTCCAACTGTTTAAAGTCGGCTACACAAATCCTGATCCGCTATTCTGTACTATCAAGATCCATACCTTCAATGAGGTCATTAATCCCTAATAATCACCAAACTTTAAGAAAGAGATCTTAACTACAACGGGGGAGGCTTTCCAATAATAATAGGAAAAATACTTAAGAAATAGATCTTCATGGTTCTAAACAATAAAGAGAACTTACACGGGTCATGCAACACTTCATGGCTTTTTCTTGGGTTAGGTGAGGATGGTTTTGCATGGTTGACAAAATCCTAATTCTCTACCTATCTTAAAGGCCAAATGTCATGCAAATGAACAATGTTTCTTTTGCTCAAGTGTTTCAAAGATCGAAGTCAAGTCCTGACTTGGTAGGATTTTATTTGAGTCAGGATTCTTGAGCTGAATTGTTATTTATCAAGAAATAAAAGGAGGAAAAAAATTAGGAAGTTGGAATGATTCTGGGGTTTCTAAATCTAGAATCGCCTCGTTGATCTTATTACGAACTGGAGCAGCGATTTTTCCAATGCCTTACAATCTCATTATCTCACTCTTCTGCCTAGACAGTAGGAAAATGTTGAATAGATATGATGTTTCAACATAACATCTTGGGCTCAATTCCCATTGTTAACCCTTCAAAAAAAGAAAAAGAAAAAGATATGATATTTCTTAGTGCATTATACTACAAGAAAAATGATAAATAGTTGGCTCTCGCCTCATATGTGGTTTATTGCTCATGTCTTTCGTGAGACGAATATGGTAGAGAGCATCGGCTTATGCAGGCGCAACAATTTGGTTGACAACAAACTTTCTTTCTCTTACATTATTTCATGACTTGGCACAACTGCCCTATTATATGGGTTGTAAAATAATGTGTTATTCACTTTCTATTAATAAACAATTCGGATAGGAGGCCTTCACCCCCATTGACTTAGTAAAAAAAAACTATAAATAGTTGATGTATTTTTATTAAAGGAAAAAAATTATATAAGGGTTGCAACTTTATACTGTTGAAGTAATGTGCACCTCAAAAATCCTACAGTTGAGAGTGTTTCAGCATAGAAAAACCTTCCAACTGATAAATATGACATTGAGATGATTGGACATGAAAAAAAAAAAGAACTTTAAGTCTAAAAAATAGTGCATCTTGTAACAAGTTATTTGGACCGACTATTTTCAAGTATTTCTTTATCTGCTCGATATGCACCATTTTTCAAATTTTAAATTTTATAACTAAAGATAAAAAATAGATTTTGAAGCCATCATAAGGTTTTCGATATTGAAACGATACCTTTAAGTAAATTTTATAAGTGCACCTTACTTCTATCGTATAAGATGGCAACCTTATACAAACCTCACCCCTTATTAAATGTGCACTGATATGTATGTTTTTTAAAGCATGATGCATTTTTTATGAGCCAAAACTAGTTGAGACAACTAAAATTACATTTGAGTTGCTTTTATTATGGAAGGAGTTAATTAGTGCGATTTACTTTTACATTATTAGGATAAGGAGAGTGCCTTATGAAAAAGTCACTCTTTTATTAGTGTTTGGTAGCTTATAAGTTCAAACAATTTAAGCTACTCTTCACGATAAAATAAAATAAAACTTGTCTTATCAGGCATCAACACTTTGGTTGGAATTCAACGAACTGAACGACAAGTCTGTATAAAACCCCATGTCATATCAATCATTTATCAATTCTCCTAACTATTTGAGGTAAGCTAATTTATGTTATTTTGACATGAATTTAAATTTTAAAAACATCACATCAAATATTCATAAAAGGAAAAAAAAAGATGTCACTTCGATATGGTATCAAATTTCACAAACATCACGTCAAATATTCATACAAGGGGAAAGAAAAAAATGTGGGAGCGGGGGAAGGGGGGGGGGGGGGTGTGCGTCCTCTATTGTCAATTATGGCGGAGGATGAGAGACGTCCATCTCAAGCAAAGGACTACTTGGCCTCACAAGGCCCACCATTACAATTTAAAGTATTTACTTGGGAAGAATTAGCTTACATTATTGAGATTACAACTGGCAATTTGTTGACATAACCAATCTGACTCTTGTAATTTTTTTTTAATATGTTAATAATGGCAATCAATTTTAAAGAAATGCCAATTTGGGTCGAAATTGCCTAATTTGGATAAGGAATTGCCAAAACTAAACCGATTCCCATCAGTTCTATGCGGTTTTTTTATGCTATTTTTTTTATTTTTTGAATTTTTTAAGTTCTAATATCCAGATCGCCGAACCATCTCTTTCTCCTCATGCATGCCTTTTCTTGAGTGCGCCATCACAGAGAAAAACTACAAAATATGGGCCAAGTTTTTATGAATATGTCGACCGATTTTATTCATGTGAGTCATCCATCTATAATTTATATTAGAGATGGATTTTGGATTCAAAATTTTAAAGGTAGACAATGAGGAGAACTCTTTTGATCTACAAGCCAAAATATCTTGAATGTGGCTACCAAAAAATCCTAAGTATAACCATGTTGATCTTTATAAGTTAATAACATTCCCTAAAAACAGATAAAAAGCATTTAGGATGGCTATTCATTTTATTGCTTCAAAATTGTGTGGAAATTTATCAAGACTTTTTTTCACTCATGGGAATGGAAACACAGCACATACATGTTTCCAAAAGAGAGGTAGGTATTGAACTTTCCTTTTGCTTTTGTGAAGGGAACTCTGGAGACACCTCAGCCGCATTCACATAGGCAAAATGCCACACCTCTTTTCCACAAGTCAATGGTACTACGGGAAAAGGGTTAAGTTTGTGGTGGTAGTAGTACACCCCCATACTTCAGTTACATGTTGAGGTTGTTATTTTTATTGACAATTTCAAAAATCACTAATTAATTCAAAATCGGGTAGCGGCATGTCATCCTCATTGAATTACCAAAAAAAAAAAAATCATGATACAACCGGGAAGGCAACAAAAATACAAAATATAATTACTTGGTGCTTGTTTGGAAAAGTTTTTAATAAGGATTGGGTCAAGGTGTGCCCCTCGTGCATCCATCATAATGGGTCAATCTTTTCAAAGATTGATAGTGCCAAGTAGATCATCTAGACCACCATACTTATGAATCTAAAAAAAGAAAAACAAATTTTTTAGCATTAAAAATAATTTATTTTACACTTCTTTAATTGTTACTATAATAGGAATGGAACCATTGCATTGTGGTTTCACCACCCTGATCACGAGAGGCAAAGAGCTATTGCCAATATGTTTTGTACTTTTTTTTTTTTTACCCTTTATTGAAATTTTTTAAAGACCATTAGACTTTTGCAATGATATAAGCTGCATTTCCAATTTAAAACATCTTGAAATTAAGGATAGATACCCTACATTTTAATAATTCTCCGTGGCTTTTTGTGTCTTTGGTTAGGAAATCAAGTGATGCTTGACGAGGTCAGATGTGACCTTGTGAATAAGCTCTAAGCAAAGGTGGTTCAAGCCATGGCCACCACAAAATGACATCTAGAGTTCCATTCTTACTAGACCTCAACTTAACCCTCTCAAAAAAAAAAAAAAGAGATATAGGATGTGACGCTTGACTCATCATTATTGCGACCCTTCTGGCATAACCATTGGACCAAAAGTTGAACCTAAGCCCCTAACCAATGAAAGTGTTTTCAAAATACAAAACTAGAGACCAAAAAAATAATATCACCCAAATTGAAGAACACAACAAAAAAATATATCCAGCAAATGATTTAGCTGTAAATAGAATTAGGTTAATAACGAACTTGGGTATTTATCATTTTCTAGATGTAGGTAAACTTAAGTTAGACAAGAGTCAATTCGGCCTGCACTTCTAAGAGATAGTGCCAACGGTCACATAATATGAAATTTTTTTCATATTATAGAAATATAAGAAAATATATAAAAAAACTATTTACTTTTAATACAAAAAAGTCATAATTATTGTTATCCCGTAAATTTCAAATCATCAAATAGTTATGAGTGCATCATCAACTAAACTCGAAGTTTAAAAAAATTTCTTAAACTTGACAAAGGGAAGAACACAACGTATAGGGCGACAATTGAGGTGTGTTGTTTCTTTGAATAAATCTCGATAAAAAGAACTCCTTGGCAATGCTACACCTTAGCTGTCCAATTTCATATAGGTAGGCTAGAGATGTTTGTGACCATGTCCATAATAGGAGAAAGTTTATACAAGGCTTTGACTTTATAAAGGCAAGCTGTATTTTAAAAATATATTAGGAAAAATTGTTTGAATGTCGGAAAACTTTACAATTGATCATCTCAACCTCGCGAATTACAAATATGGCAAAATTAAAATCCTAATAATAGTGTGTCTTGTAATATATTATTTGAACCCTCTATTTTTAAGATTTTCAAGTGTTTATAAATCTTCTCGATTTGTATTTTTTTTTATATTTGTATTTCGTAATTTGGGGTGGAAATAGATTTTCGACAATTGTATTAAATTCTGATACCAAAACTACATCTTCCAATGGGCCTGTGCACATTACTTGGATTATTCAAGATGGGAACCTTACATAAACTACACTCTTCATATACTAAAAGATGAAGGGTGAGGTCTGTATAAGGTGTCCACCTCATACCATACGAGTAAGGCGCACCCTTGAATTTTGTTGGAAGACATAATTCCTGTGTTGAAAAATCTAAGATGGCTTGAAAATCCATGTTTAACTCTTATTATGAAATTTAAAATTTTAAAGATGGAGCATAACGTGTAGATCTATAAACATTTGAAAATATTAAAAATAGATGGTCCAGATAATTTGTTACATGATGCACTCTTTTTAACACTTGAAATTCTTCTTCTTCTGTTTTCTTTATATTCGATACATCTCGATATCAAAATGATCAATTTGAGGGTTTCTCAACTTTAGAGCACTCTCGATGCTGGGAGAATAAACGGAAATAGGAATTCGTGAGATTATACATTCTCTCTGGGTTTATAAGGGAATCTACCCCAAGGTCTTTATCTTTCTTTATTCTCCAATTACTCTATACGAAGAAGGGAAATAATAAATAAAAATAAATAAAGATGGAATATTAAACTCTATCTATCTCATATCTTTTAAAAACAAGTCTACCATATCTTAACCAATCCAACCATGCTAATCTATGTCTAATCTTTAAAAATAATAATAATAATATATTAATAATAATAATATTCAAATATTACCTCTTCAAATCTCTACAACTAAAAAAAGACAAGAATAACCCTAAAAAAAACTAAAAATTCAAATAATATATTTTTTAAGTCCTAAAAAAATATATATAAAAAATTAAAATTCTTATTTTTTATTTGCATTATTAGATTTTTGAGGTGCAGCTTGCATAAGCTTTGCCCAGACCAAAAAGAAAGGCTCTCTTATTATTTTTGAGAGACTATTTTACCCTTTATTTTTTATTGTCAAGAGAGGAGGATCATGATACAGAAAATAAGCGTCTAGGTATGGCTTTCATCAAATTAATTAAGCTTCTATCGTTCTAGAAGGTTTCTATGGAATGGTCCAAAATAATTAACGGCCGTTGCTGCCAAGGGGAGTTGCGTTTCCAAGCAAAGATTATTCGTCTTTGCCTAAGGTGAAAAAAAAAAAAAAAAAAACAATGGCAAGATTACCCGTAGAAGTTTCTATAAGGCTTAGGTTATGAAAATCAAATAAATCTTCACCTTAAATCCTCACCTAGAAAGCACGTTCGGCTATAGAAATCTCTGTGAAGGCTCCCAACACGGATAATAAATTTTGAAACTAAAAAAATCATATAGATCTTGTGGATCCTTGAACACTTATTTTTAGGGTGAAATGAACAGCAAAGATAATTTGTTAAAAGGTGAGGTTTGTATAAAGTGTCAACCTTATACTAAGGTGCCCCTAAAAACTATGCCGAAAATGCAGTTTCGATGCCGTAGAGCCTTGCGATGATATGAAAAATCTATTATTGCCCCCAACTATAAAAATTAAAATTCCAGAAATAGTAATGATCGAGTAGATCTATATACACTTAAAAATCTTGAAAATAGATGGTTTAGATAATGTGTTAAAAGATAAACTATTTTTAGGACTAGAAATCCCAATTTTTTTAAGTCTATGAATCTCGAGGTCGAGATGATCGATTTGAGGGTTTTCCAGCATAAAAACAACCTTCTATAGTGGGTTATTTAGGTACACTTTACTCGGACAATATAACATTGACACTTTATGCAAACGTTTTTTCTATGTTAAAATATATCATATATTTTAGAGTTTAAAACCTTAATTTTTTTATTTACAACCATAGTGTCCAAGATGATCAATGTAAAGGTTTCTAATCTTGAATTACAATTTTCGATGAGTCACTTGGTGTGGCTTTACAAATCATTTTCCTTGAGTAATTATCCTCAACCATGAGCTGAAAGAACAATTCGTGACACGAATCATAAACAAATGGCTACCGTAATTGTTTCACACTAGGATAGACGACTTTGGATGACCATTCTTTTGTGCTTTTATGTTTTCGTTATTTGAATAGTTTATATAAAGTTGCAACTTTACAATGTACAATAAAGGTGCATCTCAATAATCCAGTAAAAAAGTTGGTTTGATGTTGAAAAATCATCTAATTGATAATCTCGATATTGAGATGACAAGAAAAAAAAAAAAAAAAAAAAATGAGTCCTAGAAATAGTGCATCTTGCAACAAATTATCTTGACCATCATTTTTCAAGATTTTTGTGTATTTATAGATCTTCTTGATTTTAACCAATTTTTAGAGTTTAAAATATATAATTAGTTATGAAAATGGATTCTTAGGCTATACTAAAAATTTTTAACACCAAAATTACATCTTATGATTAAATTTGGAGGTGCGTCTTAATTTGATTGTTTAAAGTTGCAAATTTATGCTAACACTTTTTAATAATTTTTTTTTTTTTTTTCCTTAACTGCTAACTTGTTTTTCTAAGTGTTATTCATTTTTTCACTATTATATTTTTTAAAAAAAAAAAAGAAAAAAGAAAAAGGGGAAAACTATGGGCATTATTATTCTTTTTGCCACTACTATCTTAAAAAAAAAAGAAAAAAAAAGAAAGACCACAAGCACTTTCTTAAGGGATTGTATACAATGAGACCATTTACCTTTGATACAAATAGGTCCAAATTACTTACAACCATCGGATATGATATCAGATAGCTTAGGTGTGTCAAGAAAAATTCTTTTGAAGTTTGAACGAATAAATGCATCCATCTAATTTCAAAACCAATGGTTAGGATCTAATGGAAGAGAAAGAATGCTTGAGAGAAAAGATCTAATGGAAGAGGGAAAATGAGAGTTTCTCTAACTACCTTTATATTGACTATCCAAGTGTAATTTTTGTCTCAAATTCCTCTAAATTTTCACTTGGGGAGATGATGCAAACAAAATTAGTAAAAAGGTATATGGTATGAATAAAGAAGTCTAAAATTTTTTAAATAGGGGGCTTTCGTAATTTGCCCATAAAAATATTACATCCCAATTCGAAGTAATAAAAAGACATACAAAGGGAAATACGATTTTTCTTTTCTTCAGAGTCATATATGGTTTCAAGTTTCTTGCTACATACCAAAGCATAAAATATTCTTTGGCGGTAAGATGTGATTCAAAAACAGAAATCGTGTCCTGAATCATAAGGGTTCTGATAATGATTATACTTATCCAAGGTTAGAAATCCCTTAATCAGATCTATAGGGTTGTTGTGCCTGTAAGATCTCTTTTCTCGGTAAGCCTCAAGTGACCCGTGTGATGTGTATGTAGGCGGCTAGGTGCAAAGGGCTTGGTACAAGGGTACAGGCAGTACAGACAAGTGTGGATCGACAGGAGAAAGCTGAGGGCCTGACAGTCTTGAGCCCCAGAAAGAACCAAGTGGTGGAATACAGATCTGTAGGATTGACAAGAGAAAGCTGAAGGCTTGACAATCTTGAGCCCCAAAAAGAACCTTGAGGTCAACTGGTGGAATACAAAACTATAGTGCATGACCGAAGCAGTATTGCGTAATCAAGAGATGGCGGTACGCAACCAGAGATAGACCTGTGATACGGGGGCTTTTTCATGAAACCGTAAATATCTCTTTTTATCTTAAGAGAGGGAGAGAGAGCAAAAGATGACAGATGATGGGAGAGATCCCCTGGTTTTTGCAAGCGAGGAAGAGAGAGTGAGAGGGGGAGATGGCAATTATTGTGTATGGGGAATAGGCTTGTCAGACTGCTCAAGGGGGAAAATAAATTTTTTAAAAAGCGTCGCCACCAACCGTTAGATGAAGTTTCCTTAATCCGCACCATTGAGCATACCCTTATGTTAAAACTAGATGAAGTTTATTTAATCCGCACTATTGGGCATACCCTTATGTTAAAACTGCACTTTTAAAAAATCATGTTTGTGGCATTTTTATGACCCTAAATTTTATACGCACACTCTTCATTCGAGAAAAGATAAAATTAAATTTGCATCCAATATATGATCAAAATGAGTTCTCTCGCAACAATGAATCTAGAGCATCAATTTGGTAAATTTTAAGATCTAGGCCATTACGAATTCAAAATTAAATTTTTTTATTTTTAATATTATTAATTAAATGATAACAAATCTATCTAAAACAATTTTTTAAAGGAAAAAAAAATCTTTCTAAGACCTAAAATTAAGCATCTCACTAAAATTGTTAGTTTGTATTAATTAGGCTAAATAAAATACTTTCTAGGGTCAGTTTTCAAATTTTATTTTTTTGTGATTGTTCATTAAAATGAAAATAGTGTATAATAAAAATTGCGGTCGAACAAATACCCCTATTACTGTTTTTGAAGATTGTTCCATTATATTGTTATAGAACTATGGCATGAAATAACTCCCATATATATTCAAAGGGATATTGGTATTTCTATTTATTTTAATTTTCTTGTCTAATCTTTGCATTTCCCAGTGATTTTATTAAATTAAAATTACATTGTACACTTTCAAAAAGTAGAACTTGAATATAAAATATGACATATATAAATTTTTTTTTAATTATAAAAATAAACTATATTTTTTTATAAAGTTTGCAATAATCATTTATTAGAATCGAGCTTCACCTTGATTCAAACTTTCTTATAGGGGTAGGTAACTTGGACAAGAATATTGGGGCTAATTCCTTATAATTGTTGAAGGGAAAATATATCTGTAGATCTTATTTTTAAGTTCATTTTTTCATATATCCAAAGTTTCAAAACATTTATAGGGCATAGAGATTTTTTTTATTATATCTTCAAACCCTTTAAACTAACTTTATCATTTTTATTTCATTTTTTTAACCCAAACAAAATTTAAAAAAACATCATTTTCTAAACCCCCTTCTCTCTTGGTATATTTCTCTTTTTTTCTCTCTCCTCGTCAATCTCCCAAACCCCTCTCTCTCTCTACTTCCTCTAGCTCTTTCTCTCTCCCTTGTGTCTCTCTCATTCTCTCTCTCCTTGTGCTTCCACAAATCCCTCTCTCTCACAGGCGGCTCTGTTAGAGTTTGATCACCATGACGTAGAACCAATTAAAACGGTCCCGCAGGGGCATAGAATATCTTGAAAAAAAATTTAAAAACTAGCTTGACTCATAAATACCATAAATACAAGGAACACATACCAGAGACACAGCACCAAATGGTCCAATCCCGATGCTACCCACTACCTCTTATCTCCCTCTTTCTCTTTCTCTCTAACTTTCCTCCAAAAACCCGTCGCCCCAATTCGCATGCAAACGCCCCATGAATCCTATCCTTTCTGCAGTATCTCCTCACTAAAACCCCACAACTCAAGACCTCCTCTCGCGCCTCTCTCTCTCTCTCTCTCTCTCTCTCATAAGTTTCAGCAACTCTTTAATGGCACGCCTTAGATACCCCATCTCGGCTCGGCATTCCAGCCTATGAGTGGTTGTCTGAATCTCTTCATAGTCCAGCCCCTAATGGATTTGGAGTCACCTTTAATGGCTCTATCTTCCCCCAAGTCATTTTATCCACTTCTTTCAATTCATCTCTAATTTTGCTTGCCTCTTCAATTGGGGTTGAGGCTAGAGCCATGCACAATATTCTTCAAGCTGGTTTAGCCTTTTGGGCACAGACTATAAAAATTTTCGGAGACCCAAGATGGGGTAGAAGCCAAAAAATCTCTGGAGGAGATCCACTAATTTCGAGTGTTTATGATAAAAGGAATTAGAGAGAAAAGAAGATATATTTTTCTGTTGCTTTACACTGTGTATATAAGTTACAAGAGCTTCATCTCAATCCCAATATTTGTGGAGTTAAAGAATATAAACCAATGGTTTAAAAAGCATATCGGTGACCCGGATCGGGTACTTCAAAAACCAATCCGGATCGGTAAATCAGCGATCCGGATCCGGAATCTGTTGAATCGGTCGAATTAAAGCTTCAAAAAAATCCGAAAAAATTATTAAAATTCATTATAAATATTGTTTTTTAGGAATCCAATAAGAAATGAGGGTACTACATTATTAACTTTAATTTTTTTCAACAATTTATGAATATTGAGATGTTTTTTCCCTGTATAAACTTATGTTGACCATTAAATTTACATCACACAAAATAAATCATAGAATTATCATGGATTAAGTATATAATCATATATGGACTACAATAAAGAGTTGACTAAATCGATGAAAAATTGGCTACTAAAATCTCGAATTGGAGGAAAACCCTAATCCGCTAAAAAAACCCAAATTACTACAACCTAACTAACTATAATATTATATACCAACAATATTTTATAATTATTTTATTATATAAATAATAACAAATCCAAAATATTTTATAATATCATCTAATTTAAAATATATTATTGACAACTGTAAGAAAAATAGTACACTACATCATTTATAATACAAAAATTAATAAATAAAATAAAAGATTTGGTTATCAATGTAGAAATTATTAGAATGCGTGCCAATTTTCTTTAATTTTTTAGGTTTCTAGAGTAAATTAGTGGAAGAGATTGTTAGTAGAAAGAGAGAGATTTCAAATGGCCTCATTAAATGAATCCTATCTTTAAATTAATATTACTAAATTTATGTTAAAGACCATCATGTTATAAAAATAAAAAATATAATTAGACCATTTATTCCTAGGTTGTATTAAGAAATACCTTTTATTTTTTTGAATAGAAATACTAATTTTTTTATCTTTTATTTTTTTTTAACAAGAAAAATATGATACTTGTTGATTATGTTCTTCTTTTTTTTTTGACAAAAGAAGAAGATGTTGTACTACATTTTTTTTTGCTTGTTGTATTACTTTTTATTTTTTTTATCCTATGAGCTAGTACTAATTTTTTAATCCTAATTAACTAATTAATTAATTATTACTCATATTATGAAATAATACCATGATATAGTAGATTTAAATTTTTTTTGGTGAAAGATAGAGGTGCTGGGCACCTAATTATTATTTTTAATAAATTTTTTCTTTTCTTATCATCAAATTTCATTGCCACAATTGGGCATACAACTTTCTTATTCATGACGGGCATATACCGTCGTGCGTACACCATCGCGCGTACACTATCTCACTGCAATTTATCTCAAGTTAATAATATTTGCCAGCGTTTTTTCAACTCACAGATGTATCCCACATTGAAGCGATGTGAGAAGAGGGAATACTATAAAAAAGCCCAACGAGCTGGTTCGTTGGATGTTGTCTTGGCCATGTGAAGCGTGCGTATTGTAAGTTGAGACTTTTTAAGCTGGCAAAAATTTGTCAATCACGTGCAATCACGTGGCTGGAGCAAGGTGGCAAAAATTTGTTAATCACGTGGGGGGAGTAAAGTGGAGAGCAAGGTGGCAAAAATTTGTCAATCACGTGGGGGGAGCAAAGTGGAGTGCCAGTTGGCATAAATCACATTTCAAAAAAACCATGGTGGGTTCATAAAAAGAAAACCGGATTGAAAAATAAAAAAGCAAGAACAGCCCGGTTTTATCGATACTGCATTTGAATCGGTTATAACCGATACCCGATCCGGATCGCCCAATTCCAGATCGGATCGGCGATTTTTTAAACACTGATATAAACATTACAACTACTACACACGATGAAGTCAAATTGTGTGTTTAGGTAGGGATGATAAATCTTCCAACACTTCCCCTCAAGTTGGAGCATGAATGATACCAACTTGCTAGTAAGATAATTGAAGTGTTTGCGGCCGAGGGCTTTTGTAAAAATATTTGCCAATTTATTGAAAGTGTGAAGATATGAAGTCTGGAGTAGGCCAAAGGTGATGGTTCACGAACAAGGTGACAATCAAGCTCTATATGCTTTGTTTGTTCATGGAAAACTGGATTGACGATGTGTATAGTAGCTTTGTTACCATAAAACATCGTAATGGACAAAGTGAAGAATTCCAAGATCTTTCAGTAGATATTTTAGCCAAGTTAACTCACAACTTAGAAGTGCCATAGAACAGTATTTTGCTTCAGCAAAAGATCGAGAAACTATATTTTTGTTTCTTAGTGTTCCAAGAAATTGGGCTATTACCAAGCAAGGTACAATAACACTGATAAAGCGTTGAGTCATCGGGTAGCTAACCCAATCAAAATTACAATATCCAGTGACCTCAAGTTTATTGAAGGATGATAATAAATTGCAATGTCTTGAAGTAGACTTGAGATACCGAAGTAATCGTAAGGCTGCATCAACTAACTAAGGATATGGACACTGAAAACAATGTTCGGGAGAGTAATAGTTAAATATATAAGTTTGCCAATAAGCCTCCTATAAGAAGGGGGGTCTTCAAGAAACTTGCCATCACTAGAATTTAACTTTAGGCTTTGTTCCATGGAAAACTCTGAAGGCCCTGCTCCAAGCATGACCATGTCTTGAAGTATCTCTAATGTGTACTTACGTTGGCATAGAAAAGGGCCTTTATTGGACTTGGCCACTTCTATACCAATAACATATTTGAGTGGACCTAAGTCTTTGATATGAAATCGAGATTGGAGAAAGCCTTTGATAATAACGATTGCAGTAGGATCGCTCTCAGTAATAAATATATCATCAATATATACAAGAATACATTTGCCACCATATTGCTTTCTAAACAAGAGTAATTAGCTTTGAATTATCGAAAGGCCGCATCTTGAAGAGCATTAGAGAACTTAGAGAATCAATTTCTTGATGCTTGTTTGAGTCCATATAAGGACCTTTGCACCTTATAGACTCTGTTCTCCCCCTATTTCGCAAATCCAGGGGAAATTTGTATATAAAAGTTTTCCTCCAAATCCCCATGAAGGAAGGCATTATTTATGTTCAACTAGTGTAAAGATCAATGTTGGATGACAGCTATAGCTAAAAGGCATCGCATAGTGACTAAATTAGCCATAGGTACAAAAGTTTCGTGATAATTCAGACCTTCAATTTGAGTATAGACTTTAGCTACAAGCATTGCCTTATAATGTTCGATAGAGCCATCTGGGCGGTACTTAATCTTATAAACTCATTTGCAGCCAATGCGTTTCTTACCATGGGTAGCTCAGTAGCCATCGCATATCTCCATTCTAGTGATTGCATAGAATGTTTAAAGGATGTGCGTGCAGTGGTTGAAGTTAAATCTGTAACATGGCGCGGTGAGAAGGAGACAATTGATTATAAGATAAAAAACTAGTAAGTGGGTGAACAGTAACTGTTAAAGCGGAAGGATGGTGTTGTGTAGTAACTAAAGCAACAACTATGGAACAATGACATTGTTGCATATATGGGGCCAGGTGGTTAGTTTTAGAGGATCTACGAAGAGATTGTGCAGGTGGAGGAGGTGGTGGTGGAGGTGGTTTAGGTGGTGTAGGTGAAAGTGGTGGTGTTGAACAAAGAGGTAGTGGGCTGGTATCAGCCAGAGATACATGATCACTCCTTTGGCTAGGTAGGGAGATAAGGGGAAGGTATGGGATGATGTTAGTGTCATGCACATGTAGAGGTAACACAAAGGTATTACGAGATGAATCGAGTTGGATGTTGTGATATGGAAAAATAGTCTCCTGAAATATGACCTCCCGACTAACGAAAACAGTTTTTCGAAATAAATCAAATACTCGATATCCCTTTTGACCAAAAGGATATCTAATAAAAATGCATGGATGAGCCCAAGTGCCGAATTTGTGTTTAATAGTGGGATTATGAGCATAACACAAGCATTCAAAGATACGTAATTGATGCCATAAAGGTGTTGCCATTCATTAATTAAAAAGGTTACCATAAGAACAAAATTTCCCCAAAACTGGAGAGGGAGATTAACTTGAAATTGTAAGGCATGAGTCACCTCAGGAAGGTGTCAGTGTTTACATTCAACTACTCCATTATGTTGGAGTGTAAAGATGCAACTATGTTGATGAAGAACACCATTGGATTTAAAAAACAATTTCATTTCTTGGGGAAAGAATTCAATTCCACTGCTAGTTCGGATGGTCTTAATCTGGCAATGAAACTGTGTAAATACTATAGAAAATATATAATATATATATATATATATATATATATATATATATATATATATATATATATATATATATATATATACATATTGTTTAGCTTCAGATTTAAATTTCATCAAGAATACCCAGGTGCATCGACTAAAATCGTCAACAATAGTGATGAAATAGTGAGGACCAGAGAGAGATGGAGTCTAGTACCCACCCCAATATCACAATGTATCATACTAAAAGCATGCGAGGTGGAAATAGTACTATAATTAAATGGCAGTCTTGTCTATTTTGCCATGAGACAGACAGTACAAATACAATTATTCAAACCAGAAAAAAAAAATGTTTTAGAAAGAAAATTTAAATGATTCTTAAAAATGTAGTCAAGCCTGTAATGCCACAAATCAAGAGAAGTTGAATGAGAAGAGGGCAGCGAATGAGAAAAGTTTGATTTTGTATCTTTGAGACCAATGTCGAGTAAATAGAGTCATTGCTGCTCTCTACCCACTCCAATCATCCTCCACGTTGCTAGGTCCTGAAAAGAGTATGAGTTGTGAAAGAAAGTTAATGAGCAATTTAAGGATTTGGTTAACTAACTGATGGATAAAAACTTATTTTTAAAGGAGGGAACACACAACACATTAGATAAAGGTAGGTTACTATTGAGTGTAACAGAACATGTGTGGGTTATAGGGACAGTTGAGCCATCAGGTAAGAAAATAGGTTTCAAAACAGAAGCATTGGTGACATTATCAAGTATAAAAATAGAGTAAGACTTGGGATGTCTAGCACCACTATCAATGATCCATTTTGTAGGTGAAGTGGAAACTAAAAAACTGTGAATGTTACCTACCAAGTTGGCCATTGAAAAAGATGAAGTTCATGTAATCACATGAAGAAGATTCTGGTACTGCTTGGCCGAAAGTTGAAGAGTGGCCAAAGAGTTGGCAAATGGCAATAGAGAGTTTGCATTATTGGTGGCATGCTGGATATTGGCTGCATTAGAATGGAATCTCGGGCGACTGTTGTTACTATTGGGCTTTCAAGGAGTGTAGTTATAGGTCTTTCAACAACGGCTATGATGATGGTTATCACGGCTGCAGCGTTTACATTTTTTCTTTTTGTGGCCGTTGTGGGGAGCTCACACTGTTTCTTTGAGTGCTTTCAGTGGCTAGCAGCGCAAAAGTATTGGTGGAAGGAGGTTTAACGTGTAACTCCCCTTTTTCTTTTCCTAAAGTAGCAGGGCATAAGTCTTTAGGAACGTAGGAAATTAGTCTATGAGCAAGATGTGGTTGCGAATACCACCATATGACTCATGGACACCCATAAAAAATTGAATAACTTTCTCACGTTGTTGTATATTGGACAATGCCTTTACAGAGCCACAGTTGCATGGAGGGATAATATTATAGGACTGTAACTCATCCCAAGAAACCTTTAACGTCGTGAAGTAAACAATAATAGACATGCTACCTTGCTAAAGAGTAGCAATGGCGCAGGAAATCTGAAAAATGCGTGGTTTGTTTTTTTCAGAAAATTGATCATGGAGGTCGGCTCAGACCTTGCTAACAGATTCTGCACACATGACACTGTCGCCAAAGTCAATATGGGCAGAGTTGATTATCCAAGAGTAAATCCTTTGATTGCACCACTGCTATTGAGGAACTATAGGATCAGAGAGATCAGGTTTCGGAATGGATTCGTCGACAACACCATATTTATTTTTTGTCATGAGGGCCAGTCTTATCGCACGAATCCAATTAGCATAGTTGCCCCCAATCAAACGCTGGGAGACAAGAACATTCCCAAGGATATTTGAATGATGTAGAAAGTATGGAGATTCAGAGTGGTCTGTGTTTTGCATACCAGGGTCGTAGAAAAGAGGAGGGATATTACTGGAGTCATCGAACGCCATTAGAAGATTTAAACACCACTTATGTTGCACACCGTTTCAGTGGCAAAAATTGTCAAGTGTTCGCACTACAAAGAGAATGAGAGGTGCTTCAATTGGTTGATGTTTGACGTGAAGAGAGAGTGCAAATAAAGCTTCCATTACAAAGAGAAGCTTGTACTATAGCAAATATTATCAAGAGTTTGCACTGAAAAAACCAAAAAGACTAACGGTCGGCCACACAGGCTGCCCCTACAAATAACATGGCTCTCTTGAGGTTGATGAGCAAAGGCAGCGAAACCAAGAGAGAGAGAGATAGAAGAAACTTCAAAAAGACAGAGAGTATGACTCTAAAAATGAATCAAAAGTGAAAGAGAGAGAAGTTATGAGTGAAAAACTCAAGTTCCCCACATACTCCTTTTGGTTGGAGGAGATAAGCCCACGGTTTGCAAAAGGATCACCTCTAGAGAGAACGCCAAGGGCCTGCGTTTTTATGATACTCCATTAAAGAGAACATGAAATACCCTTTAGAGAGAGAAATGACAAGCTCTAGAAAAACAGTGGGAAATACCTTTTAGAAAGAGAGAGAGGCGTCAAGGTCTAGAGAGATACTGGAGAATGACCTCTAGAGTTATAAAGCAAGCACCAAAGCTCCAGAAAGAGAAATTAAGAAATACCATTAGAGAGATAAATCAACCCCTAGATTCATAGTGGGGAATATCCTTCATAAAGATAAACAAGACCCGAAGCTCTAGAGAGAGAAAATCTAATACCCTTTAGAGAGATAAGGTGCGAAGCTCCAGAGAGAGAGTGCTGAAAAGTTTTAGAGAGAGAAACAATAGGTAGTCATGCAGAGAAAGAGAGAGATCCACTATGATACCATGATAAAAGGAATTAAAGAGAGAAAAAGTTGTATTTTTTCTATTGTTTTACACAATTGATATAAGTTACTAGAGCATCATCCCAATCCCAGTATTTATGGGATTTGTGGAGATAAGAAGATAGATATTACAAAGATAAGAAGGTAGACATTACAACTTCTATGCATTGTGAAGTCAAACCGTGCGTTTAGATAGGTATAATAAATCTTCTAAGAGTTTATACTGTTCAATATATGAGGGTATTTCAAGGAGAGCTTGAGTGTGAAGGTTTTGATGATGAGTTGATGGGAGATAAAATGATTCGTATTCGACGTGATTCGAACTTGAAGCTTTCTGCATGTTGTAAGCATTTTAGTAAATATGATATTGAGGATGTTGAGAATGTTACGGGGAGAGGGAGAGGGAGAGTGAAAGAGAAGGGGAGAGAGTGAAAGAGTTGGGAAAATACAGAGAGAGAGAAAGTGAAACACGTGAAGAGAGAGAGAGAGGGAGGTTTAGAAAAAAAGATGTATTTTTAAATTTGTTTAGGCTAAAAAGATGGAATAAAAATAAGTAAAATTGGTCAAGTGCGTTGGAAAAAATAATATATAGAATCTCTATGCCTCAATATAGGTTTTGAAATCTTGGGTCTATGAATAAATAGAACTTAAAAATAGGGTCTAAGAAGATATTTTCCCATTGTTTGATATATATAGTATACCTCATGGAAGCATACATTTATCTACTCCCTTGAGCAAAAGACAAAACTCTGTAATCCATTTTAAAATTACCATATGAGTATTTATAAAATACAACAAATTTGTATTTTGAATTCTAAACTTAAATACGGACATATGAAAATTGGATGCTCTATATTCAATCTTAACACCTTATATTTTCTATAGGCACACATAAATTTTGAAGTTCCAATAATTCTTTTACCTTAAGAAGTAATTCTACAGCATGTTGTAAAAAGAATTCTACAACATTCTTTTACCTAGGAGCATGCTAGGGGATTATGTTATGTTCCTAGTTATTCCTAAACACTTTAGGTAGCCCTAGGGACTTAAATACGAATGGAAATATATAATAAATTTATTGAAGGTACACAAACTTGCCATCGACCATCAGCTTTCATTAATGGGCGGTGGAGATGAGCTGCTATGCTCCTTTTAGCTCACAGTCCAATAGCCAATCTCCAGACAGCGGGAAGAACAATCTATGTATATCCTACATCATACATGCAAGAAAGGGGTTGGGTTGGTTGTGGTAGTAGTACAAATACTTAATTGTCACGTTGTGGTTTTCAATTGTACTGACACCACCGATTGACATCTTCAAAAACTAACTCCTAATCTATTTGTAAAAATGGGTAAAGGGCTGTCATCCCCATTGAATTACCCAAAAAAAAAAAAAATACATGCAACATGTATAATATAAGGATCCACTACAAAACAGATAAAAGAATACTACCTTGCAAAATTATTAAAGGGATCAAATAATTCCAATCAATATTTGATGGGTTAGTTATTCTTTTTCATTTTACTAAGTACCTCCTTAAAAAAAATAATAATAATTACTAGTTCCCTTGTTTAGGATTGGGAAGGGGGAACAAGGTGCATTTTAGTAATTTAACTCCTTAAAGGCCCTGACCAGATAACAAAAATACCTCTAGTTGCTCTTCATTACAAATAAGGAACATATAGTTCAGGATTATTAATGATTGTATTTTTGTCATTTGACGCAAGCAAGATATTTGGGTGCCCAATAGCAAAAATACCACTAGTTGTTCCTCGTTATTAATCAAAATAGTGTCTTTGTTATTTGTAATGAATAATTACAAGAGGTATTTTTATTATTCAATTGGAGCTTCATTGGGTCAATTTAGTAAAATGCCCTAATTATTCCTCCTTCCCAATCTTGAACAAGGTCAATATTGAAATTTCTTTTTTTCTTTGTTTTAAGAAGTTACCTAAGTTAAATGGAAAAAAAGAAAAGAAAATAGTAATGCTTCAAATGTTAATTGAGATCATTTGAACCCTATTAACCAGTGTTTAAAAAAATGCCGAGTCGAATCGGACTCGCCCGGTTCGACTCAGGAATCACCATGGAGGGATCGAATCGCTATAAAAAACGGGAATCGTCCGGTTCTAGAGAGAACCGGACGATTTAGCACAGTGACTCGCCGATTCACTGTACGGAATCGGTGAGTCCCGTGAAGAACAAGGGTTGCACAGTGTTCTTCATGGGATTCTTCGAAATTTGTCATTTTTTGATAATTTTTCTTATTTTTTTTTGCATGTGATCTAATTTGCAGACTGTAAACAGCTTTATTCAGCTTTTACATGGATTAAATGGTCGAAAAATTTGGTGTTTTTGGATCACGAAACTTGCATTTTTGAGGGTTTCCGCCTTTCCTTGTGTTTTATATCAAATAGGGCATGAATCTTTCAAAATTTGTAGGCATTTTGATCGTAAAGTTGTGCATCAAAACCTTTTGTTACTAATTTGTGATAATTATTGAGAAAAACAGAGTTTTTTGGAGATTGAAGGCTCTGGTTCACAAAACCAGGTAAGAAGTTTGGGTTTTTTTTTTTTTCCTTCATATGATTAATTTCACTGCATATTTTGAAGAAAATGAGTTCAATTTGTAGGGTTTTTAAGCTTTATTGTGTCTATTATGATTTAACATTTTCAATTTTATATAATTTGGTCAATTACAGCATGAAATTTGAGATGAACACAGAGATGTCTGCGGAACCAAAATTTCGCTGTTTTTTTTTTTTTTTTTCCGTCTTTTGATACTTTTTTCATGATATATTAGAAATAATGTGTTAAAAATTTACGGTTTTGATTCCTTATATTGTTGTTTATCAGAAAATGTACTCAATTGGATGTAATTTATTCACTTAGAGGTGGATTTTTGAGTTAAAATGGCTTATGTAAGATGGCTCTATGAAGAACATAATTTTTTTTTTTTTTTTTTTTTTTTTTTTTTTTTTGTAATCCATGATTGAATTTTTTGTAATACTTGATCGATTTTTTTGTAATCCATGATCGAATTGTTTTTTTTTTTTTGTAATCCATGATCGAATTTTTTGTAATCCATGATCAAAATGTTTGTTTTTTTTTCTTGTAATCCATGATCGAATTTTTTGTTTTATTTTTATTTTTTGTAACCCATGATAGAATTTTTTGTAATCCATGATCGAATGTTTTGTAATCCCTGATCGAAATGTTTGTTTTTTTTTTTGTAATCCATGATCGAAATGTTTGTTTTTTTTTTTGTAATCCATGATCGAATTTTTTGTTTTTTGTTTTTTTTGTAACCCATGAATAGAGTTTTTTGTAATCCATGATTGATATTTTTGTAATCCATGAGCGAATTGTTTTTTTTCTTTTTTTGTAATCCATGATCGAATTTTTTGTTTTGTTTTTTTGTAATCTATGATCGAATTTTATGTAATCCATGATTGAATTTTTTGTAATCCATGATAGAATTTTCTGTAATCCATGATCGAATTTTTTGTAATCCATGATCGAAATGTTTGTTTTTTTTTCTTGTAATCCATGATCGAATTTTTTGTTTTTTGTTTTTTTTTAGTAACCCATGATTGAATTTTTTGTAATCCATGATCGAATTGTTTTTTTCTTTTTTTGTAATCCATGATCGAATTTTTTGTTTTTTTATGTTTTTTTTTTTTTTGTAATCCATGATCGAATTTTATGTAATCCATGATCGAATTTTATGTAATCCAAGATCGAATTTTTTGTAATCCATGATCGAATTTTTTGTAATCCATGATCAAATTTTTTGTAATCCATGATTGAATTTTTTGAAAATTTGTGATTGTTTTTTTTAATCCATGATCGAATTTTTTTTTGTAATCCATGATCAAATTTTTTGAAAATTTGTGATTTTTTTTTTAATCCATGATCGAATTTTTTGAAAATTTGTTAATTTTTTTTATTAATCCATGATCGAATTTTTTTTTGTAATCCATGATCGAATTTTTTGAAAATTTGCTGTACTTTTTTTTTTAATTTCTTTTTATCCATGATCGAATTTTTTTGAAAGATGATGATTTTCATGTGAAAATCGTGATAAGGTTTTGATTATCATGATGTATTAAACCCAATTTTTAATTTTTATTGTTTGAGTTTGCTGTACTTTTTTTTTGCCATGATCAAATTTTTTGAAAAATGATGATTTTTCGAAAAGATGTGAAAATCGTGACAAGGTTTTAATTATCATGAGGTATTAAACCATATTTTAAATTTTTATTGTTAAAGTTTTGTTGAAAAAATTGTATGTTGATAGATTATTTATGCAAAAAAATGCATGTTATTATATTTTTAATGCAAAACTGTATTTGTTTTATCTGTTGTTCATGGATTTTTTAGTTGGAATGACTGATGTTAGCTGGCTCTGTGAAGAATTGTTTTTATTATTAATTTTTTAATGCAAAAAATGTATGTTCTTGATAATTGAGTTGTAGCCATGTTTGGAGGTTGCATTTTGTATTATATTATCCTGAATGTTTGTAATTGATACGTACGAAAATATTATTGTCAATAAAGGTATTTTGCAATAACAAATAACAACAAATATGACTACAGGAACTACCGCAACATATTATCACTACACATGGTGATTATTTTTCTTTTTTGAACTGTCAGGTTAATTTTATACTTTTTACGTCTTAAAACAGTTGAATCATGTCAAGATCTGCAGAAGACCCTGTATGGCATTATGGGGTCAGACTTGATCCTAACAAGAAAGACAAAATTATTTGTAATTACTGTCAAAGAGTGGTAAGTAGTGGGGTACATAGGTTCAAGCAACACTTGGCAGGGGTTAAGGGAGAAGTTTCTGCATGCACTAGTGTCCCTAGTAATGATACAGATGTTGAAGAATCAGATGTTGAAGAAATTATTTCTAGGTTACTTAGGAGTGCCAGTATTGCAAGTCATGGTCGTAAAGACCCATTTCTCTCAAAGCCTAGGTCACAACAGATGACCCTAAAAGGCATGGTTAAAGGTACAAGAAAAATGTTAGGGAGATATGTTGGTAAATGGTTCTACGATAAAGGGATTCCCTTTGATGCAGCCAATAGCCTATATTTTCCACCTATGGTCAGTGCAATCCAGAGAGTCGGGCCCGGGATAAAACCCCCGACGGCATATAAGCTCAGTGGGCCAATATTAGATGAAGAGGTAGAGGAAGTTAAAAAGGGGATTGAAGAATATAAATAGAGTTGGCCAAGGACAGGCATTACTCTCATGAGTGATGATTGGTTGAATAAAGTTAGCAAAAAGGAGTTTTTAAACTTCTTGGCCTATTCCCCAAAAAGTACAGCTTTTTTGTCTAACAAAGACGTATCAGGGACGAAGAAGGATGCAAACTTCTACGTACGACTATATGATCAGATAGTGGAGGAGGTGGGAGATAAGCATGTAGTCCAGCTTATTACAGACAATACGCGTGTATGTGTTTCTGTGGGTAGCAAGTTGATGGATAAAAGGAAGCATCTAGTATGGACCCTGTGTGCTGCACACAGCATGGATCTTATGTTAGAGGAGATCGGTGAGATCAAAATTGTGAAGGAGACTCTAGAGGAAGCAAGGTTGGTGTCGAGATTTATATATAACCACTCTAAAATTTTATTTATGTTTAGAGAACACTCTAAGAAAAAAGAGATAATCAGGCCTGCCATAACCCGCTTTGCGACCGATTACTTAGCTGTGGACTCCATTTGAGAATCTGAAGGTGCATTAAAGAGATTGTTTACGTGTGAAGAGTGGTTAAATGACTGCCTCTGGAAGTCCAGTACCGGTATAAAAGTGGACAACATAGTCTCAAATAGGCGGTTCTGGTCTCGATGTTCCAGTGTTGTAGAGGTCACTGCCCCTTTGATCACGGTGTTAAGAATGGTGGATGTTAACAAGAAAGCTACCATGGGTATCCTTTATGAAGGTATTGAGAGGGCGAAATCAACTATTGGGGAGAAGTGTAATTTTGCTAGCAAAGTGATCGAGATTATAGAAAGGAGGTGGAACACCAAATTTGGACGTCCAATTCATTATGTTGGTAAATATATATTTATATCATTACAATGTTTCAGTTTAAATCATTTTTTTATGAAATTGTAAATGACATTTTTCTACCTATATATTTTTGAGGTTACTATTTCAACCCAAATTTTTTTTATTTGATACCTGAACAACCCCACAAGATTATGAAATGGGTCAAATACATTATTGCAAGGTTGGAGAGAAGCCATCGAAACCAAGTAGCAGCAATACAAGATGTATTATTTAATGTTTGGGTAAGAACTTCATTGAGTTGTTATATTTGTGATGAATAATGCACTAAAATGTAATATATTTGTTTTAGCTTTCTATGTATAGGGATGCTATAGGATCCTTCGAAACTAGACTTGCCAGGAATTCTCGAACTATGATGGATCCAGGTTATCCCCTCGCTAATATTTTGTTCATTCATATATTTAATCTTATGAATTGTTCTTGCCCTTACAATGCTTGTTGCATTTTAATCCAGCTGAATGGTGGGAGATATATGGTACTGATGCACCTCACCTAAAGAGGATAGCAATCAAGGTACTCTCCCAGACATGTTCTGCTACTGGCTGTGAGCGCAACTGGAGTACGTTCCAATGGTTGCACACTACTAGGAGGAATCGACTCGCTTCTGAGAAGCTTCATAAACTAGTCTACATTCATTATAATTTAAACCTCAGAGAGCGACAAATAAGAAAGAAGCTTGAAGACTATGGGCCGATAGACTTAGATACAATATTTTTCATAGATACAGCAGACCAATGGGTAGTAGAAGAGGATGAGCCAGTGTTGCACAAGAGAGCGTTCCTTGAGGCTATCGGTGATGAAGATCTTGAAGAAAGTGACGAGCAGCATGAAAGAGGAAGCAGCCAGCCAACGTATCCACAATTCGTCGGAGATGTCGGTGATATTGCACCTAATGAGGGAGAGTGGGAAGGGGATCTAAGAGAAAATGAAAGAGATGATGATTCTGAGGCCACCCTATCCCGGCCATATTATTCACATATCGAGTTCCAACAGCAACAGTGTAGGGATGAGCACGATAGTGCAGGTGAGCATGAAGGATGGACAAGCTTCGGGGATTTTGGATTGGGAACACAACAAAACACTAACACTCAGGGATTTGAAAATAGTCAGACGCCTGCTAATATCGATGATTCGTTTTTAAATCGAATCACTGAATTGTCAAACGAATTCAATCAATGGCACCAGCGTGACCAAGAAGAACAACAACGTCGTCTATCATTTTATTTTTAGATCGTATGTTACTAATTTTATGCTTTATTGTAGTCCATGTATGTTGATATACTTATTCCATGATAATTCTATGTTTATCCTTTTGTGTGATGTAAATTAAATGCTGAATGGCGGCTCATGCAGGGAAAGAACATATCAACATTCGCATATTCATTCAAAAACATGAAAAATCTTAATAGAGTACCTTCATTTCTTATTGAATTCCTAAAAAAAAATATTTATAATGAATTTTAACAATTTTGTCGGATTTTTTTGAAGCTTTATTCTAACCGATTCACCCGATTCCCGATCCGGATCGGCGATTTGCCGATCCGGATCGGTTTTTGGGTGCCCGATCCGGGTCACCGATCCGTTTTTTAAACCATTGCTATTAACAATTTGGTAAGGGGTTTCAACACCTTAAATGATATTTTTCCAGTATTTTATTAATTGTGACATACATTCTATTGGGAAATTAATGAATAAATCTCTCTTTTTTTAGAATTAAAAAGTTAGAACCCTTTTTTTTTATATATACTTTAGATGCTAAGTCCATTTCTTGTCGGTTTTTTATGTTTTTCCAAAATAAACCTAGTTTGGTATTTCAAATATTGGATCGCTCTTAAGATTATTTTTTTTACAAAATTAGATCTGGCACTTGGAGTTTTAAACCGCTCTATGTTATTGTTGGTCTTTCACTTCAAGTATCAGACCAGCCTTCGGCCCCAAGATTGTCCGGACCAGGGTTATTATGGGCATAGAAACAATATACTAACACAAAAACAATAAACTAACACAAAAATGAGACATTGACATAAAATATGGAAAACGGGGATTACTAGTTAATTATGTATCCAAATAATTACTTCTACAATTACTTTTCGTTTTCTTTATTTTCTATGTATGATTAAGTGAATGCTTCCAAAGGTTTTCCAGTGGTCTATTATTTAACTTTTCCTATGGGTTTGTTTATGTAAAACAAAAGGAAGCCCCCCGTATTGAGTCAAAATGACCATAACATATTCGTTAGTGAATCTGGTTGCCTGTAACAATTGTCCCAAACAAGGTCGCATCTTTCATTAAATCTATTCACGTGAGAGCACATGGAGGGTTTAAGTAGCCCTTTATACTTTTTTTTTTTTTTTTGTTTAAAAAAAAAGGATCGCGGGCCAAATAGTCCACTCTCAAACTCGGTTCGGATTGATAATCCCCAATTCCAGTTCGGATCGGTTGGATTGGCGGTTTAGATCGTTATTGAATCATCTAGATTGGCGATCCAAATAAAAAATAAAAAATAAAAATAGAGGTTTATGGAATGGGGATTCAGAGGAGACCACATAAAACATATGAATAAACTTAAAGAAAAAATAAAAATAAAAATAAAAATAAAAAAGCCATAAAAAACATCATTCGAAAGAGAAAGAAATCGGCAGGTTAGCTTGGTCAGCACGAAAGAGTTTGATGAGTCTAAACGGGGTGCGTCAACTCCCACTATTGACCCAAGACTTGGTTGATTGCTATATTGCCACACACTGTTTCAGTTTTCTACTTTTTAAAGCATCAATTCAAGGTGATGTTTTGGGTCAGTAATCACACACATATATTTAAACATCAAGCAGCCAATTGATGCATTGAATCTGTTTATTTATTACTCAGGTCAACAATGTCGGCTTAAGCTTGTGCCAAAAAAATACCAGTGCCATATTCCAAGGACAGTTGTATTTACTGTAGGAAAAAGTTTATATAAAGCCGAGGCTCTAATCAATCAAATTACAGCTCACCTCGAAAATTTTACTGGTTGTTTTGATACTGAAATATCCTCAAATTGATCATCTCCATATAAAGATGCATGTACATGAGAAAAAAAATGGATTTCAAGTTTTGGAAATAGCGCTTATTGTAACGCATTTTTGGACTGTCAATTTTCAAGATTTTCAACTTTTCATAAATCTACTTGATCTACGCTGTTTTTAAAACTTTAAATTTTTATAATTAAATATTTAAATATATTTTAAAGCAATCACAAAGATTTCTAGTATTGAAACCATATTTCTCAACGCTATTTGCAAGTGCGCTTTACTTTGATTGTCTAGAGCCATGGCTTTATACAAACCGCACCCTTTTAGTTTATACAGGTGTTTTAAGAAAAAGGGAAGTTCACCTGGATCACCCATCCTGAAAATTGGTTTGAAACGGCAGATCAGCAGTTCGGACCAAACCAGCCAAGTAAATCAGTCAATAAAAAATAAAAAATAGAGAATGAAATAAAAAATAAAAAAATAAAAAATAAGAGGTGGCACCGGATCGGTCAGTTCCTTGATAGAACCAACCGATTTACGATATATGGTTGGTATATGGTTGGAATTGGCTCTAATAGGCACTTTTTAAAACCCTGGCTTACGCTATTCTTTTAATGGTTGGATATCAAAATAGTGGGTACAAACAACAATAAGGAAAATTTTTATATAAGGTCGCAATCTTAAAAGGCAGAATTAAGGTGAAAAATCTATTGAAAAAGACTATTTCGATGTTGGAAAATCTAATTGATCATCTCGATATCTAGATGTATGAGTATGTGAAAAGATAAAGATTTAAAAGATAAAAATCTAATAAGTATTTTTCTAAAGCTTGGGGCACTGCCCTACTAATGAAAAAAAAAATAAAAAAATTAACCTGAAGATTTCATTTTCTATTGAGGAGTAATTTTGAAATTAATAAAAAAAACGGATTAACCGATATTTGTAATTTCCACATAAAAATGAAACATTTTATATTTTACCTAAAATTTTAAAGTCTGTACGGAAATTATTTAAATGAAAATTGAATCGAAAGTTCCAAACTCTTGAGCATTGAAACTCATCTGCAAAATAAATCGTGCTTATATTTTATTTCCAATTCAATCATTTTTTTTTTGTTCTCATTTAATCATTGAACAGGATTATTATTAAATCTTCGAAACTATATATATATATATATATATATATATATATTCATTTGAATTTGACTATATTCATTTGAATTTGACTGCGCTTTTGTTTCTATGTTGACAAATGGCTACAATTTGTGTCCTAAAAATTTGGTTCTCTGAGCTCCAAGACGACAAATTCCCCGCCATTGTAGCACAGCCTGTCCCTTTTACTTCTCCATTAGAAAAAAAAACAGACTTTCTTCCATTAGAAAAAATACAGACTTTCTTTCTTTCCCTTTCCTCGATCAGCTGCAACAGTGGCGGAGGCCCTCAAAAAATCTCTGTAATTCTCCAAAAGGGGAGAATTCGTCAGAAAGCCTTTGAAAATTTGAACAATGAGGCTCAGGATCTGCTTGTTTATCGCCGTTTTGGGCCTGGTTTTAGGGCTTTCTCCAGGTGTTCATTCTCAGGATGATGGTTCCAGCCCTGGAAAGGACCAAGCTGTTACCGCTCTCGTTGCTAGCCTTATTTTCAACAGGCTCTCTAATCTTACTGGTAGTCTCGCCGGAGAGATCACTACCCACTTTGGATTTTGCATAAAAGATGTGTAAGTTTTTTTTTCTCCTTTATTTAGTTGTTGTTGTTTCGCCTTATTGGAGGAAATTTATCAAAATGCACCTAAGAGATGAACAATTAAACATTTTGCTAATTGCTTTTATATTTAATTTCAAATTTCCATCAAATTGCACATGATCATGAGCTGGATCAGTTGAAATGGGTGAGATGTTAAATAATTAATGAGTTAGGTGTACTTTGATAAATTTCCCCATTTATATTGTGAATTTTGGTTTTCTTTTGTCCTTCCTTTTTCAGAAATGTAGGTAGGATTTGAGCTTTGGTTTTTCAAATGGTTTGAGCTTGAATTTGTTTCCATTTTTGAATGTACGAGAATCTATGAAATGCTGTTATTTCTTTGAGTTGTTTGAGCTTTATTTGAATAAAGTGGAGTTGGTGAAATGCTGTGTTTTCATAGGTTGTTGTTTCGTTTTTTTGAAGTGCTGTGTTTTTTTGAAATTGCTGAAATGCGGGTTCTTTTTTGGTTTTGTTTTTTGAATTCTTTGATTTTGTTTGACTAAGTTGAAATTAAACCAAATGTAGGATTTTTCTGTTTATTTGTTTATTTATTTTTGAAGGGGTTGAGTTTATTTTGAATGAATTGGAAAAATCTCAATGTGATTTTCCTTTTTGATTGATCTGGTGAAAGTGTTTCTGTGAGTTTCTTGTGAATTTACCAATCTGTGGTTTCTGCAGGAAGAGCTCAATTTAGGTCTATCATTTCTTAATTTTTTTTATTTGTTCTTTTCCCTGTAAAAATAGTTTTATAGATTATTATACCCTATAAATAATCCTTCAGGATGCTTTTTCATATTTTCTTGGATAGAAATGTGGTTTGAACCATGTAGTTCGGATGAGGTACTGGCAAGGTATATGGTTCTCTGTGCTGGATGGGGAATCTACAACAAATGATTCTGTATTTTTTTCTCTAGTTCTTTTATAATATTTAACTTGACTGGGTAGAAGTTAAAACATGCGAGCATGCAAGATGGTTATGGTTCTAGAAAAGATGTGTATGGGAATTTTTCTCTTGGTTTTTTAAATATGAAACCGTACTTTGTTTTTCTGGAATAATCTATGCTCAATTTAGTTTTGAATTGGAGAATGTTGAAATTATGTATTGAAAGCTCCTTTTATATCAAAACATCGTCAGAAGTACCCAAAGCGCAGTTAGTTCAGAACGATGTAGGGATTTATAGAAAATGTAGGGATTTAAGACTTTATTATGTTTTGCCCCTTCTTTTTATTTTCTTTTTTGATTTTTTGCAGAAATGATGAGTTTTATTGTTGGAGGTGACATTTTTTGTTTATTCCTCCCTTCATTTTTATTTTATTTTTTGTTACAAGTTTCTTGTTTTGAACGTTTTCTTCCTCATTTTGCAGGCAAAAGGACTGGAATGGTGCTTTCAATTTTTCATCAGATTTGACTTTCTTAACAACATGCATGAAGGTTAATGGTATGAGATGCTGATTCAATTTAGTTTTACTTCTCATGAATCCTGTAATTGATATTGCGAATTGCATTGGAATCTTAAGCTGTTTTTAACTTAATCGGAGCATTTAGCTTCATATAATTTCAATATCTAACTTCATAAGAAACTGTAAAAATTTCTTGAGTTCCGACATATGCATGAAAGTCTGATCTGCCTGGCCAACATATGGATTGGATTAATAGGGTTGATAACTTTAGCAGGCTGTTATTGATGAAGGAAAATTCTACATGATGTTGAAGAAAGAAACCCGGAAGTACTTATTGAGTTTTAGAAATCTTGGTATAATCCAAAATGCGAGTCCTTCCTCATTCTTGCCGTGGCATAATCACAATTAATAGTGTTGTGATGAATATTAACATTGAACTTGCTGGATGGATGTTAGAGATATGCTGAACTGGGGAGCATATTTTTCTCAATTGATGCCTACAAGATATGGCATCAAGTTCCCTTTACAGCAAGGTTCACGTAAAGGTGGGAGGATTCTTCTCTTTTAGTTTCACACATCATGTAAATGCCCTTGCTTATTTTTCCAAGGTTTTGCCCCATGTTTGGACTTTTGAATGTTTTGCAAAATCTGATGTTTGGACTTTTGAATGTTTTTCAAAATCTGATGTTATAAATGGCTTGAAAATGCGTTTGGGGGATTTGCATCTATTTTTCTCACAGGCTGTAGGAAAATTGCAAGCCTTTTGGTTCTTGATGGATTTCAGTGTAAGAGATTCTTTGGCCTCTCTAGCAAGTGGCTGTTGTACTTAAAACCTTTATCAGATAAGAGGAGTGGGTGCACCCACAAGTATCCCAAAATTTTATCAATTTTTGTATGTAGGCCTCTGGCTCACAGTCCTAAGTTTTTGGCCTGAGACCACGTATGAATTAGAAGTTTCTCTTATTCCCGATTTTCCAGACAAAAACCTGGATGCAGATGAAGCCTCATTGACTAGAGACCCAAGACGAGTCTCACATTGCTGTGAAAAGCCTTAAAGAATTGTGTTCTTCCACACAGTTAAGAGCTTTTCCTAAATTGATAGGGACATGCTGAACCTCCGGGGATTACATCAAAACTTGTTTGGATCACATTCTATAACAATGGATGCGTAACAGTCCCATAATCAACTGAAACAAGTGGAACATACAATCTTGTTTTCCTTCTTTTCGTCTTGTGTGTGTGTGTGCGTGCATGTGTGCGTGCGCATGTGTATGTGCATGCATGTGTGCATTCGTGTGTGCTTGCGTGAGGGTGTGTGTATTTTTAACAGCATGTATGCTTCAATTGATGAAACCAAAATGTGATATCTTAATTAAGATTTTTAAATTCCTTTTCTGTTTGTGTTACTATGAGAAAAGTTTCAGTAGATAATTTTTTGCCATTGAGCATGGGACCAGGAGTGTGCATGCGTGCATGTGTGTGTGTGTGTGGGCATGTGCATGTGCATGTGCATGTGTGTATTTTTAACAGCTTGTACGCCTCACTTGATGAAATCAAAATGTGATATTTTAGATAATTTATGAGTTTTAAATTCTTTTTCTGTTTGAGTTACTATGAGAAACGTTTCAGTAGATAACTTTTTGCCATTGAGCAAGGGACCAGGAGTGTGCACCATATTGGTCTTTTCTATGATATGAAGTTTGAACTCAAGAGCTTGTTTGTGGTTTAACTGGAAATATTGGAAAGTTGTTCATGCCACTAACTCTGTATTTAATCATCCTAAGCTTTATAGGAACTAGAGAACATGGGATTGAACTATTTTCCTATAATATGACCTTTGTGTACTTCCTTTAATTGTTAATATTTTCACTATTTATCTCAGTCCCAGACTTCCAATGACTAACTTGATTTGACGAACAGGGGATCTCATGCAACGCCTTTGTACTGCAGCAGAAATAAAGTTATACTTTAGTAGCTTCTATGCAAGTGGAGGAAAGAGTACCAATTACTTGAAGCCTAATAAGAACTGTAATTTAACTTCATGGATCCCTGGATGTGAACCAGGGTGGGCGTGCAGTGTGGGTGTTGATGAGAAGGTTTCTCTCCGTGATTCCAATACTATACCTACTAGAATACTGGATTCCAAGCCTTGTTGCTCGGGTTTCTTCTGCCCCCGTGGTTTAACTTGCATGATACGTGAGTACATACAAGTTTGCTTGAATTAATTTTTGGACTGATCTTTTAGTAATTCTATGATACTTGCCTAGTTTTTTCTACAAACTGAAACCTAGGGTTTCTTACTACATTTGATATTTAGAGGACAGATTCAGCCGCTCACCTTTTCAATAAACATTGTATGTGGTCAAATCATTGGCACAATTGTGTTCTTACCCATGTTTTGGGTGGTAAAGAAAAAAGCATTCGTTGGATAACTGGAAAATTTTGGTTGGCTGAATCTGACGCCATACTTCTTATGAGGACCGCAATATCAAAGCACTTTAATTTGTTATTTATAAGTTTTCACATTGAAGTTTTCATCTGGAGGTTAGTAAAAAAATTTCTGGTTTTGGTATTTCTAGTGACTCATGGCCATGTTTACATACTTCATTTCTTGTCATGAGATGATGCTTTACTAATTATTAACTGCCAATCTTTGTTTTATTTAGTTTCCCTATTTATTAAGGTCCGTAGTACTTGATAAGTACTCTTTTTTTTTTAAATTGCTCTGTATTTTTGAAAGGAAGATTACCTCGAATATCATTGAATACTTGAAATGATATGATTCTTCTCCCCCTCCCCCCAACAAAGAAAAAGGAAAGCTGGACATGTCTAATTTGAAAACTGCCATGATCACTGAACCTACTACATAACTGCAACTACAATCAGTAACTAAACAAAAAGAACATGAATATAATAAAAATAGTACTGATGAGGAGCCTACGAACAGTAATGCCGTGAGGAAAATAATGGTTCCTTATTTGTATTGGAAATGGGTGCTGGCTACCATGGGTTCGCTTCTGTTGGAGATTTCTGTGTCACTTACCTTGTTCAGTGGTGGAGTTCCTTGCTTAATTGGTGGGGAGGGAACCTTAGGCATCAGCCTAATCCCTTTTGGTTGTAACTGCCACCCTTGACCTTTAGATGACTGCTTTGGTTCCCGGTGAGGTCTAGGCACCCTTTCTGGTAAAAACCTTCAAAGAACTTGGGTTCTGCTAAGGAACTCTCACTTTTGGATGTCTCAATAATATGTGATTACCTGCACACTTTTTTCTGTTAAGATAGGTTCTACACTTCTACCACCTCGATTTTGTTTCTGGTTTTCACCTAGTAATCTTCATAGAGTCAAAAGCATTTGTATGAAATTGAATGTTGCAATGTTCATGAATCAAGATCCCTAAGTAATCTGATTTCAATCAGTAGATATGGCCAATTTGTTTTTGAAGAATCAGGTAATGAGAAAAATGACAAGAAAAATATAGAAATGATCTGATGACTGAAACTGTATTCTTTGGTCTTGAAGCTATTACTCTGCATGTTCTGCTATCTTGTTTGTTAATTTTGCTGTTACAATATTTACAACTGTTTGGTGCAGTTATTTCATTACTGCCTTCTAATTAATTTTTAACTCTTTGTTGCAACTGAAGCTTGCCCTTTAGGTGCATACTGCCCGAAAGCTAAACTCAACCGCACTACTGGAATTTGTGAACCGTAAGTGGATTATTCAGCTTGAATAATTTGTTGTTTTTCCCAATTTATGTTGTTATTTTGGTCACTTTGAAATCTATACCTGTTCATGTTTTGAAAATGGCAGGTATCGATACCAGCTGCCTCCTGGAAACTTTAACCATACCTGTGGTGGAGCAGATATATGGGCTGATGTTGGACACAGTAGTGAATTGTTCTGTTCAGCAGGATCTTACTGCCCAAGTACCACTGCCAAAGTTCCTTGCAGTAGTGGGTATTGTTTTTCCTCCTCATTACTTTTTCATGCTTCTATTATATAATATACATTTCGCAAGAACTAAGTATATATTGTTCTATATGGTTTTCTTTAAATGGATATTATACATTGCTATTTTCTTCGTAGAATATATGTTCTGTTATCTTTTTTATCCTTTTGAGTTCTTTGCACTAACTGGACAATTCGTGTGTGATGCAGGCATTACTGCAGGATGGGTTCTACATCTGAGAAAAGTAAGTTCCTTTTCGTAAAATTAGAAGCAAAATTATTGCCCAGTTGTATCTATTTGATTATTGACTATCCAACTTGAGAGTATCATGTCCGCTTACCCTTACAGGAACTTCAACAAGTTCATGTAGCTTATTTAATCTGTGCCTTCCTGTGCTACTTCACTATGGATAATTTTCAGGGTGTTTCAAGCTGACAACTTGTGATCCAAACACCGCAAATCAAAATATTCATGCATATGGAGTCATGCTCATTGTAAGTGTTCATCCATTTATGGTTCTTATTGCATTTCCTTGTGCCCTCCTCAATTAGGAAATATTCTTAGGCCAAAAATACCTTAATCTGTAGAGGAAAGAGTTTTGACTACTTTGTTTTCCTTCCTTTTTTTGTCTCTAGAAAAAAGGTAGCTTTCTCTATTCACTTGCTCAAGTTTCTTCATTCTGATTAGAGAAAGTAACACTTGATAACCTCAGGCTGCTGTGAGCACATTACTCCTCATAATTTACAACTGTTCCGACCAAGTCCTTACTACTCGGGAAAGAAGAGTAGCCTTATCCCGAGACGCTGCCATGAGGAATGCAAGAGAGACTGCACAGGCACGAGAGAGGTGGAAGACTGCAAAAGACATTGCTAAGAAGCATGCAATTGGTTTGCAAACACAACTCTCTCGTACATTTTCTCGTAAGCGATCTGTAAGGCAGGACAATGAACTCAAGGTCCTAGGTTATCCTAAGCCTCCTGGGCCAGAGGATTCCTTATTGCCAACTTTGCCTCTTAATATTGCATCTTCCTCTAAGCAATCATCTGCACCCTCAACTTCAAAGAAAAAGGAGCCGAGTAGTCTAACTAAAATGATGCGCGCTCTTGAAGATGATCCTGATAGTAATGAAGGCTTCAATCTTGACATTGGGGACAGAAATATTAGAAAGAATATGCCAAAACCTAAAACCATGCAAACTCGCAGTCAGATTTTTAAATATGCGTACGGTCAACTTGAAAAAGAGAAGGCCATGCAACAACAGAACAAGAACCTTACTTTTTCAGGTGTTATTTCCATGGCTACTGATAGTGAAATCAGGACAAGACCTATAATTGAGCTTGCATTCAAAGATCTAACCCTCACTCTCAAAGGGAAGAAAAAACATCTCCTGAGATGTGTAACTGGAAAGATTATGCCCGGTCGTGTTACTGCTGTTATGGGTCCATCTGGGGCTGGAAAGACAACCTTTCTTAATGCTTTGGCAGGCAAAGCAACTGGCTGTACAATGTCAGGGTTGATCCTAATAAATGGGCAGATAGAATCAATCCATTCATACAAGAAAATCATTGGCTTTGTCCCACAAGATGATATTGTGCATGGGAACTTGACCGTAGAGGAGAATCTCTGGTTCAGTGCTAGGTGTAGGTATGTGCTTGTGGCTATCACTGTTCTTTGTTTGTGTTATGTTCTATTTAATCTCTTTTGGCTATGCGTGTGTGTGCGTGCGCACTAGGTGTAGGTATGTGCTTGTGGCTTTTGTTGTCTTTGCTTGTCTTATGTTCTATTTAATCTCTTTTGGCCGTGTGCGTGCGTATACCTGCATGCGTGTGTGTGACCAGTAAATTGGATTGATTTGGCAAATTATGCGGGAATTACATTCATAGTTTTCCTCCATCTTCACCAATACATATGTTTGGTCAGTGCCTTTTAGGTCTCTTCATGGAGATTGACTTTTTTCATCTTCTGTAGACTTCTAGCATACCTATTCAGCTATTCCACTATTCCAAGTAGAATGAATTTTGATCGCTCCGAATAATACAAAATGATAAGTTACATTTCTCAGAGTCAGGAGTGAGGTTCCTACTCTGTGATAACAAGTTCTCAAATCAGTTTGTTTTAGTGATGATTTTATCTTATTGTTTTGAAGCTTTTCAGTATCTGTATTTCTCTTCTCTTTTTCCTTCTTATATTGTTATGGGTGATTATTTGAAGTCCCTATCCTATGTGAGCTGAATGGTGCTTACCTTCTCTGTTTTGTTATGTTCTTTATTTGAAGACTTTCTGCGGACATGCCAAAAGCTGACAAAGTTCTAGTTGTTGAACGAGTCGTCGAGGCCTTGGGGTTACAGAATGTACGAGATTCGTTGGTTGGTACTGTGGAAAAGCGGGGCATTTCTGGTGGACAAAGAAAACGTGTGAATGTGGGACTGGAAATGGTCATGGAACCATCATTATTGATTCTAGATGAACCAACATCTGGTTTAGACAGTTCTTCTTCCCTATTGCTTCTTAGAGCTCTTCGTCGTGAAGCTCTTGAGGGTGTGAACATAAGCATGGTGGTCCATCAACCTAGGTATCTACGCATAATTATTTCAATTTTGTTTTGTATAATGTAGTTATTTTTTTCTATTGAAGAAGGCAGGGATGATATAGCTACTTCATTCTTGCAGCAATTTACATGTGCAATTATCCAACTGAATGTGTTTTTTCATCCACTCACATGCACACATGCATGCCATTTGGGATTTGTGATAGTGTTTAGGCCCACAATCGTAAATGTTGACTGACAGAAGATGAATTTTGTATTAATTACACAAACCTTGCATGTTCCAGTGGCATCTTCTAGGGTGGTTAATGGAACATCTCTTAAAAATCACTGGGGTGCTCGTGAAATTTGTTCTGGGGTTACAATATTTGCGGATTTGTATAGCTCATGCACTTATTCACAATTGTTGTTGTTGGTCTTCAGACTTGGCTTACAGGTTTTGTTCATAACATGCTTGCAAAACAAATTTCAAATCAACTTCTAGAAAGTTTGTTTGCAATCATTTTGATGTGGTTAGATTTTTTTTCATTTTATTATTTATAGTGTATGAAATTGAAATATTTTTTCTCCTTTAGGGATATTTGCATAGTTTAGACGGATAGATAGGAATAATTAGGGTGCTAGAATTTAACTGTGTTTGGGATTTTGTGTGTCTAGTTATTAGGGATTTTCCTGCAAATAAATTTTATTGGGTTATTGCAAGTGGATGATAAAATTTAGGAGTGTCTTATAGTCTTGTGAAGAGACATTTTGAAGTGGATCCCTTGCATGCCTTAAGAACTCTCAACTTTTTTATTTACTTATTTATTTATTTATATATCTATGTATTTAATTGTATATTATTACCCTTCCCTAGATCACAATTGATAATATCATATGGTTTATTGAGGTACCCTTGCATCAGTGCATAGGGCCTAGGTTAGCACGAATAGTTAGGACTACATATTTTCCTAGGTTATAAAAAGAAAAAGTTTGAAACAAAATCTCAATGTTGCCAAATACTATTTAGTTGACAACTTGAACATGCCATTGAAACCGATGCAAAGATACATATCATGCCAAGCTAGCAAAAAGTTCTTCCAGTTTCTTTCGCCAAGGACTAAAAAAAGCATCTTGTCTGATGGTTCTCAATACTCATTTGTGGTGTGTTGATTCTACCTCCCATTGCCTCGTTTTTGATAAAGTTGGCAATGTACCTTTATCAATCTTGCATGCGCACCAACACAAGACTCGGTATCCAACACTTGTAACAGTATCTAGTACCTTGGTTAGATGCCTGTGTACTTTTGTTTTAAATGAAATGTTAGTTTTTCTGATATATAATAAAAATTTCATATTATCTTCACATGTGGTTGCTCTTAGCCTTGTGGTAGAGTATAAGGCTCCTATACCATAAGATGCTCTGATTTTGATCTCTGGTTGAGCTGTATTTTCGTATTCATTACACCCTGTGGCTAGAGATGTCAAGACATGTCGAAATGTCGGCACTTTACACCATCCCAATCTGGAGTATTGGAAAAACTCATGCATGTCTCTTCGTGATACACTAGATGGCTATTCTTTGGTCAGCTAGTTGTTACAATAGATTTCCCTAAGGATAGTTATCTTATTTCCAATGTCTTGAATGAAAATCTTGTGCCATTTGTCATCGCGTGTTGTGAAAACTATTGCCTTTTCCTTAAGTTCTCTAGGTGACTACACAACTTCACTCACTGCTTCTTGCTTATCAGGCTGCTTGATTCACAGTTCTCGCAGAATGAATATGCAATAAACACTTGGGGATTTTCTATATGTTTGTGAACCTACACTATGAAAGGGACTGCGGTTCATAACTTGTTTGGTTCAACAAAAAGAAACACATAGTTGCTTGAGTGTCAAAGTTGAATATCAGGCATTTGTTGGAAACACTACTGATGTCATTTGGATTTTACATTTTATCAAATATTGGGTTGCTCATATTTTGTGAGAAAAAGTGCAAGCCATATGGTAGAGATCATATTATTCCCAGCTGACAGGGATCATAGGGAAACTGATTATGATTTTTTGTGGAATAAAACACTTCACAGGGAATCCCATTGCTTAGTTCATTCGTTTCACCCAATATTGTGACACAAGTACAAGGTTGACGCTTCCACGCCAAGTTTGAACCTTCATTGTCCCTTAAGTTTTTTGTAGAGTCTTGAGTTAAACGTAGGGCATCATTTACTTGTTTTTCAGTTAATTACTTCTTTTTCATATATTGTATTGTTGCTTTGTTTTCAACTAATATTTATGTTCCAAATTGATTGATAAATGTCCATATTTCTTGATTGAATGTGAAATTTGTTTTATCCTGGTATGGTTTGAGTTATTTCTTATTACTATTGTGTTAGTACTATTGGATGAACATGGCCAACCTGGATACATTCAATAAATTTTGGGCATCTTGATGTAATTCATGTTGAGTCTGGGACATTTTGGTAAATAATAGTGACACTTCATGTAGTTTCTATCATCAGATGTCTGGGAATGAGTGACCTTCTTTTTTGTCTTGGTTTGGGTCAATATATGCTTAGAGCTACATCATTTCTATTTTCTTCGAACATAAATGAAGTTGGTTCTGTTTCAGCTATGCATTGTTCAAGATGTTTGATGATCTAATATTGCTTGCCAAGGGGGGCCTCACTGTATATCATGGATCAGTAAAAAAAGTTGAAGAGTACTTTGGAAACCTTGGAATTAATGTCCCAGATCGTGTAAATCCACCGGACCACTACATCGACATTTTGGAGGGCATAGCAAAGCCAAATAATCCAAATCTCAATTGTAAAAATCTTCCCATCAGATGGATGCTGCATAATGGATATGAAGTTCCCCCAGATATGCAACATAATCTATCTGGCCTGGATGCACCTGCACGTGGGAATTCACTTAATAATGGTAGTGCTCCTGGTGCTGGCGGGGAAGCCCAATCTTTTGCAGGGGAGCTATGGTCGGATGTTAAATGCAATGTCGAGCTCAAGAGGGACAACATAAAACATAATTTCTTAGTAGTCAAGGATTTGTCTAACCGCATAACAGCTGGCACTACCCAGCAATACAGATACTTTTTAGGGAGGTATATCCAAAATCCTCTTTGTTTAATTTTCTTTTTAGGGAAGTTGGATAACTAGTCTTCAATAAACCTTCAAAACAAACATTCATTTTAAAAAAAGAACTTGAAAACTAGAAATTAATGTGAAAGCAAACAAGGAATGATTTCTATAACATTCATTCCTGCTAAATATTTTACATAACATGTGTACTTTCTGGAATATGCTCATCATATGAACTTTATTTTGTACAGAGTTGGTAAGCAGCGTCTACGAGAAGCTAAGATTCAAGCCGTGGACTATTTGATCTTGTTACTTGCTGGAGCTTGTTTAGGAACACTAGCTAAAGTTAATGATGAAACCATGGGAGCTCTTGGCTACACTTATACTGTCATTGCTGTCTGTAAGTTAAATAGTTGAATGACATCCTTATAGAATTTTTAGCTGATATCTTTTTATATGCAAGAAATCAAAAGATAGTGGAACTTGAGCTTATTATCACGGTTATACTATTGGTGTCCTAGACATAAATTTCATGGCTCACAAGAAACAGCTATCCTTCATGCATTGCCATGTATAGCTGGAAGATAGGGTCATTGGACTTGGTGATTATTTGCTGCATGGCTTTCTATTGTTTATGTAAACCCGTGGCTAGATCTACAATCTGCCTATGGGTTGTAATTCATTTGTTTATCTTTCTTCTACTCAAATATGAATTGGGTTGCCTTCTATTTTAACAATTTTTTGTTCTTCCTTGATTAAATTGGAGATTTTTAAAGCTCACAATTCCAATGGACAACTGTGAACAATTAGTCAATTTCCAAGGAATGAGCACATTTATGTGGTTTTTGGCCCATGCCTGCTAGGTCATTCACTAAAAAACATCGACGCTTGAAATCTTGTGATAGACCTGGCACTTTATGGATAAATTAAATGATGCTCCACCCATGTGGCCATGTCAATGATGTTAACTTGCAGTAAAAGTTAAATGAGATCTTGCTGTTCTAGGAACCGAGAAAACTCTACATATTCCATTTTGAGGTGGACTGTTTTCTTCTTCTTTTTTGTTTTTCGGTTTGTTTTTTGTTTTTTTTTTTTTTTTGCTTTTTTTTTTTTGCACTATAATAGTGGACTGGTTTTCAAGTCATTATTTTAAACTGTTTTTGAACTCATCAAGATTGATGTTCTTGTTTGATATTATCAGTGAGCTATTGTGATCAGTTCCGATGTTATTGAATGAATTGCAGCTCTCTTGTGCAAGATTGCTGCATTGAGAACGTTCGCTCTCGATAAGTTGCACTACTGGAGAGAGAGTGCCTCTGGCATGAGTGGTTTTGCATCTTTTCTTTCAAAGGATACAATAGACCTATTTAATACATTGATAAAGCCTCTCGTCTATCTCTCAATGTTCTATTTCTTCAACAACCCCAGGTCATCCTTTACTGATAATTACATAGTTTTAGTCGCACTAGTCTATTGTGTGACTGGTATTGCCTATGTATTTGCTATCATCCTCGAGCCCGGACCAGCCCAACTGGTAAGTAAGAAGAGTTGATTTTGGATTTCATTACCTTCAAGTTGAGACATGCTTATAACCACACATAGACAACACTTCTTCAATCATTTTGTATTCTAATCCATGAGGTAAATCTTTCAGTGGTCGGTACTCCTCCCCGTTGTTTTAACTCTCATCGCAACACAGCAAAGCCGAAGTGCCATTCTGAAAAACATGGCTAACTTATGTTATCCAAAGTGGGCCTTGGAAGGGTTTGTGATTGCAAATGCTGAGAGGTTTGGCTGCTTTCCAATGCTGATTCTGGTTGTCTTTCTAATGATATTAGTACTATCTTGTGCTATATTTGACACTCAAAATAGTTCTAACATTTAGAATGGGAACTTGGGAAGAGATATTTAGAAATAATAAATAACAAATATCTAATATCGACTACTCTCCTTATGATTCCCTCCTTTCTAGCTTGCACAAGCATAGTTTCTTCATTCACTGAACTTCTTTCTTCACACTCTAATTCTTCCTCCCCATAAACCTGCCACCTATCTCTCTTTATCTCCTACTCTTATCTCTTTCTGCATCTTGTACTCTTGTACCTCTATACTCCCTAGCTGTCTTCCCCCTCCGCAGAAATGTGGCTACACGTTGGTTTTGAGAAAATAGGAATGCTGGGAGTTCATATAGAATTAGACCAGTTGGCAATTTATGAGGCCATCAATTTTGTTTTGTTCCATCCATGGAATAAAGTTGACATTCAGCTAAGTTTCGACAATTATGGGGTTGTCCTATAAAAAATATTTTTGTTTTTGTTTACTAAGTCTTGGTTAGTTTCTCCATTGGACAAATGTCTTCTAGTGCTTTTCTGAAACCTGCCTTGTTTATGCTATTTGTGTGAAAAAATAGTCTTGAAGATTCAATGTTCTTATCCAGTCTATCCTGAAGAATCCATAAGATGTGCCCATTTCTCTAGAAACCATTCTGTAATTCACTGATTTAAGACTTGATTTTTTCTGAAAGAGAAGAATTGTCTTGTTTATCAATTTTTAAATATGTTTAATTACCTTTTGGTTTCTTCTTTTCTTGGCAGATATTCAGGAGTTTGGCTGATAACTCGGTGTGGATCACTAATGCAGAGTGGATACGATCTCAGCGACTGGTATCTCTGTCTCATCGTACTAGTTCTATATGGTGTAATCACACGGATAATAGCTTTTGTTTATATGGTCACCTTCCAAAAGAAGTGAGTCCTTTTGAGTTTCAACATTCTTGTAACATTCTTCTTGTAGTCCTGTAACATTCTTCTTGTAGTGAAATGTATAAAAGGAAATCAGTTTTGATGTGCTCTTTTGCCATGCAATTCAGCTCTAACCTACTATCGACTTGCTTCCTGGTTAAATACACTTTGATTTGATGTTCGAATTCTCTGTCTCTGGCTGATATTTGTGTCAACTGATGTCTCTGATATTACCTAATATATCTGCTCAAATTAAGGCAAGAAAATGTTACTAGAACCTGCCGCTATTGACCCACTGAACGAGTGAGGTGCTGATGAACTGACCTGGTTGTGAGAATATTAAGAAACAAAATTGGAGATTTCTTCTAAAGAAGAAACAAGAGGCTGGCTCAAACCATTTGATTTGGATTAGGTTCAGCGAACCAGACAGTTGAGATGGAGGACCAGCTAGTTCAAGGGGATTGAATCAATTCCTGGTCTGTATCATGCAAAATTGGGTTTCAGTGCCTCATTGGTTATGGATTGCTCCAATAGATTTCTATAGTCATGTGACCAATACTTTCTGAACCATGGGTTGTGGACAGTGATGTACAGGGTGGAATCCCTCTGAACATGATGACTTTGATGGTGAGTCTCACGTTCCATCACTGTCCAAACCATTGATTGGACAATGATGGTCCTAAACATTCCCTATGGTCATGAGGTTTTGAGCATGCCTGGTTCCGCGGTTAATCAAATTTCTTCAGCCTTGTTTGGATGCATATATAATCACCACCCAAGACAGGCTTACATGTGGTTCTAGTTTGAAGACGAGTTTCTCGCTGCTGATATGTACAATGTTGTGCCAATTTTTGCACACAAAAAGGTACTTATCAGTGATGTTTGTCATTTTCTTGAAAGGGACTTTTGCCTCTTATCTCAGGTATGCCCACTGTTTTATGGCTACTCATTGTGATATCCCTACGGGGTCCCTTGGAGCCCAATGTGTGTATTGTTTATAAATACTCTCTCTCTCTCTCTCTCTCTCTCTCTCTCTCTCTCTCTCTCTCTCTCTCTCGATATAGAGAGAGGTTACAAGTGTGTGTTTTACAGTGAGAGATTACAAGGGAGAGGGAGGGGATTCTATTCATTCTTTCATATAAGAAAGCAATGTCAATCACCTCAGCGGTCAACATTTAAAATGGGTAATCAAAGCTCAGTGTGAAATCATTAAGGTTGTAAGCCAGAAAATTAAGAGCAAGACTGTGTAAGCTATGCCTTGAAATTTTTGGTCGAGTCATTCAAATCTCTCTCTCTCTCTCTCTCACTCTCTCTTGGCATTTTAGTAGATTACTCATAATGCCTACAATATTCTGTCCATCCATAGTTTCAATATACTGTGATAATCATAAATGAAATTCTGTTTCCATTGTCCTTAGCATTATGGTGCATTTTATCCGAGCCAGTTTTTGCGGTGTCATGTCCTAAAAGTGTTTCATCTCCATTTGGAGGGCTTCATGCAGAAAATATAGAGAGTAGTAGATTTGTGTCATGTTTCTTGATGTATCATTTCCCTCTGCTAACCTCAATAGGTTGCCAACCTAATTTTATTTTCCCTCCTTATATACTGTTTCATGACAACTTAAATTTGAAGGTAATACAATATTTAAAAAAAAAAAAAAAAAAAAAAACGCAGGAATGTCAGCAAAATTTGCAGGGCTGTAAAACCTTCTCTCTACTTTCTAAAGTGTGCATGATTTTACTTTTTCTCATAAGTTTTCTGTCCAGCCTATGAATAAGGACTTCCAAATGCAAGCATTAGGGACAACATTTCTTTTCACCTTTTTCTTTTCCCCCAAAATCCGCAGAGTATTTAGTATATCCTCATTCTCTCATAAAGCACCAATTAATATATTTTATAAATACTTGCATCAAGGTTACCATTTCCTCTAATTAATTTAGTACTTCCCAAATTTCCTTCCCCACAATACAAAACCCACCAATTATAGACCGAGAGTCCTTAAAGTTTTGAAAATTTTGGGTATGGAGATATATAGAGCTACTTGGGAAAACTATGGCAATATATTAAGAAGGTCTTCAGTAGATTCAAGATCGAAAATTTAAGTCCATGGAGTAATCCTCTTAGGACATATTTACACGTCGGATGTTCCTTATGCGAGTGCAGTTGGAAGTTTCATGCATGCAATGGTTTGTACTTGTCACAATATTTCTTATACTGTTAGTATTATTAGCATGTATATAGCTAATCCAAGAAAGGAGCATTGACATACGACATAAGGGATTCTACGTTACTTATGGGGTAAATCAGATATGGATTTGGTGTTTGACAATAGTAGCAAGTTTAATGATAATGTTATTGTACATATTGATGTGATATTGTAGGTGATTTGAACTGTAGAAGATTTGTGTTTATACTTGCAAAAACTCCATTTAGTTGGAAATCGATGCTACAAACCACAGTTGCCTTGTTCACAACTGAAGTAGATTACATAGTTGTTAATTAGGTATTAAAAGAAGTCATTTGACCCTACAATAAGATGGGGCTATTGTCTATTGTGACAGTCAAAGCACAATACATTTAGTGAATAACCAGGTATATCATGTAAAAACAAAGTATATTGTGTTTTTCTTTTTTTGCTTGAATTTTTCTTGTTATTGGTTGTGTTTTTCTCACTCTTTACTTGCCAAAAAATCAACCCGTTGGGTTTATACTTCCATGTATAACATCAAATTAAGGCATCGTACTGTTGAAAATATGTGGTCGAGACGGGTGCCATAAGTGTATTAAAAAAATTCTTTGTATACACCAAACCTTCATGTTTTTGGGCACAAGTAATCACTTTCTCCTGACAATATTTGCACCTACTGAAAATTAGTATGCATAAACATCTTCAAGGCAAACAATGGTATGCAAAGAAACAGAAGACCTCACATTTTTCATATCCATTCAAATGCACAAGAATAGCAAAACCTCATAGCACCAAGGTTGCTTTTTTTAAAGAGAAGAGATCGACTAAAAAACTGAATGTGCATAATAGTGCATGTGAATGTGAAATTCAAATAGAGATGCTTTCAACTTCACCCAGTGTGATACCTAAAAATGAAGAGTTATCACTCTTTAATTCTTGACTTGAGCGGTCACAAAATGGTTCATCAAGTACAATCTTTCATGCTGCTAGATGTTCAATAGTTACAGTGTTTCACATTCATTATTATTATCAGTGAAAGCCACATAATTGTGGTATTCGGACATCCAAACAATTGCTAGCAGTGAGAACAACAGTCGCTGGCGGTATGCATTATATCGCTTATACGTACATGCAAACTATATTTTCTCTACACCAATACGAGCATGCAAAGTGCACCTTAAGCACCCGTGAGCCAACGCACATGCACATGCACATGCACGTGCCTGCATGCATGTCGTATGCTCCGGATAAACCTTCTTTTCCCCTGCTTGCAAGAACACATATAAATTGAATGAACCACTATATAAACTTCTGTCTCTTTTCCTCATTTACCATTGTCGGATGAAATATCATTTAGTGTATTTTCAATGCAAAAATATAACAATTTCATTTATTTATTTCAAAATAATATGAAATTATTAGGCATCTATATATTATTTACATACTGAAAGCATCTTCTCATTGAACATTCAATTGATGTATGGCACTACAAAGTCTATCATGCTCCATGATAGTGCATAACTTTGAATCAATGATCTTATCCAACAAATACCACAATATAAACCTTTTTCTTGTATTCTGATTTCATAGGTGCTCTAAAGATGTTCAATATCGTAAGAACTAACTCACTTCCACACTTATGGGATTGTCTACCAAGAAACCATTTACCTTTATTATAAGGAGGTCACAACTGTTCTCACTCATTAGATGTCAAATTGGATGGCTTTGAATGAGTCACGAAGTCCCTAATTTTTTTTTTTTTGAACTTTGTGTCTATTCAATGATACTTTTATAACCACCTATTTTGAAATTCAAGGGAATCGAGTGATTGTGATCTCCTTGTACAAAGGGTAAATGGTCTCTTTATAGACAATCCCCAGACTTATATAGCTCTTGTATATAAAACACTCAAACTGATGTTAGTTATAAACATAATTAAGTGCATAACTTAATGTACTCGTATACAAGTTATCGTTTGACTTATACCTTGTATGAATTTTTCTAGAATGAGTACTTACAATAAAATTGTCATGTCTGGTGGCTAAATAGCTACATGAACAACTTATTATGAGGAAAGGGGCTGGGGTTGTAGTGCTAGCATCCCCACACCTAGTTACCACATCGCGGTATCCATTCCTACTGCTGACCCAATACTTTCAAAATGTAACTCTTCAATCTATTGAAAGAAATGGGTAGGGGGCTATCTTCCCCACTGAATTAGCCAAAAAAAAAAAGCAGCTTATTATTATCAAATCAGCATAAAATTTGGGGTAAAAAAAGACTAGGTTGGGTTCCCGATTACTTTATGAATTCTTGCCCCAATCTCCTTGACATCTTACTGGTATCTTCCATTGCAAGGCCTTTTACTAGAGAACCAACCAAGTTTTCCTTTGACCACACGTACTCTAGGCTTACCCATCATTCTCTTATCATCATCTTTATGGAGTTATATCCAAATGCAATGCATCTAAATTTACCATTGTAGAGATCAATACATGCTCTCAATATAGTTGCATGAATATCACTATGATCGTTGGAATTGGTTTTGACCATTTTGGTTAAAAGTTTCTAAATGATTCATCTTCTTCATAATTGGAATCATACCATAAACTCCGTTTTCATAGTTGAGTGGAATATGAACATTTACTTCTTTGCTTGCACTACCAACCAAAGTAAAACTGCATTTAGGTGTTGAGAGTGAATGTTCAAGTTCTATATTCCATTTCGTGTTACTATAGCCTTCCAACACCTCGGGATAACTAGCTTAATATATTTCATATTAAGTAGGCTCGAAATATACCATGACAAAAAAGATTGTTTTTCAAGGCTCTTTACCTAGGCACTAGTAGATATATATACTTTAATTCTTTTTTTACAAAATTGCTTGTATGGAATGTCGAATCATGTTGACTTTTTAGGTTAAACTGCCAGACGCTTCAGACATGTACTAGATACAACACTCATATTGATATCCATATGGCAACAATGTTGAGCGAGTCAGATATTGATCTTTTATCTCGATTTTTTTTAGCTCTATTGTTTTTGAAAAAACTTCTCAAATTTTTTTTTGAGCTCTATTGTGTACTAGACACAACACCCGTATTTATATCCATATGACTAAGGACAGCTCCAATACCTACATGTGAAGTATCAAACTCCCTCTGAAAATCTTCTCAAAATAAGCAACGCTAAAAGATGTGCACTTGTTTATTTTTCCTCCACAAACTTAAAGATTTCATCTATCGCCTTTGCACATTCAAATGCCCATTTCTTCATGCAATTATAATAGCACAATAAAATGATCTCCTAGAAAAAGTAGCCAAACATAGAAACTCCTGCCTTCTGCCGCTATTAGGTAGAGGACAGAGAATGGGTTTGGTGTGTAAGAGGTAGTTTCCCTCTCTACCAAAAATTTCTCTTTCCTCTACACTTGATCTAGAACTTAAAGAGCAAAGCAAAAAAAATTGAACTAAAAAATTGCTCTCAAATGCTCAAGTTTTTATAAAATGATCAAGCCCCCTCGTACAAACGACCTAAACTTGTTTATAGAAAACAACCACAAAACATGGGTGGATGATCAAAACTACACCAAATTGTAGAAAAATACAATTAAAATAAAATCTCGTTTTTGGACATAATGACCAAAATACCCTTTAGATCTTTTGAGAAAATAACAAAACCATCCCTCCTTAAGGCCTCTTGCCCTTGCTAGACTTCGAAAGCTTTTTCGGACACTTGTGGCGGTGATTCGGGCGATTGATCGTCGTAGAATCGATGCTTAATCCATCACAAACCTTTTGATGCCCTTTGATCATTTTGAAACGGATTTTCATGAAGGGACAAAAATCCAGCCATGTAAATAAACTTCGACCGCCAATTCAGTGCGATCCATGATGTCTTAAGTCCTCATTTGAATCACAAATTAAAGAGGACAATGTCACAATCATTCTGCACCAAATTTCATCAAATTTGGTTTTCCTTTGAGCATATCCCTAATTTGGGAAGTCGTTAGAAGGTGTGATTCTGGCGATCGAAAAATCTTGCCATTTTCAACCTTGAAATTCACATTATTCGGCCTTCAATTGAGCATAAAGTATCATACTGAATTGTAGCCCTTCGCAATGCAGTCGCAACGGACCCATATTTGCGACGATCTGACATTTGGATCTCAAGTTATAACTTCACGAAGTATGAGATGTCTTCCTTTAAAATTCTAATTTTCATGTTTTTGTACTCATCTTCTCTCTAAAAATTCTTGTCTCGGGTCATGTCATGACGCGTGCCATATGTCAAAACGACCGAGTTGTCGATACCTAGCTCATGTCCAAATTTAAGCCGACTCAAAATGAACGAGTTATGAGTATTTGAAAATCATCCCGAGAGGTGAAAACATAGGTTCCATAAATGGAAACTGATTCACCAAGGCTGCACCGCAATAGTATAAAACCTACTCTTTTATGGTAATTTAGGCCCATAATGGTCTTGGAAGGTCTAATTGAGCCCAAATTTGGTCCCTGGGGGTTTTTTGACGTTTCGGATCTACTGGCGATGGTATGGTACTATTTTGAGGCCTCGAAAATAGGGTTGTAGTTATAAGGTCCCTTTTCAATATGATAGGAACTGGATTTGAGAACTGAATTTCGCCCTGATCATACCAAAACTTATCGAAATTTGACGAAACTTTGTGAGTGTCCTTTGGGCATCATAAACTACCCTTTTCATGCCATTCGAAGCTGTTCCAATACCTTTTCAGAGGTTGCACAATTTTAGGTTTATTTTGCAGTGTTTCCATGGTCTGGCAGTGTCTTTGGTACCGGCATGACCAGGTTGTTACTGGCTCTCTCCTTATGTGACTCGAAGATACAAGTACATCAAAATGAGGTATAACACTTGGTTGATCGTTTTAAGAATTCTTATGAGGCTGATAGTGGGATTCAACTATCCATTCATGATTTACTTCTTGCTAGATTGCCGTTAGAATAAGCTCAGTAGTTAGAGAAAAAATTTGAAGAGCAAGAAATCTGATGATGCAGTCTTTGGCTAAGGCTCATGGCCCAGATGGATACTCAATGGTTTTTTTTCAATCTTTTTGGGATATTTTGAAAGATGATATTGTTTAATTATTGGTAGAATTTTATTGGAGGGGTAAAATTAATATTGTCATGATTTCTAATTTTATTCCTTTAATTCCAAAAAAATGTCATTACAGAAATAAAAGATATTCGGCCTATTAGTCTTATTGGTAGTCTATACAAAATCATAGCAAAGATTTTAGCCAATAGACTCCCCTAGGCGATTCACATGGTTGTTTAAGACTACAATCAACATTCTTGAACGATAGGCAAATTATGGATAGTATTTTGGTTGCACAAGAATGTATCCACTCAAGAATCAATGGATGGAAGAACCGGGCCTTATTTATAAGTTAGACTTTGAGAAGGTATATGATAAGGTTGATTGGGGGGTACTACAAAGTATCATGGTTAAAATAGGTTTTCGTTCAATGTGGAGATTATTGATTGACGGTTGCCTATCTTCAACCAATTTTTCAGTTCTTGTTAATGGCAAAGCAACCGATTTTTTCAAAGGATTACGAGGATTGAGACAAGGGGAACCTCTTTCACCATCTTTATATACCTTGGTAGTTAAGAGCTTTAGTGTCAATGGATTGACAGTGCAAAGGATCATACCAGGTGCTAATATTGATAATAATGGTCTTATAGTATAACATTTACAGTATGTTAATGATACCATTATATTTTGTGATCCCATGGTTAAGGAAATCACTTGCCTATGGCTTTTTTTGAAAAGTGTGGAACTCTCAACTGGACTTAAAGTTATTTAGAGTAAAACTAAGCTCATTAGTATTGGTTGTCCGCAAATGGTAGTATCAAGAATGTGGTATTTATTAGGTTGTGGGGTTGAGTCCTTGCCTTGTACTTATTTAGGAATTCCCTTAGTGGATTCGATGCAGTACAACTATTATTATGGATCATATGCCAAGATAAATTAGCAACTTTTGATAACTTGAGAAAGATGAGGTTTATTATCACCAATGTATGTATCCTATGCAAAGGCATTGATGAAACTTCCCAGCATCTTTTTCTCTCATGCATTTTTGTTATATATGTTTGGGATTGGGCTGGTCAATACCTCAATCTGTCGTTACCTTTAGCCCAAAATGTCAGAGCTCTTCTTGATCAATGGATCACACCCAATATTTTCAAAGATGAGAGCTATTCTTTGGAGATCGATGTGGGTAAGCTTTCTTTGGAGTATGTAGAAGGAAAGAAATAGAGGAGTCTTTGATAGTATAAGTACAAATCTGTCTACATTAAAATCGAATATTTTGGTAGTTGCAACTGATTGGTTCCTTGCACATAAGGATAATGTCTTTATTCCTAAAAGTCTTATCATTAGCAATCCCTTGACAGACAATAGGTGTTACCACCAACACTCTTAATTAGGTTATTTGGATACCACCACTAATGAATTCCTTCAAACTTAATTTTGATGGAAGTTCAATTGGCAATCCAGGGGCAGCTAGCTATAGTGGACTCATCAGAAATAATTTGGGTCACATTATATTTTTTTACCCTGGTCTTTGTGGTGTCACAACAACAAATGAGGCAAAAGCACGATGCTTATTAGAAGGTTTGAAGTTACTATCTACTTTGGAAGGGTTTAGGATTACTGAAGGAAAATTGGCAAATATCATTGACTGGAGTAAGAGAAAGGTCCATATTTCTTGGAGATTAAGGACTATTTTTCATCAAATTTGAGATATTTTGTAAACCTCTATGGCAACAGTCCAACATTGCTATAGAGAGGCAAATGAAGATGCCGATGTTCTTGCCAAAAAAGTCCATCCTCCCTATCTGTTAGTTACTTCATTTATGTAATCTCATGTCTTTGCTTGAACATCGTGTACTTTATATTTGAATTAGTGATAAGTTGTACATTACTGTTTTAAAAAAACGAAAGACTATATGTATAGTGTTTCCCGTTGTGTATAGTTGAGCGATCATACTACTCTAAGTTTGTATTGTTGGCATGAGTCTTCTTATCTATTTTTTTTCTAAAACATTTTATTTTTTATGACCAAAATGCCTCTTACCATATTATAATATATTTTGCATGTATCTGTTTTGCCAAGTGAGATACACGCATGTGATTAGATTATATTATAGTAGATGCAAAAAATGGATATTACAAATAACTCCGGGCCATATTAAAATATATTTTATTAGCTCCTCAAATCCCCGATGAACCTAGTTGGGTCGGTTGGCCACCCCTACGAAATATGTTAGCTTACCAATCAAGACTTAAAGAGCCATCTTGAACTTTGTTCCCAACTTTTAGGACCAACAGTTAATCAAGACTAAATATTCTATACAAATATAATTCATGTGAATTTGTATAAAGGTATGGTTTGTACAAGGCTGAGGTCCTAAGGCACACTTTCAAATAGTGCCGAAACATGTTGTTTCAATTCCAAAATCTTTGTGATGTCCTAACAATTTATTTTTATACATAATTATAAAATTGAAAGATTAAAAAATAGTGTATATAGAACAGATATATGAATACCCAAAAATCTAAAAAAACTAACGGTCTAGATAATATATTGCAGGATGTACTATTTCTAATGTATATACATCTTGAGGTCGAGATAATCGAGTTCAGAGCTCTTCAGCATCGAAACAATATTTTCTAGTGAATTTTGAGGTTTTTTTTTAACTATTTCAAGTCAGCTACATGAATCATAATCCACCGTCGTTCTGCTCTATTAAAGGTCAAATGGTAAAATTTGTAAGAGTAAAATTTGTATTTATCATTGCAAGATTGAAATTTACATTTGCTATAGCAAGTAAATATGAGAAAGTATAGAAATAGACCGTTTACTTTTGGTACAAAATGAGATATTAATTTTGACAATTGGATGTGAAATTGGGTGGCTGAAATTAATCCACTAATAAACCCAAATTTCGAATTTTTTTTTTGCCGCACGTCTCATATGGCGCGGTAAGTAATTGTGAGCACCTTGTATGAAAAGCAAATTATTTTTCCAAGGGTAGTTTCTGTCCGAGTGTCATTAAATCCCGAGAGCCAACAGCGCACTCACGCCATTGAGGGAGAAATGAAGCCGTTGCTTCGGCTATCAGACACCATTTCATTGCATTCTCGCCTCTTAATCCCTCGCCTTTTTCTCTCTTCTTTTTCTCTCTCCTCCCCTACTGCCTTCCAAATCCCAGGGCACAAGGAAGTTAGGGCACCTTCTCTTCTCTCGAACCAGAGGTTCCTCTGCTCCTGTGCAAGAATGGAGGAGCAATTTGAGAGTTTCAGGCAGCAGCTTGAGGAGTCGGGTGGAGTTAGAGAGAGAATAAGAGCGGTGGCCATGGAGATTGAGTCTTGTATCAGGTTTATGCACTCCAGTCTCCTCCTTGTTCACCATTCGCTCCCCTCTCCAGGTACCCACATTTCACGATTCTCTCTCTCTCTCTCTCTCTCTCTCTCTCTCTCTCTCCCCCCCCCCCCCCCCCCCCGGTCTTCTGAAAACCAGAAACATTGGCATCTGGTTCGCCAATTCTGTCTCTCTATCTCTTCTTCTTCGCCTCTGCGTAATGTGAACCTAGGAAACGGGTTTGCTCCTCTCTTCGTCTTCTTCTCTGCAAACCACAAAATCCAAGCTCCATAAAACCTGACACCTTCTTTGTCTCTCCCTCCCTCACCGCCCCTGCCCGGATATAAATGAAGCATTTTGGACACTAAGAATGTTGGTAATGCTGGTGGCTTCTAGCAAAAAATTTCCTCACATTTTCTAGTACTTTACTTTGTAAATAAACACACATGCTTTCCTAAGTGGGTGTTTTTGTTTCTTTCTTTCTTTCTTGATAAGCATGATAGATGTACATGTAGCTCCTTCCTTTCATTTGTTGCTTATGGTTATGCTAGGTTTTTATTCATGAGATTAACATTTACTGATCTTGGGGATTATTTTGTTAGAGGTACTTGAGAAGGCTAAAGCCCAAATTAGTACCCTTAGGGATCTTTATCAGAGACTTTCCGAGATTCTACGTGAATGTCCAGGTCAATATTATAGGTAACTTTTGATATTGGTTTCCAGTGCTCTTATCTTTCTTTGTGTAGTTCTTGGTTTATCTTCTGGTTCTTTTGTTTTTCATGCTTCATTGGATTGGGAATGTTAAGTATGTTTTATTCTATTTTAGGTATCATGGAGATTGGAGAAGCGAGACACAGACAGTGGTTTCATTGTTGGCATTTTTACATTGGCTTGAAACTGGCAATCTTCTTATGCATACTGAAGTAGAGGATAAACTTGGATGTGAGGTTCTATCCTCACTTTTCATTTTATTTTTTTGATTTATTGCAAATTGTGATAACAGAATTGCATCAAATTATGGATAGAGTTATTCCTTATTTCCAACTAAATTGTCCAAATTCTCTGGTTCATTGACAATTCTGTGGTTTATAGACAGGCCAGAGCTTCTTTTTTGCCTCTCTTATTATGTGAAGATTTCTCCTACTTATTTTGCTAAGCGAGTTTGTTATGATAAACTTTAAATGGGAGAGCTTTTTATTGAATAAAAGGAACTTACATGTTGCAACCTTTTGCAGTCCAAAGTCTATAGCAGAAAGGGAATTTGTCACTCACATTTGGGTTACCCTGATCATCCAGGGTTTTTCTTATTAGTTTTGTCCTCTTTGGTTATTGGCTGTGAATGCTTTAGGACTTGTGATGATTCTCAACTATTAAAATAATATAGATTTTCTTTGTTGAACATTCATATTTCATCCACTGAACCCTTTAATTCATTACAGGTGTGGGGTTTTGCCCCATTGCTTCTCTATTTGGGTTATATACTTTGTTACATTCTTTGAGGACTTTACTAGAGTGCCATGGATTTATGTTTATGAAATAAAAATATTTCTGAGCAATGCTGCCCTAGGTTAATATATAATACAATTCAATGGTCAGACTTTTTTTTTTCTTTGATGATGCAGCTGAGTTTGTGATCAGGAACATGTTTGGGTATGTTCATGAGAACCTTCCTCAAACTCCATGTCCAGCTGCGCTATAACAAAGTGGACTAGCTTAGCGAAAAAGGACAATCTTCATGAACTCACGTGCTGCTGGAGATTTGTTGGCCAGAAGATATGTAATGCTTGCTATCAATAGGTTACCTACACAGCTTGAAAATGTATCGCTATTGCAAAAATTGTTTGATAGGCCTCTTATCATTAGTCACTCAAACCAGTTGACTGTACTTTCTTTGTCCATCAGACCGAAACTGCTGAGGATACATTATTTGTTGTTTAGGTTAAGTGTGCACTTTGTGGGTAGTACACCACCAGAAAGGTTTACAAATGTTTTGAGTCCCACAAAACACATGCTTTCATTTTTCATGTCCTGCTGACTTCTTTGAAGAGACCTATTTCTGTAGAGCACCCAAGTCGTTCCTTCTTGATTCATCCCAGTGGGAGGTTCACCGATCTTTTTCTTTGAATTTTAGGTTCGTCCCTGTCTTACTAGCTAGCTCTGTATCTATAGTAGTTCCTTTTGCACATGAACCCTGATTATGGACAAGACATGGTTTGAATTTACCCAGGCCTAGGATCATCTACTTACTATCCAATTGAGGAAATAAATAATTCATACGATGAACATTGAAGCCCAAGGATTTAGCTGTTTCATCAATTTCTTCAATGGTTGGGTATCAGTCCTGCTCTGGACTCCCTTTTTGGCACATCTGCTTTACCAATTGTTTGAGAACAGGAAATCAAGTATTTATCCCATTCAATGATTTGTTCTGTACAATGCTATTCTATTATTTTGTTGTTTCTGTAGTTTCTCTTTCAGAAGCTAGTGACTTTATAATATTTATTGCCCATAAGTAGTAGACAAATGCCATCGAAGAATAGATTCAAGATCATGGGAAGAAAAGGCACACAATCATTCCATTCTCTGAGAGGAAGATGTCTATTGGATGACCATGGGTCTACACAACATAGTTAGAAGTTGGATGTAATGACTAATGAGAATATGCAAAGATATAAAGCAGTCAGTGGCCAAGAGCATTCACTTGGGAGAAGGTGGTATGTGACGTCATTCAGACACCATACTTAAAAGCAACGGTCAGCTTGCAGACATTTTCACCAAGAAAATATACTAGACTAGACTATAGTATATTTTCTATAAGTTGAATCACAGTTGATATAGATGCACCAACTTGTGGGGAAGGTAGATAGTTATGAGCTGTAAAGTAGCATAACTGTATTTGTCTTTTTTCTGATGTCAGTTTACGTTTGCTATATTCATTAAGTGCATTACTGTACAAGATTTGCCAATTGTCTCACGTAAATTTATTTAATTTATTTGCATAAGGGGTTTAGCACCTGAACAAGAAACAAGCACCTGAACAAGAAACAAGCACAGATTTTTATTTGATATATAATACTGCTTAGGTTGTTCGATATGAAACATAAAAAGTTCGTGATGTGCATCTTGACAGATTGTATTATTGCTTGCACATTATGTAATTTATATGTTGGGTAAATTCCAATTTGCTTTTTTATAGTTGATGTAATTTCTCGGGTAGGTTGCATAGAATTACAACCTTGGACGTTGTGCTCTGCCGCTCAACTCTCTAATTACCTAAAAATTGTAATTCCTTATTTAAGCAAAATAAAGGAAACCGGGAAGTCTAACAGGTAAGGTTGCTACAAATGCCAAAATCCAGTTATATGATTTTTTAACAGGTGACATCCATTTTATGATATTATCTGCTACTATTTCGGATTCTCTGTCAAACATAATGACATTCATGACATTGATAAACTTGATATTCAAGACTTCAAGTCAAATTTTTGTTAGCTTTCCCTCTCATTTCTGATGAATGCCTGAGTCGTTTATATGCAAACTGATTGCCTTTGGGAGAAATCCATTTGGGTAGCCAAGGTTATATGTTTTCTTCCTGAATTTTGGGCACACAAAATAAGGTCTGGCGGCCTTGTACTTTACATATTAGCAAGTTTCAGTTGTGGGAAATGACTATATTGTTTTGAAAAGGGGTTGTGTTGGCACCTCATTTCTGAATGAGTGACTTAATTGATGCATCTCACTTTCTTTCACCAGCCTCAATTCGTATTATTTTACAACATCATCTTAGTTGCCCAAATTCCCCTTCTAAAGAATTATTTTTATGTATACTAGAATTTGCTTTACTTGTGCATTTATAAGCTTGACTAAATTTATGCGTGCCCCTCATTTGTGCAGTGGACGCATCAGATTTTGGCCTTGACATTGAAGATTATCTAATTGGTAAGTTTCTATCCCTCTGCTGAAGCTTGTTCTCTGTATTTTTTCTCTTTTACGTGATTAGATATTTCCATTGGACTCTCTAGATCCTGATAGCTGCTATGAATGATCTTTGGGTTGGGTGCTTGGATCTTCCAAATTTGTGTACCTGGCCTTTCATGGAAAAACTAATTGCGGTGAGCTACATATTGTATTCGACTTTGGATTCATCCTAACCTCCTCTGTACCATAGTCCTGAGCCACAGGGTACTTCCTCTATAGAATTGATTTGCTTAAACATCCAACTGTTAATATGGCCTCCGTAGTAACCAGCTGAACTGATCCAAACATGCCAAACCAACATACCCATTATAGACAGTCTTAGGATCTTAACTAACACTTTCTTCTTTTTTTTCTTTCCTTGTTTTTGTCAAACAAGCTCTCATGACTCTCTCTGAAATTTCTGACCAGCCAAGATCGAAAAATGACTTTTTTACTGCTACCAAAGTCCAACACTAAAACCAGCAATTTGAAATTCTTTCAGGTGTTTTATGAAAATTTGCAAGCCTTTTGAAACCGCGATGATGAGAAGATATACTCCTAACGTGAAGATTTACTATTACCTGCAGCAATGAGTCTCTGTTGTATATTCAAACAAAATTTCACTTACAGACCATGAATTTTCTCTTAAGTGACTATCCATTGGATTCATAGCAACATCTTAGACAAGATAATGCAGATTGGGTCTGATTGCTAGATGAGCACCAATGGGTAGTTAACAACTTAGGGTTTTACGTGTTTTTTCATTCTTCTCCTGCTTTATGGATGAAACAGACCATTCCAATTAGTATCTTTAGCTGCAAGGCCAGAGAACAAAGACTCTGGTTTGTTTTCTTTTTGCTTTTTAAATGTTTCCTAAATTTCAACCACCATTTGGAAGTCTGATGCTTCTCATTTGTTTGTGGGCTACCTGGGGCATAACTGACTTTGTAAACTTTTGATAACATCATTTTTGAGGATTTTGACTGGCTGACACCAATCACCTACCCATTCTTCTTAATGTCATTCATACTATCCCCTTTCTTTTTGGGGTAACTACTTTCCCATTGTTCTTGAGGGACTCCAGTTCTTCGATGCATAGAAGTCAAAACGCATCCTCATTTCTCTCTTCACTCCCACTTTGCCTTGCAGTCTGTAGGTATCATTCTTTCCCTCCCTAGTGAACCTTGGAGTCACCTCCTTTAAAATGCAAAACAAGGAGCTGATTTAAATATTTGCTTACCATTATTTCTCCCCTACTGCCCTGCTGGGTATATTTTTTACTCAAATGGGAAAAGATTCATTGAATTCTCATTTGCTATTGTGCTCATTTTGTTTCCTTCATGGGATTATTTTAATTTTAATTTTAATTAGTGCTATTTGTCTTTGAAATACTGTGATGGAAGATAAGTTCTACTTCGAACTACAGTGATAGAAGATAAAATTTTACTTTTGTAGGTCTCTGTTTCATGGCCAATGAATTGGTGAGTTCTCTCTCTCTCTCTCTCTCTCTCTCTCTCTCTCTCTCTCTCTCTCTCTTTCTTACACACACACACACAATGACACGCACACAAGTGAAGCAAAATTGTTGGAAATGTTTGGGTATATCTCCTGGAATCCTTATTGTCTTTTTTTGTGTGATTGGAAATATCCAAAAATTGGTTCGATCCTCTTATAGTTCATCAAATGAGCTCCAAGAGTATTTGTAGCGTTATATCATGTTTAAGAACTTGGTCGTAAGACTAAGGACTTGCCTCAGTCAACTCGGCTCAGGCACAATTCCCCAATCTCTTCTTTGAATGGGGAAAAAAAAAAAAAGAAAAGGAAAAAAACAATAATGGAATTGGGGTGAAGTAGGGGACTAGATACCTGGAAGTTGGTCGGTATTTACTCCTTTGCCTTTTTCTGCTGGTGTCCTCTTTTTGCGAAGTAATAATGCATGATACTGGATATTGTGGTGAACTTCTCATTATTAAAGAAACTGGGGTATTTTCCTTTTCATTTGTTAGGATCTGATAGCTATGGGGTCAGGTTTCTAACATCCTGTCTTTCTAAATAATTTTCATGAATTAGGGAAACCCACTATGGAATCTGTTGGATAAAAATATAATAGTTTTTTTGCGGAGTGAACAATGTTTTATTCATGGAATCTCCATAAGATTATAATGCTGGATTTCAAATATTTTAGTGTGATCACAATTATATTTGGCTTTGACCTCTTGGACATGTGGCTTCAGCTTGAGAAGTTCCAATGCTTGTTCTGATCAGTATTAGTTTTGCATACTACCTTTGTGAATGGTTTGAATTGTTCCGTATCTGGAGATAAATATGAACCTGGTTCCATGGTTCCAAGTAGGATAAGGATACCAGAAGTCTTCCAGTGTACCACATCTTTTTTTTTATTGAGCAATATCCACTTATGTGCACACAATTCTTTTTCTTTTTTTTTAATTCCTTGACTTCATTTTACCTGACAGAATACACTTTTAGCTTCTTCTTCTTCTTCCTCTTTTTTTTTTTTTGCTCTGTTGCTATTTTAACAGCCTTCTTGGTGCTTGATGGGAGTACAGAGTTCCATGGTTTTATTTTAGTTATTTGGATATTATCACAGAGGTCTATTGTGTTTTTCAGCCCAGGTATGTGGTTAATCAAGTAACAGCTGGGGACTATGATTGCCCAAGAAGAGTATTAAAGTTTTTGACGGAACTGCATGCTGCTTTTAGAATGCTTAACCTTCGAAATGACTTCCTTCGTAAGAAGTTTGATGGTATGTTCTTGCCTGCTCATCTTGAAATTTTTATGCAGTTAAAAGAATATATGGATCCACAAGTTAACAACGAGATAGTTTGCATGGACATTGGATCTCTATTTTTCCATAGTTGTGAAATACAACATTCTTTTTCTTAAAGAATGATAATAGTACGAAAAGATTAGACATTTGTTTAATGGGTATGCAGAAAATGTCAAAAGCATGCAAGCACAATCTCAAAGTTATGAAAAACATAATCATAAAGGTAAAATATCAAAAAGGGGTTGAAATCCTTTACAATATGATTAAGGGGTTAAAAGATTACGAATTACCATTAAAGGTATGCCTCGAAAAATCTATATCCATCAGGTACGTCCTCTATAAAAATGTTGAAAAGTTTCCAAATTGCCCATATTTGGTGTTGGAAAACCGAACAATTAGGGGTACTTTGATAATTTTATCTGCTTTAACCAAATAATAATTGTAAGTAAAATTACTAAAGTACCATTAATTATTTTGGCTTTCCAACACTGAATAAGGATAATTTTTTTGTTTTTTTGTTTTTTTTAAGGATGTGCCTTATATAGAAATTTAAAAACATATATTCAAGTGTAATTTTTAATCTTTTGTCCTCTTTAGTGATATTTAAGGAATTTCAGCCCTTTTTTATATTTTCCCTAACCATAATTATTGAACAATAGAAAAGAATAAAAATGTATATTGTACCTTAAGGCCATATCTCCATCGAGGGGCACTAATCAATAGCTGGAAATTGATTGTACCCTGTTGAATGCCGTGGTGTTTGATTGTACCCTATTGAATGCCCTTGTGTTCCTGTCTTCGGTTCAATTCCAGCCTTTTTGATGCAGGGAGAAAATAATAACAATAATAAAGAAGAAAAAAGTTGAGAGAATATACTCGCTTAATATCTGAGAGGGAATCCACCCCTAATGAGATAATATATTCTCTCTCAGGTCCTGCAAGGAAATTCACCCAAAAACGATATTTCTCTCTCTTTTACGTTTTTCCTCTCCTTCCCTATTTTCTCATTTTTCATCTCCCAATTTTCTCTCTTTCCTCACAGATCTCTCTAATCTTCTAATAACTTTTAACTCCCCCTTATCTTATTCCATCTCTATCGAAATCTCCCATAAATATCTAAGCAAACATCCCAAGCCCATGAAAATACACTTTGGAAAACAACTCACGCACTAAAAAACTCACGTCAGTTAACCTATTCTTAAAATTAAAAAAATATAAATAAAAAATTAAAAGAACCGCAATTTTTATTTGCATCACTTCCTGGAAAGAGATATCTGATATAGCCTTGGAGTACTAAATAACATAACCTATTGGATTCTAGTGCATACTCCTGAATTCAAAGTTTGGAACTATGGATACTTACTTTTATTATGGCTTCATGTAGATGACTATGACTGTTTCTTTTTCTCATTTACAGGCATGAAATATGATTTGAGAAGGGTTGAGGAGGTTTTCTACGATGTCAAGATCCGAGGCTTGGCCAAGGATGCAAAATTGGAGGGCACTCAACCATCTGATAGTTGAATGGTCAGTAAGATGCCAAGTTTTTGTATGTTTCTCTTTTGGAGACTACCAGCTCGTTTTTATCAGTGTCAATGGATTCTTGGTCGGGATTCTTACCCATTTGTGATACCTATTGTTCTAATCGTAGTTACAGGGATTGCCCAGCCAAAATCCGGATCCTACCCTTGAGGGAGGAGAATTTTGCTCCTCCATGATCTGTACATTTTGAAATTTCAATTATCTTGAGTTACACAGAATTCAGGTTTCTTACCCTCATATTTGAGGGTTCTGTTATCTGGGCTTTTCTACCAAGGGTATGAGATTTTTTTTCTTGAGAAATGTTAGCTTAGGGGATGAGATTACTTAAGACCAAAAAAAAAAAAGCAAAATCAAAGGGTAAAGATTTCTATACGTTCCCTATGTATAATAGATATATATTTACCCACCCTTCATCTAGCCGTCCAATTTAGATCAAGTGAGCTACTGACAATTTGATTTAGACCCAATGACTTAAGAGTAATTTTTTTTTTACAAATTATATGAATATGAAAATTGGTACGTGCAATCATCTCAATAGGGTGCACCTACAAAAATATTAAAAACCATTTTTTGATAAAAGATAATGACCAAATTACTTGTTTAAACTTTTAGGGGTATTTTGGTTATTTTATTTTATTGAAAATATTTTTTTATAATTTGTTTTATATATGTGACTTTAAGAGGATTGAACGCCAATGTCAAAATGGTTTGTAAAAAAATTAAAAATAAAATAATATAAAGACATGGCATTGTGATTAGGGTCATCTCAACCCTCTATTTAGAATGGACGGTTTGATATAATGGACGGTTTGATATAATGGACGGTTTGATATGGGAAGCATATAAGTTTTAGGCAGCAAGGGAAGTATAGAAAGCATGCCCAAATCAAAATAGCTATTACTACAATTCTCTTGAGGAGAGGAGGCGATTTCATTGGTGCGGCTACGACAGTATTTTGCTGCATTCAAAACAATACTTTATTTAATGTATGTATAAGCTTTGGCTTCATGGGTTAGCTTAATATTTCTTAGCTCAAAGAATGAGCATGGTTGTGATTGTCGTGACTTTATATGCAGTCAATAAGCTGCGCTCGAAGAAGTGGGAAAAATAAAATAATACAACATGTATTGATGTTTTATAACTCATCATTCGCAATTCAAGCAATGGAATGCGTGTGCATCGATGATCTCGTCTTGAACATTATGGTTGTGAAAAAAATTAGCATTTTAAGCTCTAAAACAAGTGTATATTTTTTTTAATTATTTAGACAGTCCAATTCTCTCTAAAAATAAGCATTTAAAAATAAGCATTTAAAGATCGACAAGATTTGTACATTTTTTTAATTTCAAATTTTCTTTTTGATGTTGGAAATTGGTTTTAGAGCCATTTTGGAGATTTTTGTTGCTACTAGACAAAAATTTGACGTGAGGCTATATTTTGTTTACATAAAATCTTTCACTCTCTTTGGTTTTGGCTTTTCGGTTCCAAAGAGGGAAAGGGAATCTCAGAAGTGGATGTTCAGCTCAATCTCTCTAATTTATTTCAGATGGGTTTCGTTAAATGTAAACCCAAAACACATTGGATTCTACTAGGAGCATATAAACTTAACTTTGATGGGAGCTCTATTGGAAATTTTGGGTTAGCAAGATTTGGGGCAGTAGTGAGAAACTGGGATGGTCATGTTATATTCTCATTTGTTGGACCGCTAGGTGAGCCTATTGGTAATTTTGCCGAATTCTTTGCCCTCCATGGTATAAAGCTGTTTGCAATAACGAATTTGGGTTCATATCCATGTTTGGTGGGAGGGGATTATCTAAATGTACTCAACTGGTGTAAAGGGGAACAAAAAATTCGTTAGGGGTTTGGATCAATGCTTTTACAGATTGAACTCGTTCTTTATCTATCTCCTTCCTTCATGTTTATAGGGAAGCTAATGGTTTGACGGATAGTTTGGCCAAAAGTGGGGCATCCTTATCTGAGCCTATGGTCTCTAATGATGTAATGGGATGTAATGGTTTTCAAGTAGCGATTAATAAGATTTGATAATGTTCGTCCAAAAAAACAAAAAAGGCTTAGGCCTTAACTTCATCCTTTATTAAATATCAAATTCTTAAAAGAGGTTATTGCTTAATTAAGTATAAATCACACCAAAGGGGAACAAATATTAAATATTATGGAGTGATTTGATTTTTTTAAATATTTTATAAGAAATTGAAGTTTTTAAAAATCATACTACTTGCTCTTGAGGGCCTTGATTTTTAACAAAAATAGAACATAGTCCAGTATAATTTATAATTTGATTCTAATTAAGTTGAGAATTGAGCACTCTCACATATTGGATTGAGATCCCGACAGTTTAAGGCGTAAGACGAGGATCTTTTGAAAGGGAGCTTCTTGCTTGTCGTAATTCCATTATCCCAATCTTGACCTGGATCTTGGACCTGATCTTAATCTGGATCCCAACAATTATGATCCCCATTTTGCTATCAAAGTTTGAAAAATGGATTAGCAATCTGGATTGGCCATCTCAAAAATTATGGATTAGTGATCGGGGTCGGAAAATTGGACAGATCTGCTCATAAAATTTCTTAAAAGAAAAAGTTTATATAAGGTTGCAACCTTAAAATGTAGAATTACAAATGCACCTAAAAAATCCATCAGGAAAAAGGTTGTTTTAATAAGTGCATCTTGCAAGACCAACTATTTTTAAGATTTTCATATGTTTATAGATCTACTTGATTTCAACCATTTTTGAAGTTTAAAATTTTATACTTAGATATGAAAATAGATTTTTAGATAATCCTACGAATTTTTTACACCAAAATTACAACTTATAATAAACTTTGGAGGTGTGTCTTAATTGGATTGTTTAAGGTTGCAACCTTATAGAAACCACAACCTTTATTAAAATACTAACAATCTCTAAAAATAGTGCTTTTTTTAGTTTCTAAAAAAACATAGGACTGGTGGCTGGTGCATGATATATTTTTATTATTTTATAAAAATATGTGAAATATTAAGATGTTTTTATGTCTATATTTCTATTACCAGTCGAGGCTAGTGAAAGGTGGCTTAGTCATGCCAAAATTCCAACTAAAATACACCCGTTCTTCCACTTGATCGTGTTGATGCTTCTCTCGACGATTCATTGGATGGATTCATGCATGCGCGATAATCCAACTAATAGGAATTTATAAAGAAATAGAGCAAGGATTTCATGCAACGATTATATCATAATTGCGTACACTCTACAAATATGCTTATTGTCTCTCCTAAAATGGATTACATGCTTTCAAACTAATGCATTTAAGTAAATGAAGTTCATTAAAAAAATTAGCTAATATACTTTGTGAACAATATTGCATGAAAAATCCGATAAAAAAATACTACCATATTAAGCGATTAAAGAAAAAGGCATAACTTGTATAAAAAACAAATATACTTTATAACAATAAAAAAATCAAAATAAATCAACATGAATATTATGCCTTCGATTATCTTTCAAACGTATAAAATTGTAGCAAAAACGGTTTGATATCAAAGATTAAATCAATAAAATAGTGGTTTTTTCATAACCCTAAACTTTTCACCATGTGAGCAAGAAAAAAGTCACTCAAGGCTAAATAAATTTACCTAATTTATTTGAGAGATGAAATCTTGGTAATAACAAATCACAACTCAAATTGATAGAGAACGAGCTATAAATCGACTGGAATATTCAATTTTGGATTGGATCATCTTTTCAACAGCAGCATTTCCAGTAAAATTCAACCCACAATATTCAGTAGATTGAAAAAATCAATACACGGATCTGGTGAAGTTTTCGATTATCTTTCAAATATACAAAATTTCATCAAAAATTATTTCTTTTTGAAGATTTTATAGTAAGAAAGACATAAATTTTCGAGCACGTAAAAAATATGACAATTCAATGAATTGATTTGAATTTTTTTTTTTTTTTTCCTAAAACATGATTTTATGGTACATTGATTTCAATCAATAATTCAATGAACAAAAAAAAAAAAAAAAAAGAAAAAGGAAGCTTCAGCCCGTGTGCAATCGCCTACTTGCTCGTAAATCGGCGATCAGGGGGTGGGTGGTTTCCGTTTGCAATTCTAGTTTAGCACATTGCCGACTTGATAGTAAATCGGCGATCAGGGGGCACTGGGTGGTTTCCGTTTGAGTTTACGGCGAGGGACTGAAACCAATGGCGTCGCCACTCTCTCTCTCTCACTGCCCTAACTGCTCTCTCACAAAGCAACTCTCTCTCATCTCCATGCGTCCTCTCTCACATACCCACAAGCGAGAATCTCGTAGGAGCCCTCACACTAAATATCTCATCTCATCTCATCTTCTTTCAACATGGGTATGGGTTTTATTCTTGTGGTTTTTGTGGTTTTTTTTATGCTGATTTTTTTTAATTACCAAATGCAAACATTTTTTTCTCTATGATTTCTTCATGAAAATTTATTTTTTATTATTATTATTATTATTATTAATTTTACTTATTTGATTGAGTATTGGAGTACAATTTTGTCTTAAAATAAAACTTAAGATATGGGTTTCTTTTTCTTGTATTTTATTTTAATTATTTCTTGCAGGTTTTTTGTTTTTTATAGAAGTACAATTTGCACTCTATAGCACCCATGTGAAAGCCTGTAGTAGAGAGAAAGTTCCTTTTTACTGAGAGAGAGAAAGTCCCTTTTTAGAGAGAGAGACAGAGAGAGAGAGAATCCCGTTGTTTCTGCAATATATTGAACAAAAACTCATTCCAAGTCCGCCATTGTCTTGAAGCTCCAAGCTCTGTTTTCGTCGCCATAGCCTTTGGTCCAAAGCTTACATGTCAATTTCATGTCCTTTTGATTATGAATTTTATACCTTAAAACTGTCACTTCTGAAATTTTAGTGCAGTTGGTCGTTTTCAGTAATATCAGTGAGATCCTCATTTTCTACATAGCAAATTGTGGTAAACTAATTAGTTTACTGTCTCTCTATTTTTGAGGGATTTCTGATAATTATAGCATTGATTTAATTTCTTTTATTTGAGGGATTTCAGAAAATTTATATTTGAAGTTTGAAAATTTGATGAGTTGTGATGTGAAGGCCCCAACAGAGAGTTTAAAATGCTATCAATATTTGAAGTTTGAAAAATTGAGGACTTTAAAAGGCTCTCTATTTCTGATGAAATTTAATTAGTACATTAAATTTTACTGTAAATACTTTCTTTTGATCGATCTCATGTACTCCAATAGAAAAAGCAATGAACTTGCTTCTCAGACTAAGTTCACACTCTTCCCTGTTATTTATGACCGATTGCTTAGATTCTGTATGTTATGGGTATCTATGATTAGTGTTGCAATAGAACGGTTAAAAATAGGTATTATTTCAAATTCTGGGAGATAGTTTACCAATGGATTAAACAAACATAAAAAAAAACTGGGTACTCAGGAATTCTAGACGTGTGAACCACCTAAAAAAACAGGATTGGGAAATTCTGTTTACATATGAAAAATATTTTACATATGCAAACTGTTACGCATGAACAAAACGAGCCCCAAGATTCCCCCGTTTTCATTCCCTTTTTTATTTCTTAATTTTTCCATATAAAAGAACCTAGAGGACCTACAAACCGGCTCAAGCGGTTCTGATTTGACATGAACCCCAAAACATGGTTAATAGCTATTGGTCATTTTTGTATGGGTAAGCTGGTCATTATTCAAACCTTGAAAATTTTACATGGCCTCCATTGCTGCCACTCGCTTATACCTGAGTGCGTCTTTATTTGTTAAATCTTGTAAAGGATGTCAATTTAGTTTTGGTAGTAATTAGCAGAGCATTTAGTAATTATTTCTGTCGTGAAACTGACTATGAAATGAGTCTTTTAGAACTATAAAATTTTTATTCAAAAATTTTTTATGGTCGGAATATGCATTAAATATAGTTTGTTTGTACTTTGAAATGCTCTGATTTTTCCATAAATTTGTTTGTATGAATCTAGGTTGATAGGGTTTTTAGTTTTATTTCCCTGGTTTTGTTTCTCCCTGATTACTTAATTTTTTTTATGTGCTGTCTTGTAAGATGTTCGTTTGTGATTCAAGAATGAAACTACTGTTTATTCTTGTGAGGGTTGCATTTTATATATTATGGGATTAGAATTTTGTGTTAAGTGAAAATGGCCTATTTTTCTTTGTTTTAAGAATAGTCTAGGTATGTTATGCATGTTCACCATAGTGAATGGGTGAATATCCCTCTTTTGAGATGTTATGATTTGTTTGGCAGATAATTGATCTGTATTCTTCTGTTTTCTAAATAGAACTTCTTTTTTTTATTAAAGTCATGTAGTTTAATGTGGCATTCTTGTTTTGTTGTCTTCTTATTGTACTTTGAATGAATGAAAGGAAATTTGAGTTATTTCTCACTGTCTTGAAAAAGTGTAGTACTGAACATATCAGTATTTGTATGTATCGTTTTATAGCTGTTTTTATGTATGTATTTTATATTATATGGACTGATTTTATTCGTTTTAAGGGTAGCTTGAGCTGTTTCTCCACAGATCTTTTGTTTCCTGAATTTCTTTTTCTTTTTACTTAATTTTATTGGTGTGGCTTTTTATTCTCTTATGTTATTCTTTTATCTTTATTACCAAGGGATTGTCTACAAAGAGACCATTTATCTTTTGTACATGGAGATCACAATCATTCATCCTCATTAGATGTCAAATTGGATGGCTTGGGGTGAGTCACGAAGTCCGAGAATTTTTTTTTTGAAACTTTGTGTCTATTCAATGACACTCTTACAACCACCCATTTTGAAATTTAAGGGAAATAATGAATGTGATCTCCATGTATAAAAGATAAATGGTCTCTTTGTAGACAATCCCTATTACCAAATGGAAATTTATGTTAATGGAATCTCTTTTACCAGTAATGTTAAAGGAAAATTGACTTTTAATTATCTTATGGGTTCTTGTTTGCATCAATTACTCTGGATTTTTATGTTTCATACTCATGTTCTTTTTAGGTCCTTACCTTTTTAAAAATGAGCCTTGTTCATTGATTTGACACAAGGACATGGGTTGGGACTTGTTGGGATCCCAAGCCTGATTCATTGTGTCTGAATCGGCTGACTCAGCTGAATCTATGTAAAAAATAACACAGCAGGCCGTAGAACTGGGAACCGGCACTCTGTTGGGCCTGAGTAGCTACGGCACCGAGTTTAACACTCTTTTAATTTTTTTGATATCGATCATTGAAGTCCACTAAGTGATGTAGTTCATTATGCACCATCTTGTATTTTGAGTTTAAGTTGAGAGTAATCCATGTGACCACAGGTTTAAAACATCCCAGTGATGGCTCCACCGCCACCAAACACTGGCCTTTTTGTAGGACTAGACAAAGGCCATGTTGTGACCAAATGAGAGATTGATCCTCGCACCTCGGACAGAAAAGGGGTGAGTCCTCATCTCTGGAACCGTGTTCTTTATTTTTGTAGCATTTTCTTTATTTTCATGTTCATCGTTCTGAAACTCTTTCATTTGTTGTAATAAGTAGTGTTTGGTTTCATCTGATTATGTTTTGATGTATTTTGGGTATCCAAGGGGAAAAAGGTATTTCGACAACATTGGCTAGTGGCAAGCATTGGGAATGCTACTCCATTTCCAAATGTGTAGTAATTCTTGAAGTACATATGAAGAAAGATTATTTCACTTAAAATCTTTCCTGTGCTCAATGTTTAATTTTTTTTTTTGTGCTTGATATTTGCTTTAAATTTATGTAATATCTTGATGTAAATCTTCACAATCTCGATGCGGTACTTGTTGGCCTGTATAATGCATCTCTCTCATAGCATTGGAACTGGTTCCATACTAGTATTGATGCACTCTTATTGTGATGCACACTCATTGATTGTGCGCTTTTCTCTTCATCCTTATATTCCCACCCTCTGTGCATGCTTGGAGATCCATGATATGAAGAAAAGTTTACAAATGTGGACACTCTTTATCTTTACCCATTTTCTCTGTATATTAGTTACCTTAGAGTGACGGGCAAAACATTTTTCTACATTTCTGTGCATTTAATGTTATTTTGTTGTCTTTAATGTATTGTATCTCAATGTTTTGTTTGTGCTCTAGGTGTACTGTTTTCTTGGTTCTCTCTCAAATGCTATCTCTGTGATTTCATGATGGCAAAGAATGGATCACATGCAAGAACAATTAGAGAAGAAATTAAAGGCAAAAAGGCTTCAAACGTTAGTGGGACTCATAACCTAAATTCTCTGAAGAGAATTCAACACTTGCACAGATTGGCTACATTGTTATCTGGAAAAGCTTCTGTACCTTGTCTGGGTGCTCTCTTAGGACGTACATTGGCCGCTCATGAAGATGCCCTTGGGATACCACCTCTTGAATCAAATTTCTTTTCTTGCCAAAGGTGGGCATTTATTTGTTATATTACCTTTATTTTCTTCTAGAGAATTTAATTTGTTGAATTGCTTAGTTTATTGTCATCCAAGTATTTGTTTATTTTTTTCTATCTGGTTTCATCAGTATGAAGTACTATCGCTGTGAACATTCTTACAAAATTTGCGGAATGTAAATAGAAGGGTAGTTGGGGAGTGAAAAATGTAAATTAGTATTGTACTTCCATTGTATTTTTTCTCCTTCTTAGGTAATTTAGAAAATGCCAACACATCCAAAGTATATTTCTATTATATTCTGGTTCGTAATGTTGTACTTAACTGAGAGAAGACTCCAGGTTCTGATTTTGGCATTCAATTCTCCATTTTGAGGCACCTTTCCCATCTGCTGGCCTATGGACCCATCAATTACCCCAAACAAATCTCTACCCTCTGAAATGGTTAACCATGATGGATGAGTAGAGGAAAATGTTTCTCCCCTTGAGTTTGCTCGGCACAACAGATGATGTTCTATTCCCATCAGCCATTATTAAGCACAACTGGAGTTTAATAGGACAAGAATCAAAGAAAACCGGCACTGAAAGAAGAAAACCTGGAAAGAAGTGCTGGACTGCCCAGAACGCTAGTTTGATCACCATGAGACAAAATTGAAACTTGATAAATCTACTCCGATACTATATTAGATCGTAAAAGTACACATTTGATATCTCAGATCTACCGTGGAATGCATCAAATAGGTGAAAAATCAAGGTCACAAGGAGCATTCAAGAAGAGGTGCCTTACAACCAAGGAAAGACTTGGAAAAGTTTTCTGTAGCTCTAGATTGCACGCTCTTTCATCTTAAATATATAGAAGGTTAAAATCCTTTGCAATTTGTACATTTACTTAATGACCATAAGAATAAGAGAAAAAAAGAATGAAATTACCCTAACCAATTACAACTTTTTCACTTCGCAAGCTACCCTTCCCTTTACATGGAGACTTTCAGTTCGTTTGTTAAATTCACTTTGTTTATTAAACTTATTTTTAATCTTTAAATATTTTGTTTTGGTTCGTGAAACACGCAATTAGGCCATTTAAGATCCTGATTTAGATGTGAACTTGTGTCTATAGGTATTCAAGTTAGTTTTCGCAGGGGCATTGCATGGCACACTCAACTTAATTGTTGTTTTAGTAAATTCAACTGCATGGTGCAGTGTTTCAGAAAACGCTAGGAGGTGCCTAGGTTGGGGGGTCCAGGACACCTAGCACCTAGGTGGGTGGTTACAACCTGGGTAGCCCAATTGAAAGAAAAATGTCTCTATAGGCTAACAATATAAGTATAACTATATAACACATAATAGTTAGGGACTTAAGGCACATCGAATGTATAATACACAAGTCCACAGCACACACTCCTCCACACTCCAAACTTCATAGCAAAGTCTAGTACACAAGTCCACATAACACTCTCTAACTTTGGTTGCTCGATCTCCAAACTTCCACCTTTAAAATGCTTCTAAGGATGCAAAATCTTCTAAAAAACCCTCTAATAGATTTATAAAACATCCAAAACTAAATCTAATATCAATGGGTGATGCTTAAATCAATTTCTTGTAACTTTGAGAAACCTTTCGATATATGAAAATCATCAAAAACTAGTTTTTATGGGTTTTTTTCTCTCTAAAATAGGCTCTAATAGGGTTTAAGTTTTAAATGAACCTGAAACCCACGATTTTACCCCTAGAAAAACCAAAAGATGCCCTCAACGAGGGGCATTTCCGCCTCTGGGCAGGACGCAGGCCCTGGGTGGGAACCTAGGGACAGCCCACCATCGCCCAGGCCTTCTGGACCACCTAGGCAGCTGGCTTAGGCGCTGGGCAGTCCGCTTTTTAAAACAATGGCATATTGAGAGAGGAGAGGAGTGGATAAAAGGTCAGTCCAATGTTTCAGCAAGGATTCAGTGATGGAAGCTCACCAATGTTTCGATGAGGATTCAGTCACACAAACATCAAAGCTTTGTGCAGCCTTGAAAGATGGTTATATGTAGATCATCTTATTTCGTTTATCAAAACAAAATCTCGCTGCTCTGTATAATGAGATTCTTTTCTTTCGTTCTACATCCTATTATTAATTTCCGTACTTCTATATCCTATGATTAGTCTTCCTTATAGTAACATATCTATTATATATGTTGCTAGTTCTCACCGTAGGTATTGCCTATCACGTTGTTACCATCTAATACGTGACATTTTGAATGTATTTTGGGATTTTTGTCTGGCCTCGATTCATTCTGTATACTTTGGGTCCCTCTTTCTCCCTCTCTCAAGTGCCCCTCTCAAGTATTTGTAATTTTCCCTTTCCTGCTTTTGATCTCTTTACAGATGCAAAACCATTCTTCAGCCTGGTTTTAACTGCAGTGTTCAAGTAGAAAGAAATAGATGCGAAAAATGCCATGCCAAGCGTGGCTTTGCCCCACAAAACAATGTGGTATACATTTGCACTTTTTGCTCCTACAGGAACATAAGAAGAGGAACGCCTTGGGGTCACCTCAAGGCACTTTTTGTCCAAAGACCCGATCTTGAGGTAGGAAGAGATGCAGAAGCAGAAATCAAGGGTGGGATACCCAATGACGAGATAGAAAGAATTGGGTACTGAAAAACCTAAGCAATACCCAATAGACAAAGCTGGACAGAGATTGAAAACAAATGAAAAAATTGTCAATTTGGAGGGAAATGACAAATACAGCCAAGAGAACGAAAAAGAATCCAGCAATGCAAAACAAAATCAAGAGAGAGTGAAAGATCCCAGCACTGGAGAACCACAACAAAGCCCTGTAGAGAAAGCTGGCACCAAACCGATAACAGAAGGGAAATCTGGCTTTCTGGAGAGAACTGAGGCCATTATCGACTCTCCCATGTTAAAGACTATGGAAACTCCCTTAGGAAAACCAGTTTGTGTTTCATCAATGAAGAGGGGGTCTGAATCGAATTCTTCGACTGGAAATTCACAGAAGCAGAGGAGGAAATTATGGTCAAGTCTGAAAGAGCTAGCAACCGGTGGCAAGTCGATTCCATTTATGGGATGAGATAAAATGGCTTGTCGAAATTTGTTTTATTTTGTGAGATAATTTATTGTTTTTGGACGGAATTTGTTTTTGGACGAAATTTGTTTTATTTTGTGAGATAATTTATTGTTTTTGTCGAAATTTGTTTTATTTTGTGAGATAATTTATTGTTTTTGTGAGTTTGTTTTAGTTCTTAGGGCATGTTGTCCTTAACATCTATCTGATCAAACATTTTTTCCCTCTTTCTTTTAATTTCAAGGAGGAAGTAGAGGAGTACACCATGACTCTTGGGTTTAGGATGATGGAACCTTTGCATTCTACTTCACAAGAGAGAGATAAGAGTGTCAAGCTCACTGTAGTCAATGGTACAGAGAGAGAGAGTCAAGTCCTCATGATGTTGGCTTTATCTCTGGTCTTAAAAAACTCGACCTGAGTGGAAATTATTTTTTGGGTGGACCTGTTGCTGTATCTCTTGGAGAACTTCGAGTTCTTGAGCATCAAGACCTCGCCGGGTGTGGACTGAATTCTAGCATTCCATCTCAGCGTGGGCTTTGCACAAGCCTAAACTACTTCTTGAGCGACCACATTTTAACGGGTTCTTTGTCACCATCTCTAGCTACATTGCTTAGAATTATTTACTTCAGTATCACTAGCAATGGTATTACTGCAGCCATTCCTATTTATATTTTCAACAATTAGACTGCTCTAATGGAAACGGATCTCTCAATGAACTTACTCACAGGACCAATCCCGCCACGAATTGGTCTTTTCAATAACCTTCACCAAAATAAGATTTCAGGACCCTTTCATATAACCAGCTCAATGGTTTACTCCCTTCCTCTATTGGAAATCTTTCCGAGCTTTTTCTCTTAGACCTATACAGTAACTATCTCACTGGTTCTCTTCCTCCACAACTGCGGAACTTTGTGGCAATTAACTTTTTATCTCTAGGGTCAAATAATTTTCAAGGGCCCTTACTCCCTACACCTCAGTCTCAAGATCAAAATCTTCTCTATGTAAGCAACAACTGTTTTGGAAATATCCCAGTTGCTATAATAATGTACTTTCAAACGTCAACTTCTCAAATGTCTTACCCAATCGGATCCCCAAAGAATTGATAAGATTAGGTAGCTTGCTTATGCTCAACTTGACCCACAACCATCTCAGTGGAGAGATTCCGGACAAGATTCACAAACTGCAGGTTTTGGAATACGTCGATTTACCAAACGATATGCTTCGAGGTGAAATTCCTTTGAACATGCCATCTATGACATTCTTAGGGACTTTGAACTTGGGGTGAGATTTGTATAAGGTGTCAACCTTATACTATTGAAGTAAAGGTGCACCTCAAAAGTATGATGAAAATGTAGTTTCAGTTCCGTAAAGCCTTGTGGTGATATGAAAATCTATTATTACTTCTAATTATAGACTATTCATCACACACAAGGGTCATACATTCTCTCGTCTTTCATCCGGACATACTTCGACCTCATCAAAAGCTAAGCCACTAAACCTTCATCCGTTATATCTCTATGCCCATATACCTTGGGTTTTTCCAACTCGGCTGACCTAGCATGTTAAGCCTAGTCCGAGTATTGACAAATTGTATTTGCCTAGTATGGTCCACAAGCGGACCACACTCCCACTGAGTTTATGTTTTACTCTATACAATGTTCATACAAACTCTCATAAGGCCTTTAAGGCTATATAAATCCAATACTTCTCTCTGGATTGTTCCTCTTCTACACAATGCCTTAGTGATTACTTATAGAACTAATCACAAGGGATCAAGAGAAATATTGTATCATGTCAAATGTTAATCTTATACAAAATAGGGTCTCTCTTGTATGGAATGTTATATATTCCATAACAACTACCACACTTGATCGATTTCACACATCAATCTTTGATAATCTCATAAAAACTTTTGATACGAAAAGAGAATTTAAATAAGGGTGCGGTTTGTATAGAGCGTAGGCTCCAAACAATCAAATTAGGGCCTATTTTTAAATACTGTCGAGAAATGTGGTTTCAACACTAGAAATATTTGTGATAGCCTTAAATTATTTTCATATTTATTTAAAAAGTTTAAAGCTTAAAAAATGGTGTAGATCGACACATCTATAAAAATTTGAAAATCATGAAAATTGACGGTCAAAAAATGCATTATAAAATACATTATTTCCAAAACTGGAAATCAATTTTTTTCTTATGTCTGTACATCTTGATGTCAAGATGATCAATTTGAGGATTTTTTAACATCAAAACAATGTCGTCAAGTGAAATTTTTGAGGTAGGAAGGAATGTGATTGTTTACAGCCTCGGCTCTATATAAACTTTTCCCTAATGGATGATTTTGATAGAAAATAGGAACTCGTAGACCGTCGAAATGTTGATCACTTAATTGAAGTTTTAGAGAGAATGTCATTTCGTTTGCAATATCAACGAAATGAAATTTGTGTAAGAGAGAGAGATAGATTTCATACAAAACTCCGAGTAAATTTTCATGTCATTGAGTAATTATGAGAGAGAGAGTCCAGGTAAAACACTGATTCTCTTTAAGTCATAATCAAGGGGTCATCTAAAGGGCAAGACTTTAGAGAATTCCACACAACAAAACAAAACAAAATAAAAGCATGAGAAATTGGAGACAGAGAGAGAGGAAGATTCCATACAAAACATATTTTCTCAAGAAGAGATCACATAACACGTTTCTCAAGTGTGGTTATTTTTTTTTAACAAAGTGTAGTATTTTATTGGAAAAACTACGTCCATACCAGTTTATTGGAAAAATTACATCCATTTAACGGAAAAGTCCATAAATATGTGTCATTTAGATAGAGGTCCCTGTTGCCATTTTATTTTATTATTTATTTATTTATTTATTCATTTTTATACCTTGTATGATGTGTCATCAGACCGAATATTACTGTGGAAGAGAACTATTTTTAGACCTATTCGACGTTTAAATAATCAGACCGCCTTAAACTTAAAACCGCGCATTTGCGATTATGCGGTCCGAAGTCTAAAATATCAAAATGATATAATCATCAAAACATTAAGCAATCTGATGTTTAGACGAGTTCCTAAGAGTAAATTCCGGACCGACAAGCTTGATTTTATTGGAGATAGAACTGTTGGAACATTCTTCCTTGGAAAGAATTCATGCAAAGTATCGAACCATGGTTCCCAGGAATATCCAAGGCAAAGCAACCAAAACCTGTTATTAGAGGTTTCACCTGAAACACAAAACCACCATATTCAATCACCACACTTTGAATCTTTTACATTGCCTTGAAATGTAAAAGGAAAATTTCATAAACCCCCAAAACTACTTTTACCCCAAATTGAATTTTTTGAACAAATATCCCTCAAGTCAAAAAAATCATATATTTTTGACAAAAATGCCTATAGTGCCAGACTGCCTTCATTTTGTACTGGACCACATGCCCAAAGTGCCAGACTGCCCTTATTTTGTATCGGAACGCATGCTTTTCAGAAGCCTAGTGTTGGACTACCCCCATTTTATGTCGGACCACCCCTATTATGTACCAGACCACATGTCTAAAGTGTTGGACCACCCCTATTATGTACCGGATCTCATGCTTTCCAAAAGCTAAGTGTCGGATCACCCCCATTTTGTGTTGGACCGCATGCTTCTCAGATGATATTTTGGTCTTCATTTTACTCGTTTTTTTTTTTTTTGAGACGTTGCAACATTAAAATCTAAAATTAAAGATGCATCTCAAAAATCCATTGGAAAAAGTTGTTTTAATGTTGGAAAATCTTCTAATTGATCATCTCGACATCGAGATGTATGAATATAAGAAGAAAAAAAAATATTTTGAGTCCCAAAAATAGTGCATCTTGCAACACATTACCTAGACCTTCCATTTTCAAGGTTTTCATATGTTCATAGATCTACTTGATTTTAACCATTTTCGGAGTTTAAAATTTGATAATTAGATATGAAAATAGATTTTCATATAATCCTAAGAATTTTTTACACCAAAATTACTTAAATTTTGGACGTGCGCCTTAATTGGATTGTTAAGGTTGCAACCTTGACAGCTGTCCAATGATTAAAATATCGGATGACACGACAATATTAAATATTATCGTACAATGTTTTAAGCCTCGGACCACTTTTGAACCTTATGTTTTTGTACGTGTAAAGGCGTTCTGATGTTTGTTACATCGGACCACCTCTAAACCCCATTTTTTATGTTATAAGATGGTCAGATGTTTTGAACATCGGATCCATCGAAAAAAGTATTGGTAACCCAACTTTTAGAGTATTTCGATATTTGAAGCATCTAACCGCTCCCAAAATGTCTATCAAACAGTGCCAAAATTTATTTATTTTTTTAAAAAAACAATTAATATCCTATCTGACATTTGAATAATCAGACCAGTGACAAAATTGGGGCAAAAAAGAAAAGAGAAAATATCTCCTTATCCCCCATTTTTTGACTTTTATATCTTATAAGACTCCATGATTGAAAATATTACTTGTATACAAATGACATCTATATTTTCTATCTTACAATCCCCTGGACCCTTTTGACCATGAATTTTTTACTCAAAGAAACATTAAAATGACACCTTCTCAAAAAAAAGAAAATTTTATGTTAACGTTCTCTCTCTCAAATCACTGTCTCTCTCTCAACTCCATCTTTCTCTAAAACCCAAAGTTTCAAAAAAATTCCCCTCTCTATATTGGCTCTTTCTCCTCTCTCTCTAAAAATTATCTTCCCTCTACATCGACTCTCCTTGCAAAGACATATCAAAGTGTGATTGCAAAGACATATCAAAGTATGAAACTGGCCGTACCGGTTTGGCATAACTTTTTTTTAAGAGAGGGGAGTTTTTAGAGAGAGAGAGAGAGGAGAGAGATGATATAGAGAGGAAAACTTCTCTGTAATTTTGAGTTTTAAAGAGAGAGATAGAGTTGAGAGAGACGGTGATTTGAGAGATAGACGACGTTAATAGAAAAGAAAAAAAATTTGAGAGGGTACTATTTTAGTGTTTTTTTAAGTAAAAAATTCATAATAAAAAAGGTATGGGGGTTGTAAGATAGAAAAGACGTATACCTTTAGGTAACCAAGAATATTTTCGGTCAATAATTCTCATGCGAGGCAGAAGTTAAAAATACATGGAAAGGAGATATTTTCGATAGAAGGTAAGGAGATATTTTTTCCAAAAAAAAAAAAAACTGTCTTGAGACGTGTATAAGTATATACTACCTATTTAAGTATAGTGCAAACATAATGGGTGCGTACACATTGTTTCGTATTTTTATTTGGCGTGAAACATGGTAGTACGTAAAGTGAAAATGGCACGTCCATATTCTTTTGCATTTTTAAACACGCCAGTACGAAACGTGAAAACTCATGGTGGAAACAATGAAAATTCAACGGTAGAGATTGAGGAAAGGCAGAGCTCATAAAAGTCCCCAACCCAATAATTCATCCCCTTTTTCCACCGTCTATAAATTTCGAAACTGAATCCTGTATTCAGAGCAAGCCAATTCAGTCGCTTTTGCATGCAATGGAAATGCAGAGGTTTCCAATCTCTATCTTTTTGCTCTTTCCAATTGTTTTGGGCCTTTTAGTTACATCCACTGGTGTATCACTTGTTGAACTTGAAGCCGAAGCACTATTTAACTGGAAAACCAGTCTCAATGCTTCCAATTTGGATTCATGGTTTCTCAACTTCGCCAACCGGACCAGCCATTGTGGGTGGGCTGGTGTTCGATGCGGCAATGGTGGACGCATAATTGAGATAAAACTTTTCAATTTCGGTTTGAGAGGCACTCTCGATGAATTGAATTTCTTGTCATTACCCTATTTAACCCACCTCAATCTTAGTTCGAACAATCTTGAAGGAAGAATCCCGAACTCCATTGGCACTCTTTCGAACCTCAGTGTATTGGATTTGGGCAGCAACATATATTTACAGGTTTGGTGCCCGTGGAGATTGGCAATCTCACAGAGCTTCACAACATTTCTCTCAAAAACAACTCCCTCTCTGGCTCTATCCCTTATCATCTTGGTAAACTAAAACAGGTATGGTTTCGGGACTTTGGAGAAAACCACCTGACTTCTCTCAACTCAACCAGATTTCTGGACATGGAGTCGCTTTCTTACCTCTCTCTACGTGAAAATTCTTTAACAAAGTTTCCAACCTTACATTTTTGGATGCAAGAATTTGGTACACATGGATTTGTCACAGAATTCAATAACTGGTCCCATTCCCGTTGAAATCAAGAAGCTAACAAAATTGCAGGAAATTATGCTACATGAAAACAATTTCACAGGTTCAATTCCTCATGAAATTGGCTTAATCTCAGGTCTCTGAAGGCTCGAATTGAGTGATAATTATTTTATGGGTGGATGCATCCCTGAATCTCTTGAGCAACTTCAAGCTCTTGAGAGTCCACACCTCTCCAGGTGTGGATTGAATTCTAGCATCCCGTCTCAGCTTAGGCTTTGCACAAACCTAACCAACCTGGAACTTGATGAAAATAATATAACAGGTTCTTTACCAGCGTCATTTGCTGCATTGAGTAGAATTTCTTACTTCAGTATTTATGACAATGGTTTGACTGGTTCTATCCCTTTATGCATTTTCATCAATTGGCCTGATTTAACAAGTTTGGTTATGGGAGAAAACTTATTCACAGGACCAATCCCCTCAGAAATAGGGCAGCTAACAAATCTTCACAAATTGGATCTTTCAGGGAACCAGCTCAATGGTTCACTCCCATCCTTCATTGGAAACCTCTCCAAACTTGCTTACTTGAAGCTTGATTGCAACCATCTCACTAGATTTCTTCCTCCAAAAATATGGAACCTTGAAGACATCCAATTTTTAAGTCTGAATTCGAATGATTTTCAAGGGCCATTACTCCCTGGGCCTCACTCTCAAGACCAAAAACTACTCCATATAAGCAATAGCTTTTATGGAAAAAACCCAGTTTATTTGGACCAAAATAATAAATATCCGAAAGTCTACTCCTCAAATGTTTTGCCCCATCAAATCTGCAATAAGTCAGAAAGATTACAACATTGTGCGAGCATGGCTACATCCCAAGTGGAAATGAGTCATCTCAAATTTCGGAAGCTAGAAATCCTACGCCTCTTGGACAACCAATTTTCAGGTTCCATTCCAAGAAACATTGGGCAAGTCATGCCAAATCTGAAATGGTTTGATGTCTCTGAGAATCGTATTACGGGATTGATCCCCAACTCCATAGGAGAGATGGTAAATTTGAGTAGTCTCGAACTTTCTGGAAATAAATTGATGGGTCCTATTCCTGCTACCCTGGGAAACCTAATTAATCTTCAGATCGCGAACCTTAGTCACAATGCATTATCAGGTGAGATTCCATTGTCATTGCGAAGTTGTTCGAAATTGAAGCTTCTTGATCTCAGTAAGAACCAGTTGTCAAGGAACATTCCATCTTGGATAGGCAAAAGCGTCAAGTCTCTTCATATCCTTCTCCTAAGATCTAATATGTTCAGAGGGGCTATTCCTCGGGGGATATCACACCTATATTCACTTCAAGTGCTAGATCTAGCATTCAATAATTTATCAGGCACTATCCCGGCCATTTTCAACAACTTAACAGCAATGATCATGTCCAAGGCACCAAAGCATGACACAAGGGACTTGGAGATATTCATGTCCAAGGCACCAAAGCATGACACAAGGGACTTGGAGATATTTATAGAAGGTTGTGTACCATTTTATTTTTACCGTGTCAACATATTTGCAAATGGTAAAATGTGGCAATATAAGCGGATCTCTTCTCCTGTGACAAGTACTGACTTTTCAAGCAATAACTTATCAGGAAGGATTCTAGAAGAATTGACAAGATTGAATAACTTGTTATTGCTGAACTTGTCCCACAACCATCTCAGTGGGAAGATTCCAAACATGATTCACAAAATGAGGGGTTTGGAATACCTTGATTTATCAAACAATATGCTTTCCGGTGAAATTCCTCCAAGCATGCCATCTATGTCGTTCTTAAAGTGTTTGAACTTGTCCTTCAATAATTTATCAGGACCCATTCCTCATAGTGGCCAGTATGACTACATTTGATGCTCCATCGTACTATGGGAACCCACATCTTTGCGGTCCTCCTCTTCCAGAGAAATGCACTAGCAATGAGCCATGCCCAAATTCAGGCATCAGCAGGGATATAAGAAATGGTCCATCCGAGATTCCATGGTTTTGGATTAGTATTGGTTTGGGCATTGGTATTGTATTGCATTGGTTTGGGCTTTGGTATTGCATTGCAGAAATTTTGATTACAAGATTCCAAACTTTGATTTGCAGTTGTATGGGTCGAAATATTTGAGAAGAGGGGTTTAAGAAGATTTGGTGTATAGTGATTCGCAACTGCATGGCTTGAAACGTTTGAAAGAAGCTTGTGTCATGCATATCATTGTGCTTTTATTATTGTTTTTTTTTTTTTTCGCACGAGCATTTCTTGTCTTTGTGTCGTGGAAGTTCAGTCCAATGTAAGTTGTGAAAGTTGAGTTTAATGTAAACAAGCACTGCGAGAGAGAGAGTTCTGTTTTTTGTTGTGGAAAACCTGAGCTTCCATGGGCCGGTAGAAAAAAGGTAGAGAGAGTACTATACTATACCTGTTGCGGGGGGGAGAGAGAGAGAGAGAGAGAGAGAGAGGCACATTCTTTTGCATTGGGAGAGAGACATTTTTATGCATGGGGAGAGATGCTTCAGATATTGAAATCCTCTCTGAGTATGGAATTAGGAGTGAATGGACCAAACTGACCCGGCTAGGTCTTTCAGGCTTTCTATGACTCAGGTGGGGGTTCTCACTTTTGGTCTGACATTCATGCCGGTCAGCGGGCTGGGCAAGACTTCACTTTGGGTTAAATGGATCGGCTTTCTTGGCCTACAGATTATGCAGTCCATTAACTACTTTGCGTTTGAGTCGTGAAGTAGAAGTTCATGCAATAATGAGCACCCTGTGCAATGAGAAATACACATAACAAAAATGGAATATACGTAAAAATAAATAAATAAATAAATAAAATCTTATACACTAGACAGAACATGCATACACGTACACCAAATCTAGAGAAAAAAAACAATGCACATAAAAAATAACGTAATCAAAATCGGACAATTGTCCATGATGCCGTGGTCCTATCTCTCAATTCCCCATTCATCCTCTCACTCATATGAGAGTATTTGGTTTGTGTCAAAACATTTTCCAGATATACTTTCAGGTGAAAAAATTTTATGCGTGGGAATATTTTTACACCAATTAACTGTCAATTAGTACAAAAGATGCGCTTTTATCAATTGGTGTAAAAAATTCTCACATCTAACTACATAAAAGAATTCTTTCATATAAAAATATTTTTCAAAAAATATTTTCACACAAAATAAACATGCCCTAGATGCACGAGGCTCTGTCTCTCTTTCGGCCTCTATTGGTCTCACAATGCCACATGCTTATTGAAGATAGCACAAATTCTCCCCAATCCAATCCTAATACAGTAACATCAATCTATAACATCAATCACGCAAGAGTTCCTAGACTAATCCAATTAGTTTTCCCCATCTTATCCAAATCTACAAACTATTTTGACACTAAAAAATTTTGCGCATCGACTCCTCTCTTAGACTCACAATTGTAAAAATATATATAAAAAATATTTTCAATACAATAACCAAACTACCTCTGAAATGTTTAATGGGTATTTTGGTTGATGTATTTTATCAAAAAAAGTTAAATATTTTCTTTAGGTGCGCCCCATTCAGAAGATAGCACATATCAAATTTTATACTCTTACAATTTGTAAAAAAATAAAATAATAATAATAATAATAACTAAAATAAAATATGTCGGATCTAGATCAAACGGTTAGTAGTTCACTTGATCTGAATTGGATGGTTGGATGGAACACCGGTGGGGGGGGAGGGTGTAGGGGGCAGTATAGAAACTTTTCCTTTTTATTAAAAGAGGAGGTAATTAATCAATTAAATAACAAAGAAGGTAAAATTGATATAAAAAGGGATACTTTCCCAATAATAAAGGTTCACCACCTTGCTTAACATATATGAAGATTTTATATAATATCTCCTTTTTGTGTAAAATATTATCATATTTGCATTTTACGCTCCTGCTATTTTTTTGAGGTTTTAAATTTTTCTCATGATACTCCAAAATTGGAAATTCCAAGTTCTAAGTTAGTTTTTGTTTTTTTTTTTTTTTTGGCGAGAAATTTACAAAAGAAGACTGACCCGGCTAGCTCTTCCGGGCCTTGTATGACTCAGGTGGGGGTTCTCACTTTTGATCTGAAATTCATGCCTGTCGACGGGCAAGGCGAGGATTCACTTCGGTTAATGGCTCGGCTTTCTTGGCGTACAGATTTTGCAGTCCATTATCTAGTTTGTGTTGAGTCGTGCAGGGGAAGATCGTGCAATAATGAGCACCCCTGTGCAATGAGAAATACACAACAAAAATGTAATACACATAGAAAAAGATCACCTATGCACTAGGGAAAAAAAAGCATGCACAAACGCACACCAAATCTAAAGAAAAAAAATCAACGCATATAGAAAGTAATGTAATCAAATCGGATATTTGTCCATAATGCCGTGGTCCTATCTCTCAATTCCCCGATCACCCTCTCACTCATATAGTCACGTTTCGTTCACGCGAAAATATTTCTTGAATATATTTTTACATGAAAAAATTCTCTTATGTGGTTAGATATGCGAATATTTTCATACTACTAAATGAAATAAATATGCCCTAAATGCATCGCGAGGCTCTCTCTCACGGTCTCTATTGGTCTCACAAAGCCCCATGCTTATTGAAGATAGCACAATGTCTTTCCAATCTAATCCGAATACAGTGACATCAATCTAAACCTTATGGAGTACAAAATTTATTGGCAAACAACATTGATAAAAATAACCATATTTTAGAGAGAGAAATAAAAATCGAGAAGGAAATCATAAGAAAAAAGAACAAGCACGCGAATCCGAGGAGTCCGGCACAAGCCCACAAGCACAAGAGGTAAGAAGAAGAAAAACCCATAAATAAGGTATTATCTCGCTCTCTCTCTCTCTTTCTCTAGCTTTCCATGTACTTCAAAGTACCATCAAATTTTATTCACATCTCCAATATCCAAACTTTTTCATGTACTTCAAAGTACCATCAAATTTTATTCACATCTCCAATATCCAAACTTCTGTTTACAATGGCCTTCTTCCCTTTTAATACAAAGTTTTCTTTCTTCCTTTGTAAGACAAATACACGATTACGATTCTAAAACCTATTCCTAATAGAATTCCTACTCATGCACCATCCAATACATAAGCCCCAAGAATACCTTTTTAAAGTTAAGTCCAACTCACGTCTAATAGGGCCAAGCCTTATCCAAAGCCCTAAGATTCCAAAAAGGCAAATATAAGCCTTTCACAAATAAATACAGACTTATCCATTCATTAAAAAACGCACTTCCTAAAACCAAATTAACGGACTCATAAAAAAAATGACTCATTAAAAAAAATTATTTCTTTGTCACCCAATCACGATCCGACCGCTCCAGATAGTCAAGCGCGATAATCTCGAATGCATGATCCTGCGCTGGTTGGAAAGAACTCGTCATTGAGTTAAGCTCTTCGTCACTAAAAGTATCTCTTGCATAGGGAATTAAGTGCTTGACATTGAAAACATCAGAAGTCCTCAGGTGGCTTGGTAGCTTTAACCTTGTAGGCATTGTCATTGATTTGTTTTATAATTTCGCATGGTCGGATCTTCTGATTACTGAGCTTGTTATACCCCCAGCAGGATATCTGTCTTTGGAGCCCACACATAATCTCCAACTTCGCACATTTGCTTGCGACGGTGCTTATCTACAACAACCTTGTATTTTGTATTACTAACTTCAATCTGCTTCCTAACCTGCTCATGGATATCTTTGATTTGATCTGTTAAATCTTTTATCTTACCACTAGATATCCCTGCATGAGGTATAGGAGTCAAATCTAGCACACTGCTTAGATTATATCCATAGACAACTTCAATTGGGCATTTTTGAGTAGTTTGATTATGGGACCTGTTGAAAGCAAATTCAGCTTGAGGTAAAGCCAAATCCCACTGTTTCGGCTTGTTTCCTACCAAACTTGTAGACACTCCATTTTAAATCCGGCAAATTCTATGGTTTTCTGAACCCTTAGGACCACATTATCCTAGTAAACCCAATTTAATTACCTCAAAACTACCCAAATCCTATCCCAACTTGAAGTAGAGCCCAAGAGCTTTCCAACAGTCCAAAAATCGTCTAAATCGAATCTACGGATAAAATGATATAGCAAATGAAAATTTAGTCCCTGTGAGACCCAATTGTTGGGCCGCAGGCCGGGCTATAACAGACCCCATAGGCCCAAGCGTGGGCTAATCACATAGTCAACGTATCTGATGATGCAGTAAACTGGTTTTTCTTAATTAGATATGGCTAAAACTTCAAGATAAATCCAAAAATTCTGGAAAAATTCCAAAAAAAATTAAAAAGAATCATCAATTGAATCTTATAAATACCCCCTCTCCTTAACCCAAAAGGAGAGAGAAAAAGAAACAAAAAAAACCTTATAAATTTTCGAAATTAGAAAAATTACCCAAAAATACCAAAAATAAGAAAAACCCTTAGAAAATTCCTAAAAATTTAGAAAAAATCCCAAAAAATTAGAGAAAATCCTAAAAAAACCTACGACTTTAGAAAAATCTCTATATTGAAAACCCTAGAGAAGAGAAAAACCCTAGCCTCCTGAGACCCTAACCCCTAAGCTTGAGAAAACCTAGACCTAAGGCACAACAACCCTAAATGAAAACTAGACTTAGGGCACAACTACCCTAAATCTAACGTTTCAATACGAGAGATCTGTTGGTCAACATTCGAATCAGAGAGGCAAAGATAACCAGTTCTGATACGGGCAACCCCTCGAAGGCTTGGGAGTCCCGGACCATCTGACCCGATTTGGTATTCTTTTTTCCTCTATCTTTCTTCTTCTTTTACCGTTTTACTTATTTTGATATGTTAAACTTGTCTTAAAAATTGTATTTTAATGCTCTGGATCATGCTAGCTCTGCCACAGATTTGAGAGTAGATCTGCTCATTTTCGGGCAAATCTGGCCTCAGATATGAATTCGATCTGTCCCACTTTCTCTACTACTTTATTTACATCAATATTATTAGTTTAAGGTGTTAAAATTCGAGAGATCTTCACTGGAAAATATGCTAGATTTTCATCGTAAACAAAACTACGCAATAAATTTCCCAAGCAGTCTTTCACTACCTCTGTCTGACCATCAATTTGTGGATGATATGCACTACTAAAACATAACTCAATTCCCATTAACTTCCATAGAGACCTCCAAAAATGACTCGTGAGTTTTGTATCTCTGTCTAAAGTGATTGATTTTGGAATGCCATGCAATCGAACAATCTCTTTGAAACAAACTTTTACAATATTAGAAGCATCCATAGTCTTTAGAAAATCTGTCAACCACCACAAACACTAAATCCATGCCTCTCTGTGTTCTTGGTAACCCCAACACAAAATCCATACTGATATCCTCCTAAGGTATAGATGGCACTAGTAATGAAGTATTGAGTTCAGTATTCTGCGCATTTCCTTTAGAGATCTGACAAATATACTATATGTCTACAAATCTATTAACGTCATGCGACATCTTGGGCAAAAAATAATCCTTAGACACTAAGGCCGTGGTTTTGTCACGACCAAAGTGACATTCATTATGCAACTCCATGATGATTTTCTCCCATAGTGAGCAAACTAATATACATAGTCTCAGGCTTCTGAAGAGAAAACGATCATGCACAAAATAATCATCCCGCTTTCTTGTTAAAACTTCAGTAAAAATTGCTCCAAATTTAGAATCATCTTAGTATAACTCCTTAAAGGTATCAAATCCTACTACATTCACCTTCATAGTAGTAAGTAGTGTGGCTCTCCTGCTCAAAGCATCAGCTACCCTGTTGTGAGCACTTGCTTTATGCTTCAACGTAAAAGTAAACTCCTAAAAGTAAGACACTCATTTAGCATGCCTTCTATTGAGTTTGTGCTGGCTATTGATGTATTTAAGGGCTTGGTGGTCTGAGTAAAAAATAAACTCTCTCTACACCAAATAATGTTGTCAATTCCTCTGTGCTTGTACAATGGCATAAAACTCAACATCATAAGTAAAATAATTAACATTGGATCCATTGAGCTTTTCACTATAGAATACCATCGATTTTCCTTCTTGACTTAACATAGCACCAATCCCAACTCCTGATGCATCACAATCAACTTTAAAAAAATTTATCAAAGTCATGTAAGGCCAATACAGGTGCTTCTAGCATTTTCTTCTTAATCAACTGAAAGCTTTGTTTTGCTTCTGGAGTCCACTGAAATTTTTGCATTTTTAAACAATCTGTAACTGGTGAAATAAGTGCACTAAAATTTCTGATGAACCGCCTATAAAAAGAAGCCAAATCATGGAAATAGATCAAGCACTGCATATGGATTCATGCTAACCCGGATAAAACCCCTTTCAAGTAATTCCATAACCTGTCTCTTAAGTTTCTCATGCTCTTTAGGACTTATGCAATACACTGGCCCCCAGATGGTGCCCATAGTTTACATCTCTATGGCCCCCAGATGGTGCCTCTTCAGGCCTTGCACCATGATTTTGAAATCAGTCTATTTGGAGACCTGATCTCCTCTCATGGCTGCACTAGTCCTGCTCCTGGATTGTTGTTTCTCTACTGTTAAAGCCTATTGACAGGCTTCCGAAACAGTCCATAGAGGATGTAAACTTAGGACGTCCTAAATTGACTGTCACATTCTTGCTATGTATTGGGCAACAATCGCTCTTCAGTCTCAACCAAGTTGTTTCGTGCAACTAATTGATGGAACTCCTCAGTATAATCATCAACAGACTACCCCCCTTGACGAAGGGTATGAAGTTGCTGAACAATCGTTTGGGTATAGTTAAAGGACAAAAACTGCTCCCTTAACTTTTTCTTCATCTTTTCCCAATTAGAGATTTTCGATTTTTCATGTCTTTTATGAGTCTTTTTCAATTTCTCCCACAATGCTGATGCACGGCCCTTAAGCTTAATAGCCACAAGCTTCACCTTCTTATCATCGGGTACATCTTTGTATTCGAAAATGCACTTGTAAAATCAATCTAATCAATAAATTATTCTGCTTGCAATTCTCTAGCAAACTCTGGTAGATCAACTTTAATACCAAGATCTCAAGTTTTATTTTCCCAAACATGGGGCTCCCGATGCAGAGCGTGCACATGAAACAAGTTCTCGAAAACAGCTTCCAACTTACAACCGTCATCATAGTGTGCCGAGACTGGATTTTGCGCCAAACGCTGGGTCAGTTCTTCTACTTGCCTTCTCAAATTTTCGAACTCTGTCTCATAGAGGTCTCGCTCTCCCTGGATTGGCATATTCCCAACACCTTGTTGTCGCGGACATCCATGAACCATGATGCCTTGTCAAGACCACGCAATCGCATAAGAATCTAGGCTCTGATACCACTTGACGCAGTACAAAATTTATCGACAAACAATATCGATAAAAGTAACTACGTTGTAGAGAGAGAAATAAAAAGCAAGAAGGAAATCACAAAAAGAAAGGACAAATGTGTGAATCCGAGGAGTTCGGTACGGGCCCACAAGCACAAGAGGGAAGAAGTAGAAAAACCCACAAATAAGATTTTATCTCTCTCTCTCTCTCTCTCTAGATTTTCACGTACTGTAAAATACCATCAAATTTTATTCACATCTCTAAACTTTTGTTTACAACGCCCCTCCTCCCTTTTAATACAAAGTTTTCTTTCTTCCTTTGTAAAAAAAAGACACAATTCTAAAACCTAGTCCTAAGACACAATAGATAAGCCACAAGAATACCTTCCTAAAGATAAGTCCAACTCACGTCTAATAAAGAGCAAACCTTATCCAAACCCCCAAGATTCTAAGAAGGCAAACACAAGCCTTCCACAAATAAAAACGGACTTATCCATTCATTAAAGAAGCGCACTTCCTAAAAACCAAATTAACGGACTCATAAAAATAAAATAAAAAGGACATTAAAAATAATAATTTCTTCATCGCCTGATCACGATCCGACTGCTCCAGATAATCGAGCGCAATAATCTCGACTGCATCAAAACCTGTACGCCATATAACACCTAAGAAGGAGACAAATGAAACTAAAAATTGAACAAACTCTTATCATACAAGAGTTCTTAGACTAATTGACTCAGATGAAAATCTGGTGGCTACAAATTTTAATTTATATTTTTATTATTTTATTGTTAGAGATTGGGTAAACTTTTTATTTTTATTTATCAGAATCAGTTTTTAGAAATAGGATTAGTAGGGATTTTTTAAATAGAAGTTATATAATTTAAGGAGGTGTCTGTATGTTAGTTTTGGGCAAGACAATCTTTAGTTTGATAAAGTCAATCTAGATTTTAATAGGTGGTTATTATTTTAGAGTATATTGTAGTAAATCTTGGAGCAAATCTTTAGATCACATTCTAGAGTTTGTTTCCTAATATTAACATGGGTAGGAAAAAAAGTTTCCTTTTTGTAAGCAAAATCTTTAGGAACATAAAGATTTATTTTAGAAATATTTTGGAAAGAATCTAAAATATATTTAATTTAGTTAGTAATCACTTTTGGTCTTTAGTAAGGAATTACTAGGAGGAAATTAACTTGTACAATGAGATGGAGGTGCAACGTGAGATTGTGATGCTTGGATATGTCCTTTCCTTATATTGGATAAGGATATTTTATTTGTAGGGAGCTTTCAAAAGCATAGTTTAAATGTATAAAAAGGAGGTACGTACCATGTATTAGGAGAATTGAATTGTATGTAATAAATAAAGTGTTTTTTATAGAGAGAGATGCCCCTTTGTGGGTTTTGTTTCTTCTCTTGTTTATGGCCCCGTGCTGGAATACTCGTATTTGTGCGTTTTGTTCTTTCTTCTTGTGATTCCCTTCTGGGTTTTTATTTCCCTCTCTTAAACGTAGTTAATTTTTCGGTAATGTTTGTCGGGTAATTTTATACTGCGCCAAGTGGTATCAGAGCTTAGTCGATTCTTGTGAATCGTGGTATTCGCCGATTGGCTTCATGGCTCGTGGACAAGGTTTATGGCTGAGCATCGGGACTCAACCCATTCAACATGGACGAAACCTCTTAGCTCTCTGTGAGATAGATATCAAAAGTTTGATGAGGCAAGTAGAATAGTTGACCCTACGCTTGTTGCAAAAAGTAGCTTCGACACACTATAATGACGGTAGTGAGTCGAATGCTATTTTCGAGAACTCGTTCCATGCTAATGCTCTGCGTCAGGAGCCTCATGGTCGGAAGAATGATCTATTTCCTCATGATCGGGAGATTGATCTACCTAAGTTTGATGAAGAAACAGTTGAAGATGAAGAATGTATAGTTTTGGATCTTCAATTGCAATCATCATTCTTGGATGTCACATGTTACCCCATCTTTGATGAAGTTCTTGTTTTTTATGAAGAACAAGATGAAAGGAAAGAAGTTTTCCTTGAGACAATAAAGATATCTAATTTTTTTCATTAATAGAGATATCTAATTTTTTCATTAGTGGAGAGATCGATAAGCAAGAGATCGAGCCTATGGAAGTATTTGATGAAGCAAAAAAAGAAGCACTCAAGGAAGAATTCATAACTGAAGTAAAATCAGTTATCGAATAATCCGTAAGTGAAGTTAAATCAGTTTTTGATAGTTCTCTGCTCCAAGATGCTTGCTTAGTATACTTTAGGGCTGAGCGTAAATAATTCCTATAGATATATGATGACCCATTCCTCGAGGCTGTATTGACTTCAGTGCATATTTTGATCAGTGCAGTAACCCACAGGTCACAGGATCGTGTTTGTAATATTCAAGTTCAAGATCGAATTGAAGAAGGATGCGAGGAAAATATGATCCTATCATATTGTAAAACTCGATGACGGGTTTTTTCCAATCAAGGAAGAATGACACAGATGAAAATCTAGTGGCTACAAATTTTAATTTGTATTTTTATTAATTTTATTTTTTGAGATTGGGTAAACTTTTAATTTTTATTTATTAGAATCAATTTTTAGAAATAGGATTAGTAGGGATTTTTTTATAAAAGTTATATATTTTAAAGAGGTGTCCGTATTTTATTTTTGGTCAAGACAATCTTTAGTTTGATAAAGTCAATCTAGATTTTAATAGGTGGTTATTGTTTTAGAGTATATTATAGAAAATCTTGGAGCAAATCTTTAGAACACATTCTAGAGTTTGCTTCCTAAGATTAACATGGGTAGGAAAAGAGGTTTCTTTTTAGTAAGCAAATCTTTAGGAACATAAAGATTTATTTTAGAAAGATTTTGGAAAGAAACTAACATAGATTTAGTTTAGTTAGTTATCACTTTTGATTTTTAGTAGGGAATTATTATGAGGAAGTTATCTTTTACTATGAGATGGAGGTGGGACATGAGATTGTGATGCTTGGATAAGTCATTTCCTTATATTGGATAAGGACATTTTATTTGTAGGGAGCTTTCAAAAATAAAGTTTAAATGTATAAAAAGGAGATACGTACCATGTATTAAAGAAAGTGTTTCTTAGAAAGAGGCACATTTGTGGGTGTTGTTTCTTCTATTATTTATTGGCTTGTGCCAGAATACTCGTATCCGCACGTTTTGTTCTTTTTCTCGTGATTCCCTCTTGGATTTTTATTTCTCTCTCTTAAATGCAGTCAATTTTTCCGGTTTTATTTGCCAGGTAATTTTATACTGCGTCACTAATCCAATTAGTTCTCCCATTCTTAATCCAATACTAATCTAATCAATGGTGATCTCTAACAGTTGATTATCTATATTGACTATATAAGCTATATAGGCGTGTAAATCATATGAAATCTTTTCATTAATTTCGATAAACCAAAAAATAAATACTTTGATAATCCAAACCCTTTTTCTTTTATTCCTTTTAGTGCAGTCGTTGAAATCAAACTTGAGTTACAACATTGGTAGAATCAACTAACCACTCCAGCCCAAGCCCGATTCTTCATTACAGTGTATATACTCAAGTAAATGTTCATTAAAAAAAACGATAGATCTTCTAGCATACTATGTAATACTTATTTGTAATGGATAATTCTACATTGTTTATAATCCAAAGAAACAGAAATTATTTATAATCCTCTACTATATTTCATGTCGACCTTATTAATGAATAGTCAAAAAGGGGATTTCCCTTTTTTCAGGGACAAGAAGATAAAGACCTCATTTATACAACGTAGGTATTCATTCACAATAAAACTTAAAGCAGTATCATATTATTTATTTATTTAGATATATCAATTAATTTCAAATATAAATAAAAATAAAATCCATCTAGTTTAGTGGGACTGATAAAATTATGTTCTCAAAATATTTTTATATTAATTAATTGTTTCAAACTCTAAGACAATAAACATTAAAAAATGGGATTGTATACTATGAGACCATTTATTTTTTTTCTATACAGTCACAATCACTGTTATCCATTTAAAGTAAAATCTAATAGATGAAGGTGAGTCACAACATTCAAGAAATTTTGTTTTGGATTTTGTGTCTAAACCAGTGTTTAAAAAAACGTCGAGTCAAACCGGACTCGCCCGGTTCGACTCGGGAATCGCCATGAACGGATCGAATCAGCAAAAAAAACGGGAATCGTCCGGTTCTAGAGAGAACAGGACGATTCTGTACAGTGACTCGCCGATTCACCATACGGAATCGGCGAGTCCAGTACGGATTTTTTTTTTTTTTTTTTTTTTTTTTTTGTAATCCATGATAGATTTTTTTGTAATACTTGATCGATTTTTTTGTAATCCATGATCGAATTGTTTTTTTTTTTTTTGTAATCCATGATCGAATTGTTTTTTTTTTTTTGTAATCCATGATCGAATTTTTTGTTTTTTTTTTTTTTTTGTAACCCATGATAGAATTTTTTATAATCCATGATCGAATTTTTAGTAATCCATGATCGAAATGTTAGTTTTTTTTCCTTGTAATCCATGATCGAATTTTTTGTATTTTTTTTTTTTTTGTAATCCATGATAGAATTTTTTGTAATCCATGATCGAATGTTTTGTAATACATGGTCGAAATGTTTGTTTTTTTTTTGTAATCCATGATCGAAATGTTTGTTTTTTTTTTGTAATCTATGATCGAATTTTTTGTTTTTTGCTTTTTTTGTAACCCATGATAGAGTTTTTTGTAATCCATGATTGAATTTTTTGTAATCCATGATTGAATTGTTTTTTTCTTTTTTTGTAATCCACGATTGAATTATTTGTTTTTTTTTTTTTTGTTTTTTTTTGTGATCCATGATCGAATTTTATGTAATCCATGATCGAATTTTATGTCATCCATGATTGAATTTTTTGTAATCCATGATTGAATTTTTTGAAAATTTGTGATTTTTCTTTTTTAATCCATGATCGAATTTTTTTTTGTAATTCATGATAGAATTTTTTGAAAATTTGTGATTTTTTTTTTTTAATCCATGATCGAATTTTTTTTTGTAATCCATGATAGAATTTTTTGAAAATTTGTGATTTTTTTTTTTAATCCATGATTGATTTTTTTGAAAATTTGTTTTTTTTTTTTTTATTCCATATTATTCAAAGAGAAAATGAGAGAGATGATGATTCTGAGGCCACCCTATCCCAGCCATATTATTCATATATCGAGTCCTAACAGCAACAGTGTAGGGATGAGCACAACAGTGCAGGTGAGCATGAAAGATGGACAATCTTCGGGGATTTTAGATTGGGAACACAACAAAACACTAACACTCAGGGATTTGGGAATAGTCGGACACCTGCTAATATCGGTGATTCGTTTTTAGATCGAATCAATGAATTGTTAAACGAATTCAATCAATGGCACTAGCGTGACCAAGAAAAACAATAACATCGTCTATCATTTTATCTTTAGATCATATGTTACTAATTTTATGCTTTATTGTAGTCCATGTATGTTGATATACTTATTCCATGATAATTATATGTTTATCCTTTTGTGTGATGTAAATTAAATGCTGAATGGCGGTTCATGCAGGGAAAGAACATATCAATATTCGCATATTCATTCAAAAACATAAAAATTCTTAATGGAGTACCCTCATTTCTTATTGATAAAAAATAATATTTATAATGAATTTTAATAATTTTTTCGGATTTTTTTTAAGCTTTATTCTGACCGATTCACCCTATTCCCTATCCGGATCGCCGATTCGCCGATCCGGATCGGTTTTTTGGAAGCCCTATCCGGGTCACCGATCCGTTTTTTAAACCATTGGTCTAAACAATGACACATTATCGACCACCCGATTTCCAATCTAACAATCAATGATGATTGTGACCTCCTTTTATTAAAAATAAATAGTCTCATTATATTTATTACCTTTAAAAATTAAGAATGCATCATTCTTTGGCCCACAAAAGACTATAGAAAGCGTACAAATTTTGAAAATGAAAATTAAGAAGGTATTATTTTTTCCCTTTTCTAAGGGACTATTATTATTAGGAACCAGGCTCAAGCTTGAGTGACTAACAATTAATGTTTAGCAACGCTGCATCTTGATTTGGATTCCTACTGCTGAATTACCGAAAAAAAAGGCTGCTTGTTATTCTTCATGTTGTCTTCCTCATTTGTTGAGAATAAATCACACTTAAATGTCATTTTTGCAATTAATTTTAAAAAATATATCTAGTAAAAAATAAGAAAATGAATTAAATTATCATAATCCACTGTTGTAAAATGAAATATTTCATTGCTTATGAATTTAAGATAGGTGTAGAGACCCATTTTTAAATTGGGCAATTTTCCTAATTTTTCTTAACCTCAAGAGCTCCTAGAAATGCCTTAGGAACACCGACTGAGCCCCTACCACCATACTATCCCAAAAACACCCTAAACCACAAATCCCATGGTCTATGGTTCCAAAATTATAGTCCCTTATCCCATAATCATTTTTAAATTTGAAAATAAATACAATTCGGGATAAGAATAGAATTTAAGTATGAAAATTGGATAGAATCATCCAAAAACGATTACAAAATCATGAAAACTGAAATCCGACTGTTGTTGACAAAGGACGATACAAGACCTATTTTCTGTCTTCTGGATAAAGTTGACCTAAACGGCAAAAAGCATGTTGTTTAGACCACCCTAAGAGAAACAAAATATTACCATCTTGTTAAATGTACTATATATTTTTTTATCTTCTACCGTGACAATATACATTTTTTTATTTTATTACATTTTACAATGGTGATATTTTGTTTCTATTGCACTCAACACTGGAAGCTTGCCTCGAGGCTATACAAGGCCTGAACGACAGGATATCGCCTTAATGACCGCCAAATGATTCTTTCCAGAAAATGAATCAGAGGTGGGCTCACACCTCCTAAGAAAGTAAAAGAAAGAAAAAGGAAAAAGAGAGTAAAGCAAAAACGTTATGAAAGAAAAAAAAAAATTTACAACAAAGTGGCACTTTTCCCAAAGAATTTCTTTCCCAAAAGAATTTTTTTCCCAATTAATCAGTGAAGATCACCTATTTTCCCCTCAGATAGGCCATAATCTGTAACAAAGAGGCACTATTGGCAAGCCCGATTCATTTTTTTTTAAAAGTTCGTGTTTAAGGACACGGCCGAGCTTGGACTAGGTTGGGTGCGGCGGCCTCCACTTACGGCCGAGTCAGGTCCCAACTCACCTCTTTTAAAAATTATTTAAAGGGGTCCAGCACAAGACTTTCTAGTATCCGCATCCAAAACGACTTCAGGATTTATGTATTTTATTAAAAGATGAGGTAAATAAAAGATGAATTCAATAACAAAGAAGGTAAAATTGGTATAAAAAGGGACACTTTCCCAATAATAAAGGTTCACCACCTTGCTTAACAGGGGATCGTATACAATGAGACTATTTTATATAAGGAGGTCACAATTACTTATAATTATATGATGTAAAATGGATGTGCTACAAAGTTCGAAAAAATTTCTTTGGAACTTTGAACTTGGTCAATGAAATAAACGTCTCCACTCAATTTCACATCCAATGGTCAAGATTAATTGTGACCACCTTGCAGCAAAGGTAAATAGTCTCATCACATATTGTCCCTCTAAACTAGGAGAGTGCATTATGCACTTTCATTATTTTATAAAAATAGGTGAATACTGAAATGTTGTTTTTCTGTCTAGATATTTGTATAATTTTTAATTATAATATAGTTGTATGATATACATCAAAATAATTTAAAAATATTAGAAAATAATTTCATATAATTTAAAAGTATTTTTAATGTATATGAAAATAATTATATTGACATAAGTTTAACATAATTATATTAAGTTATTAACATAAATAAACAACAATTTCATATAATTATGTTAATTTTTGTAAATTATTATATGTGATTTAATTTTTATAATTATATGTAATTAAAACTTAATTATATGTGCGTTATTTTTGTATATTATAAAAAATAAAAAAATATAATTAATCTTAAAAAAATTATAGACCATTTCATTTTTATAGATGACCTTGTCTATGAGAGAGATCTATTTAAAGAGCATTTAATTTGTATTTCATTGTATATATGAGAGAGACATTTAATTTACTTTAATGATGTTCACATGCATACCAATAAAAAGGTTTGATGATCATGTATTATATAAAAAGGTTTAATGAGTGGGTGCGTACGTAAAGAGTGTACATTGAATTATCCCACATCTAAACTTTAAAGGCGAATTCACTATTATAAAATGGTTGTGACCGACGCATTTAAATTCGATTATGCAAGTGGGACGTGTCAATGCCGTGACACATAATGACAAATGAAGAAAAGGTGGGCAATTTTGAGCCCTCGATTTTGAAAAACATTTCAGAGGTACCCTTGAAAAAAAAATTACATTTCAGAGGTACCCTTGCAAAAAATTTATTTTAGCAAATCGGTTGGCTGGATCCAGAATAGTCCAACTGATACCCGATTTCGAATCGGGTCGCTAATTTTTCAAACACTTGTTCAAACTTTCAAAGATAGGGTGAACAGCTTATGACACATGAGCAAATATGCTATACTTCTATGGGAATAAAGGATATGCTATACTTCTATGGGAGTAAAAGAAAATTGTTTCATGCGGAAAGTGTAAAGGAGGTGTTCCATTAAAAAACAATGGAAAATTAAGGGTCCAAATGTTTTCGTATTGGAATTTTATTTTTAGTTTTTAAAATTTATTTATTTTTTTCATTACATGTCCATAAAAAATAAGTCTTAAAATCCATCTCAACAATAGTTTTATTAAGAGGCCCGCATTTCTATATATGCGGGCTTGGCCATATAGAAACCAGGTCCAAGACTAAATTGTACACATAGTCCCTGGGTAATAAGAAGAACTACAAGGAAAAATTTTTCAATATCAATTTTTTATATCCACTTAATAATCATTAGATGATTATTTTAAAAGAAAAAACTTTGAAGTTTGAGTTTTCTAACACTTAGATATCACCCTTCAAAAATTGAATGGCATGTGTTCAATCCTGAGACATTAATTATTAAAGTGCATAGAGTGTGCAATTTGGATTTTTTTTTATTGAGGTCCGTCTATCCATTGAGACATCACATATCTAAAATTTGGGGTCATAAAATTATGGAAAAATATCTTCATATCCCCTGTTTTTAAGTTTCATATCTTGATAAACCCAAGGTTTCACAAGATGTCTTCTAATCCCCTCGCCACTTTAAACCTATTTTTAACCTAAACACATGTGAGAAAGACACGTTATTTTTAAACCCAATCATTTCTCTCTTCATTTATATACCCCAAACTTCTCTCTTTCTCTCTCTTCATGTGTCTCTCACTCGCGCTCTCCTTTCGTGTTTCTCCAAACATCTCTCTCTCTTGCAGGTAACCTTTTACCTCCATGAAGTCTTGTCTCTAGAAGTTTGGGACGATGGCTTTTAGAAAAGGCATGTCTTTTTGGCTTTGTTTGACCTAAAAAAACAAGTTTAAAATAACTCAAAGGGTTAGAAGAAATAAAATCTACAATTTTTATACCCAAATATATCTTTTAAAACCTTAAGTCTATTGTGAAATGAAACTTAAAAATACGGAGTATAGAGATATTTTCCCTAAAATTATTCCTAGAGTAGGTTTTATTGAGGTAGTGAATGAACAATATACTCCTATAAATGTATAAAATCTTATGGCTTTATGTATGAGAAAAGTTTATATAGAGTTGAGGCTCTAAACAATCAAATTCGAGCCTACCTCAAAAATTTCACTAGAAGTAGTTGTTTTAATGCCCAAATATCGTCAAATTGATCATCTCGACATAAAGATGCATGGACATGAGAAAAAAATAGATTTCAACTTTTGAATAAAAATTAGATTTCAACTTTTGAATATAGTTATTTTGTAACGTATTTTTTGACCATCAATTTTCAAGATTTTCAAGTTTTCATAAATCACTTGATCTGCACTACTTTTTGAGCTTTAAACATTATAAATAAAGATGAAAATATATTTTAAGGCTTTCAAAAAGATTTCCAGTATTGAAACCACATTTCTCGACACTATTTGAGGTATGCTCTAATTTGATTGTTTAGAGCCTAGTCTCTATACAAACCACACCCTTTATGAATTGTCTCATCCTCTCCATCATTTAAACTATTCCTTCTCGAGTGGCCTTAGGGGTGAGAACAAGTCAGATCGGAGCCAGATCCGGATTTGTATCTAAATAGTATATATCGGATTCGAGTTGGATCTAAGTTCAAATCAGATCCTGGATATTTGAATTTGGATTTGGATTTGAATAGTAAACATTGGATCCAAATCTGGATCTAGATATATACTATTTTAAAAATATATATCTAATAAAAAGTTATTGTTTAAAAAAAATTGGGTTGGATCCAGATCTGGATTCAAGTCGGATCTAAATCTGATCCACCTGCACCTGAATCCGATCTAAATTTTAATTCGGATTTAACTTTTGGATCTAGATAAATTTCGGATCCAAATTTTGAATCCATACTTGGATCTAAAAAAGGTCTAAAATCTAAATTTCAGATCCAGATAGGATCAATTCTCCCTCTTCCACACAATGGCTTGGTGGTTCTCTATCGAATCCATTCCCTTTTCCCTTAAAAACGTCACCCACCCCATTCTCTCTCTCTAAAATACTCCTCAGACACTGTTTTTCCCATTTTCTCTCTCTACATTACTCTTCCTGAATCTCACGTAGGAACCGTTTACACTCCGACCTCCAACTCCTTTGAGAGAGACCCAAAAAAATTAATTTTTAGATGGAGACCTCAAAAGTATTGAAGGAAAAATCGGGCAGTCTGACAGGTAATTGCTTGGTTAGATCGGAACTGGCCACAAGCCAGTTTTGGTTTCACCCAATTTGATGTCCGGTCGGGTATTTTTAACTGAATATATATATATCATCCCAAAAAATAAGGAATTTTGTTTAATATTTTTCATCATTATAACAAAGATTGTGAATTATTTTGGCCATTAATATTTATTTTTAAAAATATCTTTAGGCACAAATGGATTCTTTAGAATCCATTTTTCATTAATTTTCAATTTTATTTTAATGTGTTTTGTTTATTTATTTTTTAAATAAACTTTTTATATTTTATTAAATTTTTATTTTATTTTTTTAAAACTTTTTTGAGTTCTGGAACTTGCCCGATTAGAATGGTTGAACTGCTTCTGATTCCATATCCGTTCCAAATCGATTTTTCTACGCTACTCAAAAGTCATAAGTTTTGGATATTTTTTTCTACACTGCTCAAAGGTCATTACTACGACGATATCCGCTTGTGCTGTGATGAGATTTTGAGGTCTATGGAGAGAGAGAGGCTCAGCAAAAGAATAATGGCGGTCCACCCAAAGAATAATGTAAAAGAGATATATAGAAAATAAAAACTATTGACTGTAGGCAAAACACGGGTCGTCTATGTTGAAATTTGACATAGAATTCACACCATCCTCTCACTCTATATACGCAATTCAGTAAGCAACATTACGAAGCTATGGAAATGGTGGTGAGATTTTCAATCCTTATCCTTTTCTCATAGTACCTTGGGCCTTCTTAATGGATCCTCTGGTTCGCCAATGGTTGCATTAGAAACTGAAGCATTGCTCGACTGGAAAACCAGTCTGATAAATCAGAATCTCAAGTCATGGGTTTTTTATGCCAACAACATGACTGCCTATTGTGAATGGGTTGGTATACGATGCTACAATGGTGGAAGCATAATCGAGATTAAACTCTCAAATTTCGGTCTGAATGGGACTCTCAATCGATTGAACTTCTTATCATTGCCCTATTAACCCACCTCAATTACAGCTTGAACCATCTTGAAGGTAAGATCCCGAAAACCATCGGCACTTTCAAAACTTTCGTTCTTGGATTTGGGTAGCAACAATTTCACTGGATCAGTGCCTATGGAGATCGGTAATCTCACCGAGCTCCATTTCATTTCTCTAGAAGACAATTGGCTCAGTGGAACAATTCCGCACCAACTTAGTTTTCTGCAAAAGGTACAGAACCTGGACCTCGGGTCAAACTTCTTGGAGTCCCCCGACTCTTTGAGATTTTTCTGAATGGCATCCCTCACAAAACTCTCCCTGTATTTAAATTCTCTCACAGATTTCCCAACCTTCATTTCCCAATGTAAGACGTTGGTGTACTTGGATTTATCTCAGAATTGAGATCAATGGTTCGATCCCAATTCAAATATTTTCTGATCTCAGTGACCTCAAGTTCCTTAACCTCACTTTCAATTCCTTTCAAGGCCTCATTCTGACTGGAATTTGGAATCTTGAGAACCTGGAGGATCTCAGACTAGGAAAGAACAATCTCACAGGTACAATTCCTCATGAGATCAGTTTAATTTCTAGTCTTCGAGTACTTGAGCGCCATGAAAACCCACTGGCTGGACCCATCCCTGCATCTCTTGGACGACTATATGCTCTAGAAAGGCTGGTCCTTCTCAATTGTGGGTTGAATTCTAGCATCCCATCTCAACTGGGGCAATGCACAAACTTGAGATACGTAAAGACTTAAGTGGCAATGAACTCTCTGGTTCTTTACCACCATCACTGGCTTCCTTGCACAGAATTGAGAACTTGGGTATTAGTGGCAATAGGATTACAGGTGAAATCCCTGGCCCTTGTTTTTCGAATTGGCCTGATCTTGTTAGTTTGCAACTTCAGGAAAACTTGCTTGTAGGACCAATCCCATAAGAAATTGGCCTTATGAAAAAGCTCGTCTTGTTATACTGATTCGCAAATCAAATTTCCGGATCAATACCTCCTGAAATAGGGCATCTCATAAATCTGGGGGAATTGGATCTTTCAGATAACCTGCTTGATGGTTCTCTTCCTTCCTCAATTGGAAACCTGACAAAACTTACTGCATTGAACCTATTCGGGAACCAGCTAACCGGAACTCTACCTGTTGAGATAGGGAATCTCGGGTCCATAGTAGCCATCAACCTGAGTGAAAATAGATTTCGGGGGCCCATTGCCGAGCAGCATATCTCACCTAATAAGTCTAGAGATTTTCTACATCTACGGCAACAACTTCTCCGAAAATTCCACTGGATTTTGGCCCAAAAAGTTTTCTTTCAAATGTGAGCTTCTCAAACAGCAGCTTTTCGGGTGCATTGCCTTCAAAAATTTGCAAAGGCAAGAAGCTAATGTACTTTACGGCCGACGACAATAATTTCACAGGGCCAGTTCCAGAAAGCTTGATGAATTGTGAGACCTTAGTTAGAGTCAGATTGGAAGGGAATCGTATCACTGGGAATTTGTCAGAGTTTTCATCGAAATACCCAAATTTGGAATTCCTGTCTTTTGTCTGAATCAATTTTTTGGTTCAATTCCAATACACATTGCAGAGCTAATTCCTAATCTAGGAACTTTACTCGTTTCTAATAACCGTGTTAAGGGAACCATTCCCACCTCCATAGGGAGTATGATAAATTTGCAAGTTCTCAGTTTTTCCAAGAATGAATTAGCAGGACTTCTACCCATTAGCATAAGAAACCTCGTCCGTCTTCGTTCTTTGCTCCTGGCTAACAACATGTTACAAGGTCAGATTCCATTCTCATTGAAAAATTGTTTTAGAGATTCTTGATCTCGGAGAGAATCAATTGTCAGGAAATATTCCATCCTGGATTGGTGAGATTTCCCCACTTCGTGTTCTCAGTCTACGATGTAACAGGTTGGTAGGAACCATTCCTCCAAATATGAAACTGCTCACTTCTCTCCAGGTACTGGACATTGCGGGAAACAATCTAATGGGCACAATCCTTGGCATTTTTGAGAATTTCAATGCAATGACCATTAAAGATACTGGAAAAAGCTTGAAAATGAGTGGTTCATAGTATTTTGAGAGTATCAATATCGTAGTAAAAGGGAAAATGCTGGAATATAGGAGGTCTCTTTTTCTTATGACAACCAGTGATTCCTGAAGAACTAACAAGGCTGATAGGCTTGCTGGTGTTCAACCTGTCAGGAAACCATTTCAGGGGGAAGATTCCTGAGAACATTGACAAATTGCAAGAACTCGAATCACTGGACTTATCAAGTAACTTACTTTCAGGCGGCATCCCTCCAAGCATGTCATCAGTGGCATTCTTGAGCTATTTGAACTTGTCCTACAACAATTTGTCAGGACACCCTCCAGTGGCCAAATAAGCGCATTCGATGCAACTGCAAACTACGGGAACAAATATCTATACGGTTCTCCACTCCCCAAAAAGTGTTATGGTGATGAATCTGTTCGAAATTCGAGCAAATATGAGGATCTTGGAAGTGGGTCAATGAAGGTTCCATGGTTTTGGATAAGTGTGGCTTTGGGATTTGGATTTGGACTTGGATTTGGATTTGAATTTAGTGGGTTTTTCTCAGTTCTACTTGCTAAAGGGCAATGGACTGCCATGGTCCTCAACTTCATGGATGGCATTGTGGAATCTTTTGTTTCAAGGCTGCAAATTTTGATTGGCAATTGCAAGTGCTAATCAGTTCAAAGAAAGGAGTTGGAGAGTGAAATTGCAGAAAACTAGAACAGAATGTCTTGTTAGTATAGGAGCTCCTTTGTCTGTGCTTGTTTGATAATTACATCTTGTGTAAATGTTATGATGAGGAAGTTCAGTTCCATGGCTCTTTTTTTATTTTTTAGAAAGAGAGAGAACGTTGACAGTTATAGAAACCACATATTGAGTTTTGTATCTTGTATATTACAAGATATTAAAATTTTTTATATTGAGTTTTTTATTTTGTGGGATTACTATTGTAATGGAATTTGTTTCTTAAAAAACACGAGTTGTAACTCTATAAATCTCTGGTAAATCAGAGTAATTCGTATGAATGAGATACTGGTTTACCTTCCGTGGATGTATGCATTATTGCCGAACTACATATATATTATGTTGATTTATTTCTTTTTCTCTTCTCACTATTTTTGTTATTGCAACTTCAACACCGTGTCATAGCAAAAGTGTTGAGATCTATGTAGAAAATCACCACAGTTGATAAATTCCGGATTTGTGTGAGTTTCTCTTGGAAGGCAAAAGACGGGCATATTTTTTGCACCTTGCTACTGTAAAAGACGAAACTTTTTTAAAAAGACGGTGCGCCTTGCAGCTAACGAAACTTATTTTTGCACCTTGGAGTGCAAAAGACAGTGCACCTTGCAACTGACGAAACCTTTTTTTTGCACCTTTTAATGCAAAAGGCTGGAATGCAAAAGGTTGCACTCTGTGCACCCTCAAGATTACCGTAATATCGATGTGGACTTGTTTTACCCCTCATCCTTGTTGATGTTCAAACTTTCAAACCTGTCAAGGTGGTGAGAGAGAAAGCAAATTGATATTTTTAGCATTTAACACAAACAGTTATATGTACTTTGACAACTTCTAGAGAGAGAAGTTGTTCTCATTGGGATCTTCAGTCAGTTCTCATCAAGGTGTCTTCTATTATTCAATCGCATAAAATAACGAAATCTAAAAATAACTCTAGTATGAAATTTTTTATTGTTTATTTGAATGGACATAATTAATCTTGATTGGTCAAAAGTTGTTTCGTGTTCTTTCCTTGGAAATATTAACGTAGATATATAACTAGAAAGAAAATCATCAATCTTGATTTCAAACCTTCTAAAGAATGTGTCGAGAAATATTCTCTAGTTGTTAATAGTGAGAAATATGAAACAAAAAGGCATCTAAATAGTGGTGGAGGTGGAGACTTTAATAATTATTACTATGGTGGAATGGGTCATAGTAATAAATGACGTTCTAGATATGATCACTGCAACAATATAACATATGTGAAAGATATGTGTTGGGAATTATACCCACACTTAGGCCCATTAATAACAAAACAGTCGACAAATCTACTGTTCAGACTACAACTGCTCAAACCTAATTGTGATCATTATCAGCAACCAAATAACAACACGGTTTCTACTTCATTCCCGGACACCGGTAACCATTATGCTTCCATGTCTTCTTGTGACACTTTTTCTTGAATAATTGACTCAAGGGCCACCAGTCATATGACTAGTAACTTACAGTGCTTATCCAACTTAAAAAATAATAAAATATGAGCCATGTGTCTATTGCTAATAATTCATTGATTCTTATCCATGGTGTTGGTGAGACAAATTCTTCTCCAAGTGTCATGACTTTGAAGTTTTTTTATGCCATCCATTTTCTCTAACTTAATGTCTATTAGAAGAATTACTCAGAACGTGAATTGTAATGTTATTTTTCTCTTAACTCTGTGACTTTTCAAAACCGGGCCATGGGGAGGACGATTGGTAAAGGAAGATTGTCGCATGGACTATATTTATTTAATCAAGAGAATAAGGCTTTGGTCTGTAATTTTGATAAAATTTTAAAAATCTTAAATCCCTCTATATCTTTAAACTCTCATTCTTGTAAAGTTTGAAAATTCTCAAACAAACATGACTTCCTTTTCAGTCTTCAATACATGTTTCAAATGAACCATTTTATCTCATACATTCTGATGTGTGTGAACCAACCCAATTGATTATTATGCTAACTATAAATATTTTGTTACTTTTATTGATGATTGGTCTCGGGCTACTTGGTATATTTATTGGAATAAAAAACATAAGTTTTTCCTTTGTTCAAATAATTTTCAAAACTGATTTTCACTCAATATACTGGCAAGATTAGAATTCTACGAACTGATAATGATATAGAGTATGTGCTTTGTTCTGAGCATTTATGTAATCTTAATATTATACATCAAACATTGTGTGTTGAAACATCTCAGCAGATTAGAGTTGCTGAAAGGAAAAATAGACATAGTTTGGAAGCTATAAGGTCTTTAATGTTTCAAAATGCATGCATGTTCCAAAAATTTATTGGGCTGGAGTTGTTTTAACTGCTTGCTATCTAATTAACAAACTTCCGAGTAAGGATAAATCTCTCGTTGAAGTTTTGAAAAAGATAAAAATTGATTTGTCTCATTTGCGTGTATTTGGATGCATGTCGTATGTTCATGTGGATGGCCACAATAGAGATAAACTTGATTAACATTCCAAGAGATGCATACTTCTTGGATATTCTTCTACAAAAAAAGATACAAATGTTATGATCCCATGACCAAAAAAATGTATATTTCTCGAGACGTTCAATTTGTTGAAACATAAACATATTTTCATGACATATTGGAGAGTTGTTTAGAAAATAGGACTCAAGGGGAGTATTCAAAAGGTCGTTTATCATGACCTAATTGTCACACCCCAAGAAATTACAATACAGATATTCTTGAGATGTGACAGCCCAAAACATATATATATCTCTTGATAGAACAATTTACAGTGGCGAGGTCTTACAAAGTAACAAAAGAAAACTAGCACAACAACAATATCTTCCAAGGTTGATCTTGACTAGCACTCAAAATGAATCCGTAGTTATCCTGAAAAAATGTTTACCATAGTTTGATGAGTTTGGCTACTCAGTAAGTGATCATCATAATCCTAAAAATAATCATGGTTAAAAGATATCAATATTTTCAAAAAAGAGATCTATTAACAGAAATGCATCAACAGTTTCACTTTCAATAAATGCATAATTAAGTATAGTCCGAATAATTGAACTGCATATAACATTTTAACGGCAATGCATAATTCAAAGGATTTCACAAAATACCCTACTGACGTCCCAAGTAGGTCACCTATATACCCCATCAGCGTCCTGATGGGTCCACTTAATCCCTATCGACGTCCCAGATAGGTCCACTTAATCCCTACAGGTCCACTTATACCTCACTGCCGTACCAGATGAGTCCACTTAATCCCTACTAGCGTCCTAGATAGGTCAACTTATACCCCACCAACGAACCGGATGAGTCCACTTGTATACTTAAAGTATTTCTAAATCTCTTTAAACATTCGAAAGCAGCAATATCATGTACTCAATATATCACTAAAATCATTAATATGAATTTCACTGAAACCATTAATAACAGTCACTTTCAATAACATTTTAAAAATAACCAATCAAATATTTGGGCTCAAATTTAGAAAGGTAGCAGTTCGTAAAGATATTCTAGCATAATTGCCGATCTAATATGTATAGAAAAACTCTTAAAGAAATTCAAAAAATACGGAATTATCACAATTTATGGGATGTTAATTTGCAAATAAACATTTCACAACAATGCTATACTCAAATGCAAAAATATCAATTTTCAGATAATAAGGCAGTTATTTGCACATGAAATTTACAATGTCTAAATATTTAAAAACAGTAGAAAGAAATCTCACAATTTTACTAAAAGCAGAAATATCACATTTATTTCTAATAATTTGATAGTATCTAAAATTTTCTAACAATAGACAAGAAAAATAAATAAATTTATTTTTCTAAGAATTTATAGCATTTAAAATTTCTAACATAGATAAAATATCACAATTTTTATTAAAAAGATTATTTTTCAAGATAATGAGGTCGCGTGCGTATAAAATTTATCGCGTGCACATAAAATTTGAGAGGGAGCTTCCGATAAAAAATTCGGTTCGAGAGAAGAGTTCACTGTGTTTCGACCAGAGAGAGAGATCTCAAAATTTTCTAGGGTGAGAGTGCTCACCTCCCCTATTTAAATTCTTATAACGTATTATTATATTATTTTATTAAGCTCTACCTCATACTTGAGGTGTCGCGTTAACAGTCTGTTTTTAACATATGAAAACCACGTCCACTAAAGGACGTGGCAAGCAGCAAGCAAGAGTTTAAACCAAGTAAAAACTTTTGAAAATAGTGATGGTCCCTGAGGACCATCACCTATTTAAAAGTATCTTTTTTTTTTTTTTTAAAAAATGTTAGGATTGTTACACTAATATTAGTACTAGTGATGTGTCCAACACACCCAAAACAAGTCATGATGATCAAGCCAAAGCTGAAGATACCTCTGAAACCCACCAAACTGGTTTAGAAGAGAAAGATTTTGTCGTGGTTGTGACTCCACCTGACCCCCCTTTGCATAGGTCTTCTCTTATTTCTAAACCTTTATCTAGACTTCAAGATCTTTATACTTACCATGCAGTTTATTATCCTGATCAAAATCATATTTGCTATGAAAATATCTCTCTTGGATATTTTGCTATTTTGAGTTCTATTTCTAATAATTCTAAGCCAACTAATTTTCAAAATGTTATTTCTCAACTTGTGTGGAAGAAAGCTATGAAAGATGAACTTCAAGCACTTAACAAGAATCATACTTGGGACATTGTCAAATTACCTAAAGGAAAGAAAGCAGTTGGATATGGATGGGTTTTTAAAATAAAATATGGTAGTGATAGATCTGTTGAGAATCATAAGACCAGATTGGTGGCCGTAGGAGTCGACTATAAAGAGACTTTTGTACCAGTTGCCAAGATGAATATTGTTCGTATTCTTTTGTCTATCGCGGTTAATTATGGGTGGTCTCTATGTAAGATAGATGTTAAAAATGCCTTCTTACATCGGACCTTGAAGAAGAAGTCTATATGAGTCTTCCTCCGGGCCATTCTTTGGATCCGAATAGTATACATGGGATCCGAGTTTGATCTGGGTTCAAATCGGATCCTAGATATTCGAATTTGAATATGGATCCGAATAATTTACATCAGATCCAAATTTGGACCTGGATCCGGATTACATATGCTATTTAAAAAATATATATATATAAAATAAAAATTTACTATTTAAAAAAAATTGGGTTGAAATCCGGATCTGGATCCAAATCGGATCCACCTGCACCCAAATTCGATCCAAATGTTAATTCAGATCAGACTTTTGGATTCAAATCTAAACTTGAGATCCAAATTTTTTATCCATACTCGGATCCAAAAAAGGTCCGAAATCCAAGTTTCAAATGCATATAGGATCAATTCTCACCCCTAAGTAGTAGCCTTCCATTCTCCTCTCCCTCTTCCACGCAATGGCTTGCTGGTTCTCTATCGTATCCATGCCCTTTTCATTAAACGTCACCATCCAATTTTCTCTCTCTAAAAGGCTCCTCGCACACCCCTTTTCCCATTCTCTCTCTACATTACTCTTCTTAAATTTCAACGTGCGAACAGTTTACACTCGACCTCCAACTCGTTTGAGAGACCCAAAAAAATTAAATTACCGAGGTAGACATCAAAAGTATTGAAGGAAAAATCTGGTGGTCTAACAGGGGAGCGTTTAGTTAGATCGGAACGGGTTACAGGCCAACCAATTTTTTGTCTGATTGGGTATTTTAAAATATATATATATATATAAAATCTTAAAAAATAATGGATTGTTTATAATGTATTTTTTAATGTTTGGATATTTCTGATTGAATTCAAAACTCAATTCGCATGTTCATATAGCTATATTTATTTCTGAAAATCTTAAAGATCTATTATACTTGGGCCAACCGCAGCCCTATCAAAAAAAGTAAAGCCTTACATCAAAACCCACCGAAAATTATAGCCGTCGAAAACTTTCAAATTGATCATCTAGGCATTGACCATTATAGTTGTGATAATAATAATAATAAGATTTCAAGCCCTAAAAATAATGATAAATGATCTCATAGGACACTCTCCTACCCATATCTGTAAGACCCCAAAAGATCACCAATAAATTTGACACGCACATCCATATGATAAATTTTTTAGAGATCCGTGTCAAATTTAATGGTGATCATTTGGAATCCTACGCACATGAGTGGGAGAGGATCCTATAGGATCATTACTCAAAAATAATATATGTTATAACATATGATCGAGACCATCCATTTTACCCTAAAAATAAGCGTTTATAGATCTGCAAGATATGTACCATTTTTTCAACTTTAAATTCAATTGTTGGTGTTGAAAATTGATTTCATAATCATCATGGAGATTTTGAATGCCCAAAGTATTTTCCAGATGAAGATTCAAGATGAGTCTTAGTTTTTTACAAAAAGTCTAGACCTTATAGAAACTACATTATTTATTTATTTATTTATCTAAACATAACCTGCCAATGACTTAGACTCAACTCAGGTTCAAGTCCAACTGAAACCTACTTGGTGGTGACCCAAGTTGGGGTGACCTGACCCGACCCGAATAGTTTACACTCCTACCGTCAAATCGTTTGAGAGAGACCCACAAAAATTAATTTATAGAGGGAGACCTCAAAAGTCATTAGGATGAAGATAGCCTCTTGAAATTGGCTTAATCTCTAGTCTCAAAACACTCAACTTGAGTGAAACTAATTTTATGGTTGGACCTATACCAGCATCTCTTAGACAACTTTGGGCTCTTGAGAGTCTAGACCTTTCTTGGTGTGTGTGTGCAATTCTAGCATCCTATCTCGGCTTGGGATTTGCAAGAACCTAAAATACTTGTACCTCAATGACAATAACTTAACCGGTTCTTTACCACCATCTCTTGTTGGATTGAGTAGAGTTTCTGAATTCGGTATCTCTAACAATGGTATTACCAGTGCTATCCCTGCATATATTTTCACCAATTGGACTGATCTAACAAGATTGCATCTCGCAACGAACTCACTCGCAGTATCAATCCCACCGGGATTTGATCTTCTCAAAAACCTCCGATCCCTATTAATTTATTCGAATAAGATTTCAAGGCCTATCCCTATAGAAACAGGGAATCTAACAAGACTTGAGTTCTTGTATCTTTTTTATAATGAGCTCAATAATGGTTCACTCCTCTCCTCCATTGGAAATCTTTCCAGGCTTGTTAACTTGCACCTACATCGTAATCATCTCACGGGGTTTACTTCCTACAGAACTGTGGAACCTCGTAGCAATTGAATCTGTACATGTGGGGGTAAATGATTTTCAAGGGCCATTACTTCCTACACCTTACTCCCAAGACCCAAAGCTTCTGGAAATGAGTCATCCCAAATTGCTGAACCTAAAATTCCTTGGTCTCAGGAACAATCAATTTTTCAGGTTCTATACCCAGAGACATTGCGGGAGTAATGCCAAACCTAAAATATTTGTGGGTCACGGATAATCATATTACTAGCTCCATTCCCACCTCTATAGGAGACGTGATGAATTTGACCTTGTTTGATCTTACTGGAAATAAATTGATGAGACCTATTCCGACAACTTTGGGAAACCTAACTGATCTCCAGTATTTAAACTTGAATAACAATACATTATCAGGAAAAATCCCACCTTCATTGGAAAATTGTTCCAAACAAAAAATATCTTGATCTCAGTGAGAATGAGTCATCTGGGACCATCCTGTCATGGATTAGCAAAAGCATCAAGTCCCTTTATGTCCTTCAACTAAGATCCAATGTGTTCAGTGGGGCGATTCCTGGGGGGATCTCACATCTATCTCTTCAAGTGCTAGATCTTTCATTCAATAATCTATCAAGTACCATCTCTGATATTTTTAACAACTTAACAGTATTGATCACGTCCGTGATTGGCAAAACCATTTGAAAAATATCGAAAGGTGTTATTCTATGGGAAGTTTGGAAGGAAAGAAATAGAATGGTCTTTGAGGGTAGCTCTTTGCCTTTTGAGAGACTATTAATTACTATCAAACAATCGATTTGGTCCTGGTTGTCTATGACAAAAGAGGGATGGGGTATCTCCAAGGTTGATGTTATGGCTAATCTTAGTAGTCTTTTTCTTCTCGAGTGTGTTAGAAATAGACCACGAAGTTTTTGGACTGCACCTTCTAATGGAAGCTTGAAGCTTAACTTTGATGGTCATTCCTTAGGTAACCTGGGTGTAGCTGCGATTGGTGGTGTGTTGAGAGACTGTTTGGGTAACATTCTTTTTTCTTATGTTGGTCCGATAGGGATTAAAACTGCAAATTTGTTGAACTGAGTGCTCTACTGAGTGGGGTGAAAATTCTGGTTGATAGGAAACTTGGTAAAAACTGCTGGATTGAAAGGGACTCTTTGAATGTCATTAGATGGTGCAAAAAGGAGCAGAAAGTTCCTTGGGAGCTTCGTTCCCTATGGTTGCAGGTCATGGATTTGATGGAACCTATGACAGTCTCCTTCTCTCATGCTTATCGTGAAGCTAATTCTTTGGCTGATTCTTTGATTAAGGGGGTGCTTCTCTACCTTCTCTTGTTATCTCCTATAATGTAATTTCTTTTTCTTAGTCATTAATAAAAGCTAAGAATATTTGTCAAAAAAAACAGCAATCATCATGTCCAATAAATCAAAGAATTACATAATAAATGTGGAATTTTATGGAGAATTCATGGATTATATTCATGGAAAGGTTAAGATATGTGCAAATGGGAAGATGCGGCAATATAAGGAGTTCTCTTATGCTCCGAAAGTTATCAACTTTTTGAGTAATAATTTATCAAGATGGATTCTAGAAGAACCGACAAGATTGAGTAGTTTGCTTATGCTGAACTTGTCCCATAACCATCTCAGTGGAAAGATTGTAGACAACATTCATAAGATGTCACGTTTGCAGCCCCTTGATTTCTCAAACAATATGTTTTCTGAGAAAATTCCTCCGAACATGCCATCTATTACATTTTTGGGGACTTTGAACTTGTCTTTCAATAAGTTATCAGGACCCATTCCCTACAGTGGCCAGATGTCTATATTCGATGCTTCATTGTACTACAAGAACCTACATCTTTGTGGTCCTCCTCTTCCGGAGAAATGCACTTGCAGCAAGTTAGTCGCAAATTCAACCAATAGTAGGGATATGAGAAATGGTCCATTAATGAGTCCATGGTTTTGGATAAGTGTTGGTTTGGGCTTTGGTATTGGATTTGGTGAGTTTTTCTAAGTGATATTTGTTCAAAGGCAATGGTCCTATGCTATTCTTGAGTTCATGAATTGCATTGCAGAAATTTTGATTACGAGATTGCAAACTTTGATCTGCAATTTGTATGGTTTGAAATATTTGAGAAGAGGGGTTTAAAAAGATTTGGTATGTGAAGATGTCAATAAAGGTCAAATGGGTGCAAGTAGTTGTATTTTGCAGAATGTATATTCAATGTCTCCTAAGCTTGTACCATGTCTGTTATTGTGTTTTTGCTTCTTCTTTTATTACTTTTTGAAATGCATCTATTGTGCTTTTATGTTGTGAAAGTTCAGTTCAATGTCAACAAAGAGAGATGTAGAAATGGGTTGTACCCCATAATGTTATCAACTGGTGTACAAAGGTATCCAGGCTACCTTGGTGTTTAAAGTCTTAATGGTTGGAGATTATGGATTTATACAATGATTTAACTGTCTTTCAATCATATTTACCGTGAGGCTAATGGCATAACTATCAATTTGGCGTGTAATGGAGTGGATCAGCATGCTCTGTGATATTAATAAAAGCTCTAGGATAATGTCCAAAAAAAAAAAAAAAAGACAAAGAAGACAACTAGAACGAAATAAGAAAGGCACAAAAGGCTTCTGAAGCAATCAAATCTTCACTATTTGTGTTTCGGGTTTTGATGATACCAAATGGAAAGAGTTTCTCACACGATGTAATTCACCATGACTGCTCTTTATAGCAACGCTAGTAGAAAGAGGTCTTAGGACCAGTGCTAGAAAGAGCGACTCGGGACTGCTCGGCCCAGGCCCCAATCCGAGTAACTCGGCCCAAGTTGGTCCGAGCACTGTAGCCACAAAAAAGTGTTAAAAAAATAAAAATATTAAAAAAAATCCTTAAAAAATAGGAAAATTATGTTTAAAGTAAAATTAAACAAAACACATCTAAATGAAGTTTAAAAATTAGTAAAAAATGAATTTTGACAAAATAAATTTGTGACTGGGGGTGGTATTTTAAAAATAATCTAAAAAGAAGGGAAAATATATCAATAAGTATTCATTGCCAAAACACTTTCCAAACTTTGCCAAAATGATAGAAAACATTAATATATATATATATATATATATATATATATATATATATATATATATATATATATATATATATATATATATATATATATATATATATTACAAATGAATTCCTTGTATTTTTTTATATTTTATAAATTTATTTGTCTATTTTTAAGATCCCCGAATTGGAAACTATAGGGTGGCGAGCCCGAGTTCCTGGGGCGAGTAGCGCGCTTGAGCAGTTGAATACCCTTATTCCCAGCGTTTTTAAAAACGCCGAGTCGAACCGGACTCGCCCGGTTCGACTCGGAAATAGTGAAAAAGGAACCGGATCACCCAAAAATCGGAAATCGTCCGGTTCTAGAGAGAACCGGACGATTCTGTACAGTGAATCGCCGATTCACTGTACGGAATCGGCGAGTCCGAACAGTGAATCGGTGATTCCGTACGGTTTTTTTTTTTTTTTTTTTTTTTTTTTTTTTTTTTTTTTTTTTTTTTTTTTTTTTTTTTTGGTAATCTATGATAGATTTTTTTGTAATCCATGATCGAATTTTTTGGTTTTTTGTAACCCATAATAGAATTTTTTGTAATCCATGATCGAAATGTTTGTTTTCTTTTCTTGTAATCCATGATCGATTTTTTTGTTTTTTTTTTTTTTTTTGTAACCCATGATAGAATTTTTTGTAATCCATGATCGAATGTTTTGTAATATATGATCGAAATGTTTGTTTTTTTTTTGTAATCCATGATTGAAATGTTTGTTTTCTTTTCTTGTAATCCATGATCGATTTTTTTGTTTTTTTTTTTTTTTTTGTAACCCATGATAGAATTTTTTGTAATCCATGATCGAATGTTTTGTAATATATGATCGAAATGTTTGTTTTTTTTTGTAATCCATGATCGAAATGTTTGTTTGTTTTTTTTTAATCCATGATTGAATTTTTTGTTTTTTGCTTTTTTTGTAACCCATGATAGAGTTTTTTGTAATCCATGATTGAATTTTTTGTAATCCATGATCGAACTATTTTTTTCTTTTTTTGTAATCCACGATTGAATTTTTTGTTTTTTTTGTTTGTTTTTTTTTGTAATCCATGATCGAATTTTATGTAATCCATGATCGAATTTTATGTAATCCATGATCGAATTTTATGTAATCCATGATTGAATTTTTTGAAAATTTGTGATTTTTTTTGTTTAATCCATGATCGAATTTTTTTTTGTAATCCATGATAGAATTTTTTGAAAATTTGTGATTTTTTTTTTAATCCATGATCGATTTTTTTGAAAATTTGTTTTTTTTTTTTTTTAATCCATATAATTCAAAGAGAAAACGAGAGAGATGATGATTCTGAGGCCACCCTATCCCAGCCATATTATTCACATATCGAGTCCCAACAGCAACAGTGTAGGGATGAGCACGAAATACTGTAAATTAAATGCTGAATGGCGGTTCATGCAGGGAAAGAACATATCAATATTCGCATATTCATTCAAAAACATGAAAATTCTTAATGGAGTACCCTCATTTTTTATTGAATTCCTAAAAACTAATATTTATAATGAATTTTAATAATTTTTTCGGATTTTTTTGAAGCTTTATTCTGACCGATTCACCCGATTCCGATCCGGATCGCCGATTCGCCGATCCGGATCGCCGATTCGCCGATCCGGATGGTTTTTGAAAAGCCCGATCCGGGTCACCGATCCGGTTTTTAAACCATTGCTTATTCCTCTTTTTTGCTTTTAAGTGTGTGAAAGCGGTTATAAAGGAAAAGATATAGTCGAAGCTAAAATCTGTACAATAATCAGCTCACGAGAGTGATCATTGGTGCATCAGTGACACCAGTATCATGGGGCAATATTTGAAATCATAATTTGAGTCGGAATGAAAAGAGAACCAATTTTGCTGGTTAAGAGATTAGTTATGTTCATCAAAATGAATTACACTGGTTGAAATTAGCTATGCTCATCAAAATCAGTTCTGCTAGTTGAGATAATTTATTCTAGTTAAAATTAGTTATGCTGGCTGAGATAAGTTATGCCAGTTGGAATCAGTTATACTGGTTGACTGTTTGAGATAAATTATGTTGATTGTAGATGTTCTCTTCAAGACACATTGGCCATGAGTGCTGGGATTAATGAGAGTTGTATGATTAGTGAGCCTATTGTGAGAAGGGTGTGGTTTCAATAAGGTTGCAACCTTAACACAATCCAATTAAGGAGCACCTCCAAAATTTAACACAATCCAATTAATGAGCACCTCCAAAATTTATCACATGTAATTTTGATAGGATTATCTGAATATCCATTTTTATATCTAAGTATGAAATCTTAAATTTCAAAAATGGTTAAAAACAAGTAGATCTATAAATATATGAAAATCTTGAAAATAGACGGTCTAGATTATATGTTGCAAGATGCACAAAATCTTTTCTTTTTTGTTCATATTCATACATCTCAATGTCGAGATGATCAATTAGAGGGCTTTTCAACGTCAAACCAACCTTCTACGATAGATTTTTGAGGTGCATCTATAATTCTACATTTTAAGGTTGCAACCTTATATAAATTTTCTCCTTATGAGAATGTTGTATATTGTATAGTTTGAGAATACAATGTCTGATCTGAAATTTGAAATTTTTATGAGAATTTGAATTTCTATTTAATTAAGCATTTGGGCAAGCATTTCATAAGAGGGAGCTTTAACTAACCATATTCACAAGAGCCCGCACTATTATGGATAAGTTATGACAGAAATAAACTAATTCAACAATAAAAAAACAAATAATTCAAATGCAATGTACTACCAAACTTTAACCCTTTTGTGGTGATCTAAAACCATCCATCTTGTTAGTCCTATGATTGGGCAATCACCTAAAAATCACCTTTAGTTCTGAATAAATATCAACCTCTTAATAAGTTGTCCTATGAACAGTTCCATCTTGTTAGTCCAATGATTGGGCCACCATCTAAAAATCACCTATCTTGCTTAATAAATATCAATCAATTCATGAGTTGTTCAAGGGTGAGGTTTGTATATGGTGTCAGCCTTATACTATTGAAGTAAGGGGCACCTCAAAACTAAGTCGAAAATGCAGTTTCGATGCCGCAAAGCCTTGCGATGATATGAAAATCTATTGTGAACCTCAGTAATGAAATTTAAAATTCCAAAAGTACTGACGAGCTAACAGATCTATAAACCCTTGAAAATCTTGAAAATGGACGATCCAGATAATGTATTAAAAAATAAATTACTTTTAGGATGAGAAATCCTTTTTTTTTTCATGTCCATAAATCTAAGATTGGGATGATCAATTTGAAAGTTTTCCAGCATAAGAACAACCTTCACTAGTGGGTTTTTTAGGTGCACCTTAACTGTACACTATACGGTTGAGACCTAAGATAAACTTTTTCCGTTGTTCAATGAACAGTTAAAATTAGCTCATTTCCAAAATTCCAGATTGAATCAAATGACGGACATTGCAGTCCGAAAAATCCAAACATGTTATCAAACGAGGGATTTGCCAACACCAGGTCTCTCAAAACCGAGGAAGACCCCAAGTGTTCCAACTCCTGTGGTTTTCCAATCTGCCTTAATTTTGTACTTTACAAAAATTCCCCAACTTGCCGATATGATGTTTTGAATGAAGCCTTCATTTTTTCTACAATTGATTTTCAATTCATTCTGTTTGTTTATCGTCGAGACAATAATTTACAGATCTTGCTTTTAAAATTTCTCAAATCATTGAGCTAAAGGAAGGGAAAAAGAAAACAAAAAGAAAAAAGAAAACCTCAGTCTTGAGCCTGTAGCATGAACCTATGGTTGCTTGGGCTTTTCCCTTTTCACCCTCTTTATCTAGTGCCGAGTCACGATTTATCGGTTCTTCAAGTGACAAAATATTGATTAGATGTGTTGCAGTCACAGCTTCCTTTTGGGTATCCTCCTAAAGAAAGAAAATATATATATATCAATATCAATATATTCTCCATGACTAAGTAAACAATATATATATATATATATATATATATATAGGGATTGTATACAATGAGACCATTTACCTTTGATACTAGGTGGTCACAATTCCTTACACCCATTTGATATGAAATTTGATAGCTTGGATGTGTCACAAAGTTCGAGAAAATTTCCTTTGAAGTTTGAGCTTGGTCAATGGAATACTTGCAGATACTCAATTTCACATCCAATGGTCATGATTATTGTGACCACCTTGTATCAAAGGCAAGTGTATAAAGATCAATCATCATCATCTCAAATGCATATCCCCAAGAAACACCATTAGATGGGCCTTAAAATAAGGCCCAAGCATGGTAAATGGTGTGCAAGGTGCAAGAGACCCTTTCTTCCAGGTTTCAGCTTTGGAATGGAAATTATGGAATATGGTAAAACGAATTTTATCTGATTCATATTGTTTCCAATTAACACAACCCACATGAGCTCAAAAGGGTCTCCTCTTCCAAATCTTCTCTGACTCCCAAAAGTTTTGCATTGTTCTTCAGTATTCAGATTCCAAACAATCACCTCCATAAGGTGGAATCAAAGAAATTATTTCAGGCACAAGAGAATTCTATAAACATGCAGCTCAAGGAAAGGTTCTATCTGAAGAAAAATGAATAATGAAAGGAAACACAGAAAATTAAACCAAATAGGGCCGACCAGTGCCAAGAAGAAAAGATAACAAAAGATGAGAGAGATTAGAAAGAGGCCAATCAAAGCTTCCAAGACAACAGAGGCAGAAGGGAGCAGGATAGGGTCCAAAAGGGTAACTGATATTTGGAAACATGAAAAGAAGAGCCTAAAATGGACAATCAGATAGATTTTCCATTGAAATCAGAATATCACTAGAAATATATATTCACTAAAAGAAATCCTAGAAATACATAGGAAGTTGGATAAAATAAGACTATATCTGTGGAGAATATTGAGTGAAGGACAGGAAGGCACACCGAACATGGTGAAAGGAAGAAAGGAGAATGGTTCACATCCACAAATAGAACCTGGAGATAACACAAAGCTCGAATCAATATGTGTTTCAAGATAGAAGATGATGCCCAAGATCCACCACAGACAGCATACTGATAGAAAATGCACTTGATATCTAATGCACGATATTTCTAGGTTTCACTCAACTGTAGTACCATGTAATTTAGAGACAAAAATGAAAGGCATACATGCTTCATGACCCATTTTGATGAGAGATCTCCACTATAAAAAAGGGAAAAAATTTATTTAGAGCCGAGGCACTAAACAATCAAATTAGAGCCCACCTCAAAAATTTCACTAGAAGAGGTTGTTTTGATGCCCAAATATCCTCAAATTGATCATGTCGATATCAAGATGCATGCACTTGAGAAAAAAATTGATTTCAAGTTTTGGAAATAGTGCATCTTGTAACACATTTTTGGACCGTCAATTTTCAAGATTTTTAAGTTTTCATAGATCTGCTCGATCTACAATATTTTTTAAGCTTTAAATTTCATAATTAAAGATGAAAATATATTTTGAGGCTATCACAAAGATTTCCAATATTGAAACCATATTTCTCGCACCATTTGAAGGTGGGCTTTACTTTGATTGTTTAGAGCCTCAGCTCTATACAAACCGCACCCATAAAAAAGTATACAAAATTGATAACTTTGACATAAAAGACAACAACGACTACAACAAGACCTTCGCCATGTTCAAATCCACGGTGGTTTTCTAGGTGTCCAGTCACCATTGATTCAAAGGGTTCTCTACCTCAGCCTTTGCCCAAAATTGGACTGCTGTTTCTTCCATACAGCCACAAGCGTTTACCTCAGGCAGCCTTGTGGAGACCTCCTACACTCGGACATCTTAAGCTCAACTTTGATGGTTGCTCCCTCGGAAATCCTGGGTCATCTGGAGTAGGTGCTATCGTCAAGGACCACCTTGGTACAACGGTGGCCTCTATCTCGAAACCTCTAGGTCATGCTGATTCTTTGGAAGCTGTAACAGTTGCACTGTTGGAAGGACTCAAGCTAGTTCAATCCCTAACCTTCCTCTCTATTAGTATTGAGGGGGATTCAAAGAACGTCATCTCATGGGTGCAGATGCCCTCTTCCACCCCACCTCCCTGGTTCCTGGCTCAGTATTTCGATGAGATCTGCATATCTCTTGGAGGCATATCTGGAGAGAAGGAAACCAGGAAACCAACACCTCACTAAAGCAGCGGCATCTTTGGCAGAAAACTAGCATGACTTTTTGGATCGGCGTCTTTTTTTGGGTTGCTCTTCGATTGTAACTCCCAAAAAGAAGGATTCTGTTTCTTTCTCTTTCTTTCTCCCTAGTGCATCAGCTTGTGGTTTGCCTAGCTTCTTGTACTCACATTCTTTAATTCAAGGTTAACTTTCTCAAAAGAATAACGCCCCAATATCAGGATCCCCAAAAAAATAGGTTGGAGTTGAATTTTAGAAAATGGTGAAAAGCGTTAACTTGTGGGTTAGCATTTTTCCGTGAAAATTCTGCACGTATTCAGTTTCTTCCCTCGCGCTAAGAAATTTCCCTCTCTTCCTTCATATTAATTTTTTCCTTCGTGTAACTGGAAGCATGTCTTCTGTTACTGGTGCCCGATGCTGGAGAACCTGCAATGGCCTAAGAGCCAATAATTTGTGATTGAAGAACTCCTCGAATGTTAATCACTCAACTGGATTACGATGTAAAAGGCTTTCTACACATATCAATGCAATCAGGATGTAGTTCCCTAATAACATCTGGTGGAAACTGAAATCAGTAGACTTCAATATGTTCTGAAAAAGCAGAAATTGATTATTTCCATCAAATGGTGGTTTCCTTGTCAACACTCGACAGCCATATATAGCGAAGAACCACACACTGTTTCTGCCAGTCCTTGAGGATGCAGATGCCTGGCGAAACCAAAATCTCCAATCTTTAGCATTGGGTTTTCATTATTTGATGACAACAAAAGATTCTGTGGTTTTAAATCTCTACGGATGAGATTGTTTGCACGAAGAACTTGTAATTCTAAAGCTAAATGCCTCATAAAGTGCCGAGCCTTGTCCTCTGCAACTCTTCCATGGCGTTGAATGTATGCAGCAAGATCACCCCCAATACAATACTCCATTACAAGGAATATTTTGTATTCAAGCACAATTGTTTCATGAAGTCGAATTATGTTAGGGTGATGGATTTGTCTGAGTATTGAAATCTCCTTAAGAAGGTTCTCGCTCAGTTTGTTAGCAAACGTTTTCCTGTCAATCTCCTTTACTGCCACCAACCATCCCTTGTATCTATGCCTCGCAAGCCACACCTCAGAGAACGACCCCTTACTTATCTTTGGCCCAAGTATATAATCCCCAATCAACCTGCACTTTCTCTCTTTTTGATCCATTGCCTCTCGCCCCAAAACTCCGAAAAACTTAATTTCAAAGAATTCAAGCTTTAAGGCCATTTTCTCTATGAGGAAAACAAAAAAAACCCAATTTCATGAAAGAGAAGAAAAAAAACAGATTATGACCCCACAGGAAGAACTCGAGTCAAGTTAAGATTGGTATTTACAGGAAGACTCAATTGCAGAGGTGGGAATGGGGGTGAAGAAAAGACCCATGCCACGACCCAATTCCTGAAAAGTGAAACAGAGACGCTTTGGAAGTGGACTTTGAGGAGAAGCATATCTTAGAGGAAAAGTGATTATAATGAGAGTTAGAGAGATAGAGAGAGAGAGAGAGGAAAGGAGTCCTTATACACATCAAACTCTCTGATACATATCAGGAAAAGTCTAAAATACAGGTAGATAGTCAAACATGCACACAAAAAAACATATCAAGATAATATATAATTTAGATATATAAAAAAATCCCATGCCTTTATTTGGATTTTCAAAAATTTGAATATTCTAATTCTGTTTTGTCAAACAGACCCTTAATGTTCCATTGTTATCGTTTAACCAGTCCCCAATATTTACTCTAGTTATATAGACTAGTAAGCAAACTTTTCAAATTTTTTTTCTTTTCTTTCAATTATCATCAGTTAATGTGAAGATGACACCGCGCTTCAAGATGCGTTTCGCCTAATAATCTTATGTATACTTTTGATAACCAAACCACATCGAACACACACACAATTTGCATGTCAAACTGCATGGAGTGAATGCAGACACAGTTAAAAATAGTCAGCTATGCTATACAAATTTTGACGCTCTAAAGGATTGATAATAGAGGAAACGTATAGTTTACCTCATGGATCACTCATCTTGATGTATAAATTATTGCCAAACAATGTCACCCATAAATCTCAGCGCTGGAACACCTCTGATCTCGACATCAACGAGCGGAGCTTGAATTAATTTCAAGCCCATGAGTTCAGGATCGCTTTGGATCATGTCAAGAGCACGCAACTGATCCTGCAATAAATACACGCCCAGAATAGGAAGCTCAGACTGTGATTTTGCTCATACTCAAAAGAAAATAGGATACTATTCACTGATCTAATATACCAAGAGAGAGCATACTATGACGGGAATCTGGGAAGAAAAAAGTCCCTTGGATCATCACCGTCGATTAAAATGACGATGATGGACAGAGAATGCAACCACCAGACCCAGACATGATCCCATTGATGTTCTCTCTCTCTCTCTCTCTCTCTCTCTCTCTCTCTCTCTCTCTCTCTCTCACACACATACACACACACAGTCTTCAACAGCTGATGATAACCAAAGGGACTATGGTTTCCTTATCACACTGGATTTCGGTAAATTTCCTCATGGGGAAACAGGTATTCGACAAGGAATCATCAACAATGAGCTTCAGCTAAAAGGTTGTCGCCAAAGCAAGCTCAGATGTAAGCGTCCATATTTCCAAAGCGCAGTCCAGATTTTATGTCAATGAACAAGTCAAATAGAATGAATAACACAACATAAAAGCACCAGCAGCTGTTCTATGGACAGTAACATTTGAGTCCCAAAAATAGATGTGCATGAAGTAGGGAAAGCAAAGAAGACACTGTCCCTCAATTTATAAGTTTGATCGACCTCATCTACCTTTCTTTTCATAGCACAAAATTTGCAGTCTGATGCAGATGGTGGTAAGACTTGATTAACAATAAGTCTCTTGACGGGAACATTTTCCTTTCGTAAGGAAGCTCTCAACCTCGATGATTCACTGACAGCCATGACCTTGTGTGCACAGAGGAAATGCCTGATATAAGTTTAGGAAACCAGCTAGTACAATCCATTATGCATTCATAGTATAAACGCATGCATCCATTGCTCAATGCTTGATTACAGTATATAATATAAAGGGTGCGGTTTGTACAGAGCCGAGGCTCCAAACAATCAAATTAGAGCCGCCCTTCAAATAGTGTCGAGAAATATGGTTTCAATACTGGAAAGTTTTGTGATAGCCTTAAATTATATTTTCATCTGTAGTTATAAAATTTAATGCTTCAAAAATACTATAGATCGAGCAGATCTATGAAAACTTAAAAATCTTGAAAATTAACGGTCCAAAAATGTGTTACAAGATGCACTATTTCCAAAACTTGAAATCCAATTTTTTCTCGTGTCCAAGCATCTCGATGTCGAGATGATCAATTTGATGATATTTGGGCATCTAAACAACCTCTTCTAGGGAAAGTTTTGAGGTAGGCTCTAATTTGATTGTTTAGAGCCTAGGCTCTATATAAACTTTTCCCTAATATAAAAGAATGTGGAAAATGTAAAACACTATGCATATCTGTTGTAAAACTTTAAATAATGATAAGGGCATATGGAAGTCAAGTGCGCAATTTCCTGTAAGCCAAATGATGTATCCATAAAAAGATAAATCAAATACAATCAGCGAGAAAAAATTAAATCACTCGACATTACTAAACTGCATAAACAAACTTTGGATCAAAGGAGGCCAGACTTAAAACTAAAATAAGTCTTATACCCTAATACAAAGTCTAGAAGACCGATAAAAATTCATAATAATAATCGAAGTCACTTTGTGAATTTCTTTGTTGTTAATAAATTCCTATATAGTGCTCTTATTTTTTGTCTCGTGAATCAATTATTTGGATTTAAGAATTATTGTAGCAACATATTTAGTTTCGTGCGATAGAGAATGATTTATTCTCTTCTGATTTATTTCTCTTTTATGTTTCTATTTCATCATGGCCAATGTTATTAACCCCGGACCTCACCAGCTGGTTCAGACTGGAGACCAGTGCCCTGACCAGTCAGTTCAGAGGTCCCGAACAGGTTGGGCATTCAGACTGGTTGAGCCAGTGTGTACCAGCCAGTCCAAAACGGTTTTGAGCAAGTTTTTTAGCATTTGTTATATTTTCTTGTTTATATTTTTCATGCGGTCTTATAGCTGGTTCCTAATATTTTTTTTTTTTTTTTTTTTTTTTTTTTCTAATTTTTCTAGATGTTCCAGATTTTTCTATTTTTATTTATTTTAAATTTAATTTATTTTTCTAAAATTTTTTCTTTCTTTTGACTAGTCCAACCAAATCAGTGCCCCAGCTGATTTTGACCTCTGATCTTGTCTTAAAAGCATTGATCTCGGCACCTTTGCAAGCTCACTTTTTACTTTGTACTAAATTACTGGATACGTTTTTCAATGCTTCGATCTTATCAGGTATACTTTTAGTATTCTCATTATGTGGTTTCATTCTTTTATGGAAGTCACCATTGAGCCTCAACCTTCTTGTTGACGTGAGTTCGTTACCCCCAGCCTGCTACCAACCACTAATGATACAGTATGGGATTCATGAGTTTTATATAGTATACTTTCAACTTTGATGTTGTTTCAATATTCTATGCGATAAAATCAAGTGGTCTGGAGGTTGGGGGATCATCTGGATTCTTGACCAATTTGTTTTGGCAGCGGCCATTATAATGAAAGTGAATCTAGCTTGAAGTTTTGGAAGAGCAATTCCTAAAATGCTGGAGCTCTTTTTTGCCTAAATTTCAGTGGAAGAGTTCTTAATATTCTGTCACTCATGGTGTTATGGAAAGCTTGTATTTTCTGTGTGATAAGTTAAATTGAAGATTGATGCTACTTCCTCGAATGGAAATTGTCAAGCAACATTTTGGGCCTATTTTCTAACGTAGTTTCAGGGGTTCCTTCACCTGTCAAGTTACTTTTAGGGAAAGCACAATTAGTGGCACGCCCATTGAGCATGGAAACACAACAGACAGCTGTTTACACTCACAAATGGTTTAATATGGCGAATACAGAGTATGATGGTCAGATTGAATCCAAATTTTAGGGCCACTCCTGACGGGCAGTCCAATTGAGATCTTTCTGTTGATTCCAGAAGAAAAAGGAAGGGTGAAGTTTACCGTTGGGATTGTTACAATAACAAACTCTGTTGAGTCTGTATCACGGAAAAGCTCTCGCACCTTCCCCATCCTCTCCCTTAGTTGCTCTAGCTTGTCAGACTGCAGATAGAAACCAATTTTTTGAACATCATGTTTATCATTTGACATCAGACCTAATAAAGGTCAATGGGCTAGACCCTTACCGAACTGTCTTGGACCTCTTCTTTCCCAAAAACAGATTTAATGGCAGATGTCGCTGAAGCAATCTTTTGCTTTAGCTGATAAGGATAAGAAAGATGAAAACATTAGAAATATGTAACATGCAAACATTAGTTGAGAAGTCCCATATCAAGACCTACGTAAATCAGAATTTAGCATTTCCAATGTGCAGAATAACGATTAGAAGAACATGCATATCATGGATATCACCAGTGTTTAAAAGATCGGACCTGTGGGTTGAATCAGTCACCCATCGTTCCTAGTCGAACCAGCCGGTTCATTGAAAAAACTGAAAGCCAAAAAAAAAAAGAAAAAAGACAAGAGAAAACGAAAAATTGCAAAATAATCATTTTCAGTTAATAGAATGAAACGTGATGTTGAAAAACAATGAAAGAACGGATTGGGTATTTCAATCAATAGAATATGTCGAGAAACGATTCAAAAAGATGATTCCTTTTCAACATACTGTAAAACAATGATGAGAAATATTGTTTCAAAAAAATGTTGAAAAATCGATTCTAGTTGTTGAAACCAACTTTGTTTAAATCAATTCAAACTGAAATGCTGAGTTTTTTTAATCCAAAAATGGCTTAGATCCAAAAATTTTGTTCCTAGATATGAAGGGAGCTAGGCGAATATCAATTTGTCAAAAGATAGATGAGAGAAGGTTCAAAAAATGGGGGAGAATCTATGGTTTTTAAGCTCTGTCTCAAAAAACATAAAAGAAAAAAGCTTCTTTGATGACTCCCGATTTCAGAGGGCAGTCAACTACGGCAGTTCCAAATCAAATCGTCAATGTTTTAATCACTGGATATCACTCATCATCAAAGCCTTTTCTCAACTATTTGGGGTCAGCTACACGAATCCTGATCCGCCATTCTGCCCTCTCAAGAGCCACACTAGATATTACCAGTGAACAAAAATTCGGCCGCCCGGCCGCCTAGGCAAGGCGTAGCCTAGGATGTGGGTCTCGGTGGGCATGCCTAAGGCGGGCGCCTAGACAATCTGGGCGCCCACATAGTGCCATCCCTTCAATAAAAATAAAAATCAAATCCATCCAAACAAAAATCAGGCTTGTTATTGCCCCCTTCTCTCTCTCTCTCTCTCTCTCTCTCTCTCTCTCTCTCTCTCTCTCTCTCTCTCTCTCTCTCTGGGGTCCATGTGCTCTCTCTACATATGACAAGAAGAAGAAGAAGAAGATGGACTCCAAGTGTTCGATGCGGCCTCTCTCTCCCTCACACACACACACAAAGATATAAAGGACCCATATGCTCCCTCTTTATGGGCGTGTTTGATAACAAGAAGTTAGGGGGAGGAAGAAGGAAGTTCCCCATTACTGTACAACTCCCGTGTTCGATGCACAAAACTTATACAATAAAGAAGCTCCCCTAGAATTTCCTTACTCCCTTGTCCTTAAGAAAAAAGGTCTCATATAAATCGATGGAACTTAAAATAGGAACTTGGCCCTCGAAGAGGGCTTCTTCTTCAAACCCTATTCTCAAAAGCCCACATAGCCTCGCTACTTATACTTATATTTATATTTATATGGTTAATTTATATTCGTATTATATTATATTATATTATATATTTATATATTTATATATTTATATTGTATTATATATAATGTATACATCAAAGATCAGCATTGAGCCCATACCTCTTTGTCTTAGTTATGGACAACTTAACTAGGCACCTACATGATGAAGTACCAAGTTGCATGTTGTTCGCAAATGACATACTTTTGATCGATAAAACCCAAAACGGCATCAAAACGAAGTTAGAACTTTGGCGGGATGCTCTATAATCCAAAGGTTTTAAAAGCAGTCGGACTAAGACAGAGTATATGGAATGCAAGTTTAGCGATTATAGGAGTAGAGACGATGAAGTAGTTAAAATTGACGGCCAGGAAGTACAAAAAAGGCTGCACTTTCGATATCTTGGTTTGATAATCCAAGAAAATGGAGAGATTGATGAATTTAACTGTGGCACAAATAGGCGATAAGATGAGAGAGAGTAGATTTAAGTGGGCTGACCATGTGTGGCGCCGACCAAGTACAACACCTATTAGGAGGTGCGAGTTAGTTCAAATGGAAGAACTTAAAAGGGCAAGGGATAGGCTCAAAAGGACGTGGTTGGTAGTAGTCCAAAAAGATATGGGAACTTATGGCCTCACTGAGGGTGTAGCCTTTAATAGAGCAAAATGGTCGACCACGATTCATGTAGTCGACCCCAATTATTTGGAAAAAGGCTATGATGATGATGATGATATATAATGTATATTATATATTATATTATGTTATTCATATATGTAATATATCTATTTATGTAGTATAATATATTTATATAATCTATATTTTATTGTATAATATATAATATATTCTATTATATAATACATTTTATTTATGAAATATATAAATAACACTATAGTATAAATATATATTAATAAAATAATTATTATATTGTATTATATATATTATATTTATATTTAAATTAGTAATATATATTTGCATTATATAATATATATATATGCAATATAATTATATAATATATTTTATTATATAATATATTTTATTTATGTAATATATATTTATAATACTATAGTATAAATATATATTAATAAAATAAGTATAAAATATATATTATATTATGTTATATATATTATATTTATATTTAAATTATTAATATGTATATTTGCATTTTATAAAATATATAACTATATATTTTTGAAAATTAATATTAAATAGTATTTATATAAATTACAACTATATATTTTTGGTTATAAAATTTAAATATTGCATCTATAGATTTAATCAAACACAATACCTAAAGTCTCCTAGTACTCCAATAGGTTGTCAAAGTAAGGTACCTAGAACTTCTTTAACATTCCAAAAGGTTATCAAACATAGAGACCCAGACCTTCCTTCCAGATCTTCTTTCTTCTCAGCAAAGAAGAACTTCCAATTTCCAAGGAGTGTTTACCTTCCAATTTTAGAACAGGCCCTACATGTAAGAAGAGGATGACCTCCAAATGTTCGATGCGAGATACCTCTCTCTCATAGACTTTCTCTCTCGCGACATATCCTCCAAGCATTCAAGACCTTTCTCTCACAAATATAGATCCAAAAGAAAAAAAGAGGATGATGTTTAAGAATTTCATGCAAGACCTCACATGCGCATACACACACTCTAAACACATGTACACACACAAACACATACTAAACACACACACACATTCACAAAACATAAACACAAAAAACAACACATGGCCTTCACCCCAACCCCTTCCCTTTGGGCCGCCTTTGTGTCTGGACGCACACCTTGGCGACTAGGCGGCCCAGAGCCTTGGCTGCCTAGGCGGCCGCCTCCACCTTTTTGAACATTGGATGTTACTAATATTTTATAAAAATTAGCACTATTCTGAGCTTCAACGAGCACTATTGTTCTTTGTATGGTCAACAACCAGAACCCCATCTGATGAAGCTCTGGTTAAGCACTCAAGTGTAACACATTGCACAGAACTTGTAAGATGTCATCATGACCTTCAATTCTAACTAAAAGAAAATATGAATTTGAGATGGGTATGGACATTGGAAGAAAAAAACAAAATTGATAATATGAAAGCTGCATCAGTATTGACACAAATATCACATATAGGCTGAAAATACCTTCATTATTTTGCCTATAGATTTATCCAAGAAGTCCGGGAGGGAGAGAAGCCTGAGGGTGTGACCCTAACAGAAAGTTCACAATGTCAATAAAATAAGAAATGTCAGAAACTTTCAAAGGAAAAAATGATATATGACCTTCACTTACTGTTGGTGCAGTATCAAATATGATACGTTTGAACATACTATATTCTGGTGCTTCCACGAACTGCATAACCTGCCAACCAATTTCCAGATGTTTAAGCACAGTATGATTGATCTCTTATATTGAATATAGCATGAAATTAGAAGAATTTAGGCAAACCTTTGAGATTGCAATGGCCTCATCAAGTCCAGGAGGAGGGGTATCTAGCAATTCTCCTAGCTTTAAGTCCCCTAGCTTGAGGCATAGCAGAGATATCACTGTCTTAGCACAAAATGGAGAAAATGCAATGCTGATTCACACACACAAAAATGCATTGGACATTGGTAATTATCACGTGTCAAATAAGGTAGCATGAGTACAATGATTTTGAAGTTCCCATACCCATACATGAGAATCAGATTCCTAAAACTTATAAATTAGTCAAGTAGTCCAAAGTCTTTAAATTTCTGATCAAAAAATTATGAAAACCAGAAGGAAGCTAGGTTGTGTATATATGGATTCATTGTTTTTTGTATATATGAATCATTGTTTACTTGTTTCCCAACCAAAATCATATTTGGCCATACTCTTGCAATGGGCTTTTGCAAAAATGAACATACTCTTGCAATGGGGTTTTGCAAAAATGGCCACATTTCCTTCTCAGATCCAACATTTCACTTCTCAGACAAGGGCTCATCGTTCCAAAGATGACCAGAAATCCACAAGGCCTCTCAGGAATATCACAAATGCATCATCAGCAGGAAAATTATGTTGATTTTCTACCTTTAGGGCCTCCACTCTACAAGTAGGAAACTTGACAAAAATACATGTGAACTTAGACTATCTACTTCCCATATCTCCACTTGTACAATAGAAATGGAAACTAAAGAAATTGGTCACATTCCTCTTACCACACTACTGTAACTTTGAGTTATCAACTGTACAATTCATGGAGCAGCTTAAGAGTAAAAGATCAAAGTATTAGAGTAAAAGATCAAAGTATTCTTTAAACTGGGGCATGATATATATTGTACCTGATCCGCAAGTGCTCCCAGGCCCATACCATCGATAAAATCTTTGACTCCACTCCCCCCGTTTTTCTGACTTGCACTGCGAAATTCTTCACGAGCTTTCTCGGGATTTATCTGTCAAGAAGCAAACTTTTACTTTCAGCAACAGAAATTTTTTGCAAAAAAGGCCACTATAAAGAATTTTAATAGATGTCTATTCTTGCATACCTCAAGAGCAAACAGTGGAGAATCCAGTCCCTCAACAGGAACAAGTGTCCCTCCAGTTAAATCCTAAAACAACAAAAGACTTCTTGAATCATTATCCAATCCAAGTTGAGTCCTTAAATTCTAGACACATAAGGAAAAAGAAAATTGTGGAGAAGAAGAAATTATAATGTGTACCTGGGCAAAAGAATCGCTTAGCGAATGTGCAGGGTCAGTTGATACCACAATGGTAGGAAACCCGTGATTTGCAAATTTAACAGCGAGAGATGCAGCACAACTAGTTTTACCGACACCTCCTTTCCCTCCAAGCATGTAGTATTTGCGCTCAGTCCCCGCTGCCATCTCATCAAATCCTGCCACAGCTTCTGCAGGAGTAGCTATTGATCGGACTGCAATAAGAGAATTGCAGTGTGGGATATATTGTTCCAAGCCAGTGTAACCACTTAACAAGACAAAATAGTGAGATAGACCTTTAGCCAAGAATGAAGATATATGATAGAGATAAGAAAGAATTTCTCTTTGAATTAGCTTAAATGCTTGTTTGTATATGTTCAGAAAATTTTCTTACATCGTAAAGATAAAGAATGACTTTAAAGGTTATTGAGAAGAACATTTTCCATGGATAAAAAAAGAGTAGATCTCCAAGATCCAACTTATGCTAGACACCATCAAGAAGCAGTATGGTACAATCCATTGGGTAATGGAAAACATTATACATTTGGGTCACTACTGTCAAAAGAAATGATGCATGGTGATGGAGAGACAGCTAGACATACCAGAACAGGAGATAATCCCAATGTTGGATCCACAGCCTCCACCACCATCTATTATTTCAACTGAAGATGATGATTTCAAGTGACAGTGCTTTTCCACAGTCCAGAGGATTATAATCAAGTACCCATTTCATTACCTCCCATATTATTTGCCAAGTTTTTTTTTTTTTTGAAGAGAAGGTCAACTGCATTAAAATAATAAAGTTACATTTTTTCTAATCCTAAAGAAGGCAAGCCCACAGATTGGGTGCTCAGACAACAAGAGTTAAAGATAGGGAGAGAGAAGAAGAGATGAAGAAAAAATAGAAAAACCTAAAGAAGAAAAATGGGCAGAGCCTACATATGTATAAAAGATGTTAGAGATAGGGAGAGAGAACAAGTGAAGAAGAAAAAAGAGAAAAACCAAAAGAAGAAAACATGGGCAAAGCTCTAGATATGTATAAAAGATGCGCCCTCGTATCGTGAAACAGAGGGCCTTGAGGTTAGAGACAAGGGCCGCCAGTAGTGGTAGCTGACCGTGATGAAAAGAAGACCTCTCCGAGCTGACAGTAGTGAGGTTTGGACCTCAGCAACCTGATCAAAGAAATTGTGAGAGCATCTGGCCACTGCAAGTTGGTAGAGAAACTGGTGGCTCTGTTTTCTGGTGAGAGAGCTGATGAGAGCACTAGGCAGTATAGTGCAGCGTACCCCACAGTAGTAAACATTGAGAACCATAATGCAAAAGAGAGGTTAATGTGGAGGAATCGAGGATAGGTATGAAAATGAGATTCCCAAGGAGGTTGCATGAGGAGGTGCCGTTGTAGTCGATGACGATGTCCAAGGGACACCAACCGCCCAAAGCGTAATGCCCCTCCCTAGATTGTCTATTCCCATATTTTGAACTTGTGTGTGGATGGGTGGAGGATGAAAAGAGGGAGTATGTGATCCTCCCTAGATTATTTATTCCCCTATCTTGGAGTTGTGTGTGGATGGGTGGAGAATGAAAAGAGAAAGGATGAGAGAGGGAGTATGTGATGTGCTTCTGCAGTGGATTTAGTGGCTGAAGGGGTTGGAGCCGGCTTGGTAATTGAGGTGGAGCTACAGTGAATTTAGTGGAAAAAAGGTTGGAGCTGGCATGGTCAAAGGGGAATTGGAGATAGAGAGATAGATAGAAGAGGGAAATGGGTGCGCGAGAGCACTGCAACTGTGATAGAGTTTTGATAGGAGGTTTAATGGGAGTAGAAATGGAAGAAGGGATTGAGGGGTATACCCAGCCCAATAAGTGGGACACACCCTAGCTTAGACATGAACTCATCGTGAGTATACCCAGCCCAATAAGTGGGACACACTTTCTGCTTTTCATGTTCATATAACCTTGCACTGTAAAAGTCATAAAACAATAGAAAGTACGTCATCCCCGCATTAAAACTAGGAGCAGAGGTCCCTATTTCTAAGTACGAATATTGGAAGTTTAATGCAGAACAATGTTCAAGAGGATGGGAGTGGCTGCCCAGTGACCTAAGCAGCCACTGCATTTTCATTTTGTTTTCTTTTTTTTTTGGGGGGGGGGGGGGGCTTTCAAATTTCCAGCCTATTTACCTATAAACTAAAATTTGTGTTTAAAAAACTAAAACTTCGAAATTGCCCAAAATTTTACATCCATTAGGCATGTAAGTCAAAAATAAAAAGTTGCATAACATAAATTTACATCCATAAGTACTTCAAACATTTCTTCAAAGTTCAGAAGTTAAAGTTCAATACATTTCAAAGTTCCAAAATCCAAACTTCCAAACATTCAAAACAATACATAAATTTTCATCCATTAGCATCATAAATTAGAAACAAAGCCAAACATAGCCAAGAATACGAAACTCTAAAAATAATGTAAAGCCAAACTTCAAAAATAAACACAAGAAAATGATAAAAAACGTAACACAATACTCACAAAAAAATATGAAACCCTGAAAACAAACAATTAAATTTAATAAACTTTTCGAAAACCAATTGAAGTAGGCTTGAAAAAACTCTCTTTTGTAACCTCTTTAGTCCCCCAAAAACCTCTTTAGTCCCCAAAAAACAGCTTTAGTTCCCAAAAAAGTTCTATGTCAAGTGCCTTTCAAGTTAACAAGAAATTGAAGACTTCAAATTCGAATCAATCATTAAAAAACAAAACTTGATTTTGAGCTAAAGATTTTGCTTTTAAGGTACAAGTAGAGTTTTCTAAGGTTTTAGGGTGCCAAAGTGCGTCTCAAATACTATTTCCTGCCTTTTTGAGGAAAAGGGGGGAGGTGGAATTGCCCTCGCCAAAAGGGTCCTGGATGACTAGTCGGCCTCCCAGAGTCAATGTCCCGCACTAGGCCGCATAGGCGCTGTGTGGTGCGGTGAGGCCCAACCAGGTGGCTGGGTGGCCGACTTTTTAAACATAGATGCAGACAGCTTTCGAAAGCATAACTTTCTACATGGATGTCCATTTGGGATGATCTAGAGTAAAATCAAATATCTCTTTGAGTTCCATGACTCTTATCTCTATATATTTTCATAATTCAGATGTTTCTTGAATCGTAGTTGAAATCCTGCTGGAAAAATTTGTAATGAAATTTATTTTCATTACTTGTTATGTTTCTTACTTTCAGTAGAAGTTCTACAAATTGTAGGGCAGAGAACCTAGGCAATCTTCTAGAAGATATTGGGGTCCATAGATTAGAAAGTTAAAGAGTCTCTAAAATTAAGTTTTTTTTTTTTTTTTATTGTTTTGCAAGTTAGTTTCCTTAACCTGATCAAGAGTTTAGAATGATTCTTTTCATGTATTGTAAGGGTCTAATTTCTTAAAACTTTTAAGGAACTAATTACCTAGTTTTGAAAGAATACATAAAATTAGGAAGTTCTAGAAAATGGAGATAGCTTGAGTCCTAAGTCAAATACCGAGGGAATCAAACCTCCATAAATACTAATACATGGCCATAGCCATGTCAATTCAATTTGAGTAACAAAATGTGGATTTCGATTGTGGTGATTTGGTGAAATGCCACCTTTACAAAAAATTCCTCTAACTCTTTTTGTAGAGTGATTGAATCTACAACTCTAGCTTAGAAATGGGAGAGCCTCTTCCTAAATGTTAGGGCGCCTCTTCTTTTGGTAGGGAGACTTCCCAAAACCTTAGCTTGTAGAGTAGAGGTTCTCCCCATGTAAGCTTTGGCCCCTTCTTTCCCCTCTTGTATGGTACATCCCATCTAAGATTCCCAACAAACGTATAGAAGGAGTTCTGTCACCATAGCACTAATGTTGGAATGTGTGAGTTTCACCAGAGTTAGCCACAGCTATCCGACTGAACCTTTCGATGATATCCATCATAGCGGAGGACTCAAAGGCTCGCTTATAGATTCTCTAACTGCCCATCTATATAGCATAGCCTGTCCCTTCTTTAGGATAAGAGTGAGAGTTCCTGACTCATTTGGTTGGCGGGTGCCATCCACCTTAGGTAGATTAGAATAGCTACCCTGACGATATACCTACCCTCTGTAACCTCAAACCTAAGTTCAAACCCTACATTTGTCCTAATTCAGTCCTATAATTTATCTCATCATCTTCCTACCTTACTGGAACTGCTGAATGCCAACAACTTTAACACCTGTCAAAATCCTAAAACTTTACCTTAACCCCATCAAAATCTCCCCCACATGCCAAACCTAAAGTCCTAGACCTTTACATCTCTTATAATCCACTCCTAAAACTTTACCTTAACCCCATCAAAATCTCCCCCACATGCCAAACCTAAAGTCCTAGACCTTTACATCTCTTATAATCCACTCCTATTCAATATAAGACATATACAAAATAATGTGGTACTAGAAAAACCTAAACCCTTTATAACTCATAAATAGCAACCCAGTTAAACTCCTAACATTCCTTTAAACCCTGTCTTTCTAAGCTCAACTCGCATATTACACTCATGTACAAACCAAGTACCACTGATCCTACAACTACATCAATTTTGGTATCAGAGCCAGTGTTCGAAAATTCAGCCGCCCGACTGCCTAGGCAGCCGCCTAGGCACTATCTGGGCGGTGGAATTATGCAGCTTGTCTCTGGGGGCCTGCCTAGGCGAGCAAGGTGCCGCTTAGGCACTACAGTCTGGGCGCCTAGGTGCCACCCAATGACAGTTTGTGAAAGGGTAAAAAAAACCCTCGGTGAGGGTTAAAACAAATGTCATTTTTCCCCCCAAAAAAAGGGGGGGGAGGTATTCTAAACTCCCAAAACAAAAACCGTGGCTTTTAGGATGAGAAAATACCCCCCAAAAACTTTTTTTTTGTAATTTATCAAAAGATCAATAAAGTTTTGATTTTTGCGATTTCTTCCCAAAACTAAGGCAATGGTTCGTGGGTGGATTTATAGCTTCTAGAAGTTGATTTTGAGGAGTTTTGGTGACCCAATAGACGAAGCTTGCACCAACATCGATTTGATTTTGATATTTTTAAAGTATTGTCATATTTGAAAGAGGGTTTTGATTAAATTTTACTACAACATATTATGTTGTGAATTATGCGTTTTTTCATTTACTTTTTTTTTTCTTTTATGATATACTTACATGTTTAGTTGATGACTTGATGTATTTGTTTTTTTCTTTTGCCTTGTTGACTTTGTGTATCGTTTCTAGTCTAGACTTCTAGTTTCCTACCATGATATTTAGGATTTCAAGCATTTTAATGTCTTACAAGTTACAATCTCTTTGAGACTTGTATCTGTAAATCTGTTATCTGATTGTTCTATTACACTTTCGTCTATTTCACGAGGAGTTTGGGGCTCTAAAATTGCCTTAAAAACTCTCAAAGAGTTAAAACCATGTCCTAAGAACTCCCCTAGTTTTTTGTTTGGGACAGGGGGGTTCAATTTTCGTGAGGGCACCCCATCTCTGGGCGAGCGCCTGGGCGACCAGGCACTCAAAACGCCTAGGCACCGGAATCCGCATTTTTTAACATTGATCAGAACAAACCTGGACCAGCCCCTTCACCATATAAAGAACTCTTCCTTCCCATTCTTACTTACATTGAAGTAAAAGTTCCCACCATTCTTAAGGACATAAAACTGAAGGAAGAGGCATTGTAAGGGACAATGCTAAAAAGGGCAGCAAACCAATCGAGTGCTTCATGTATGGAGGACCATGTGTATGTGTGTGTGTGTGTGTGCGTGCGCGTGTGTGACTGGTGGCAAAACGGTGGCATATGCACACCTGCCTTACAAAAAGGAAATGAATTATCCTCGAGGCTTTATTTGCTAAATCTAAACAAACTAAAATGACCTAAAAGAAAATTCTTTGCTTTGTCGTGGACACATCCTTTGATAACCAGACACTGCAAGCTATTTAAAATCAAAATAAAAAAAAACAATCGCATATAATGAAAATATCACTGCCAGCTACTAATCCCAATAACAACTCAAACATTTCAACTCCACAACTCTGATTTCTGAAAAATCAATACTCAGGAGAATACATCAAACTCACTGTTTTATTCACAAGAAGAATATGAAACTAAAACTCTTCCTTAAAGGATATTAAAAAACAAAAAAAAAAACAAAAGGCATCCGTTTACCTGATGCTTCGAGGCCCACATAATAATTTGGACATTAAAAAAAACCAAAAATCCCATATTTCTGTGACATCCAGCTAAAAGTTGCCAACATTTGAACCTAGTTCACCTGAAACTAAGTAATCCCACCAAGTTCAACCCATTCTAACTCCCGACGCATGAAAAAGAAAACAAAAAATAAATAAGGAAACTTGCAAACGAGGACTCCCAAACTATAAAAATGTCACATTAAATTTGAAATAAGAAAGCAAATAAGACTAATCGGGTTGCATAGTTCCTTCACAAACTTAATACTTTAGCCTTCAAACACTTACAAAACAACGGGTTCCCAGGTTCCAATTTTTCTCTCAATATAACTCGTGGAAACTGGCAGTTCATACATACAGTCCCATCCACGTGCTTGAATTAGCTTAGAATTTTCCATATGATTTATGCGATTGCAAAAATTGGGTTCTTCATAAACAATGATTCCTGATACATGGTTCATGAGATTTCCTCTCTACAAAGGAAAATCACAGAGAAGAAGGGGTTTGAGAGGGAGGGAAGGCGTACCTTGCAATGCAATTCTGGTCCTGAAAGGAAGGCAAACGACGCCAAAATAACGAGCATTTCTAGAGAAAGAAGGGTAAGAGACAGTGGACAAGTTGCGGAGAATAGCAGAGACGGCCATGGATTTTGTTGCAGAGGCGGAGACAGAATAGGGGATGGAGGATACCATTAAAGAAGAACCCATTTTCTCCACTCCTGCTACCCGCGCGAATTACGGGGTGCAGGCCAATATATACTTGGAAAAGGTTACTGCAAAATCGTTTCAGCATATAAAGATTTTTTATTTTATTTTTTTTTAAAGTATGCGATAAGACACTTATATTTGGTATAATGATCGAGTAATGATCCTATATATCCCTCTCCCACCCTAGGACGTAAAGTGTACCATTGAGTTAGGCCTTCCCCCCCACGAAGCAAAGCGTACTATTAAGTTAGGTTTTTTATCATAATGAATGTGGAATTTGACTTTTTTATAAAGCTGTATCAAATTTAATGGTGATCTTTTGTGGTCTTACATACGAAAAGATTTTATAAAATCATTTCTCATAATGATCACAATTAATCTTCATGATTAGATGTAAAATTAGATAGTTGTATTTATTATATGAGTAATGATCCTACGAGACCCTCCCACACCCATATGTGTACGACCCCAAAGGATTACCATTAAATTTGCCACATATGTGGCCTTTAAAGGCCTTATGAGTGATTGTAAAATAAAATGATATAGTAGAACATGACTTAGTAGGAGTATGGTCCCTCGTGGACCATACTAAGCAAACGATGGTTTGCTGATACCGATCTGTGCTTAACGATCTAGGCCAGTCGGTTGGAAAAAACCCATGTTACCTGGACATGAAGAACAAACCGATTGAGGTTTTATACGTTAGCCCTTGATAAGGTCGGAGAACATGCCCGAATGAGTGAGCCGAGAGACTGTGTGACCCTTGTGTATGATGATGACCTACTGAGACATGGGCCAGACATCCACCTTTGAGTGAAGCGTATGCATGTGCGAGAGATACCCTTATGTGTCATAGAGCTGTGGTCGCATATGTCGTGGTGACTTGACTCGTCTCTAGGAGAGCACCTGTAATCCACAGACTAGATTACGACCCCTTGATTCATCGACCTGACTTTGGTGACCTGCTAATGAGCTCATTCTTGAACTGTGGGTCATGGGAAATACTGGATCGGTTCGATAAAGCTAGTGTAGTCTATAGTCTACAGTTGAAGGTGGAGTACTCTGTTATTACAGATTGGATTTCTAAAACCATATAGATTATTTTCTCAGCATATTAATTTAATTGTGTTCATTTTTATTATTGAAATGATTTTAGTTTTATTATTTGAATTTTTATGAATCTCTCAATATTTTATTTGTGAGTTTTGGACTTATAAAAATACAGTTATTGTTCTTACAACGTTATAAAAATTCAAATATATATTTTAAATTGTTTTATTCGATTTTAAAAATAATATTTTTTTTCCATTGAGGCCTATAGTGCACATGGGCCCACCATGTGGCATGTGGGTGGGGGCCAAATGTGCCACAAAAGGGAGGCACACCCCACCCTCTTTGGATTCTCTTGTTTGCTTTTAAGATAAGGTTAGTTTGATTTGTGCATGTACTCGAATCTTGGAAGCGACATATTGACCATGGCTTTATCTATTTTGCAGCAAGTTTGTTTTAAAGAGATATGGTTCATTTGAATTGATATGGATCTTATCTTATCTATAGTTGGTAGTATTTATCTACTTGATATTATTTGACATATCCTTATGGAATATGTGACATGGATCGTGCAATTTTTTAGAATGCATGATATTTATTGTATTTAAATATATTGATGAAAAATGGTTTAGAAAAGGGGGATAATGGTTCATGCACCTTCTATAATGTTGATGGGTCATCTATAGAATGGATGGCTCAGATCTCTCACCCCACAAGTCACCATTGATTGACGGTCTATATTCAATCTCATAAGAAGAGACAAGCAAAAAAAACCCTAAGAAACCATAATCTTATTCAAATCCTATAAAAAGAGATTATTTCCGCCAAAAATCTTTACACCTTATCTCTTGAACCTAATTCTCATCTTTCTCTCTTATATCCCAAAAAGGGGCACACATCACTCTCTCATGTTTGATCTCTCTCACATTATGAAAGAACCTGAGGGTTTAGGTTATGGAGTTATTCTCTCATATCTCTCAAATATGGATTTACGGCTAAGCGATTTAGGGTTTAGCAAAAAGAGAATCCACCTCTCTCAAATTAGTTGCTAAAAGAATTCACCTAGGATTTGAGTTTGTGATCAAAAGGTTTCATGTTCCATTGGTGTGGCTTGATCGAAATTTACTTTCTCTGTTCGAGATTGAAGCTAGACCGTTGATCTCGCGTCATCGGATGGTGGTGACTCGGTGTGGGGTGTAATAATCCCGATTGAGGTAATCTCCGACACTCTTCCTTTTTGTTTCTTGTCTTTTATTCTCAAGTATAGTGCATAGTTGTTTCAATGGCATCAAGTTGTTAAGATCTTGGTTTTATTGTTATGTTGATTTTATTTTGAAATTTATCTTATTATAATAAAGACACCACATGTACGTGATCTTTTGCCAAAAGAAAGGGGAGAAAAAAAAAAAGAAATGTATTCCCCGATAAAATATCACATAGGTCTTTCTTTTATGTGGGAGGGTCTCATAAGATCATTACTCTTATTATATTCACCAAGTTCAAAGTTTAAAATAAAATTTTTCAAACTTTGTGACGCACCCAAGCTCTCATATCTTGCATCAAATGGTTGGAAGTAATTGTGACCTCTTTGTACCAATGATAAATAGTCTGATTGTATGGAATCCTTTTATTTTTAATAAGAGTAGGTCATGATTGTTCTTATCCGTCAATTTTTAAATCAGATAGTTGTGAATGTGTTGTTTACTAGTCTTAAAGTTCAAAAACTAAATTTATTGGATTTTGTGTTGTCCCCTAAGCCATACAATTAGATGTCTAATGACTAGTAACAATAATGATCACCTTGTATTAAATATAAAGGGTATACAATCCATATGTTAAAGCCTTACTATGAGAGAATATGTTAAAAGCTTAACCATGTGAGAATATAGAAGCAAAAAATTATATGGGGTTTCAGCTGGGCTGATTTGAGCCTGTGAGAATATGAGGTTCAAATATGCATAGAAGTAAAAAATTATATAAAGCCCAAGTCTTTCTCTCTTCCGAGCCATGTAAGACTAAGAAAAATTCTCATTTATAAAGCCAAAGAAAAGTTTGTCACTATACAATGAAGGACTAAAACTTTCTCTTAATTTATCAAAAAACAAAAACAAAAAACTAACCATGACTCCCCAGATTCGAGGATAGTTATCACTACGCAATTATCACGGTTGATTGAACCGGTGGTTCGACTAATAGGCTAGCGCCTTGGCAAGTTTAGTTGAAAACTTGTTAAAACTAATATGTGATCGATTCTAGATGGCTGGATCAGCCGGTTTTAATTAGTTCGACGAGCTAAATGAAATAAGGGCAAATGTTTAATACATATTTTATTTTTAATCTAATATATCTATTTGTTCTTTTATTTTCTAAAATTTAGTTTGACTAGTAATTGAAACGATTTTGACTGAACTAAACCCCTCACTGGTGTTATCAAATGGATTTTGAATGTAAATATTGAGTAATAATAGGTTCTTGCTGGTTTAGGAGGTAAATAATGAATTATTGAATTTATAGTTTGGCTATAGATTCATATTTATATGGCTTTAAAAATGGTGCAGATGATTATCTATGAAACAAATTAAATGAAGGGTCAAAAAAAAAAAAACCCCCAAGACCAAACTTATTATGCAATTTACCCCCAACTAATCTCTTCCTCTTACTTTTTTCCCCAAAACAATGTTTCCTAGCAAATACCCCCAATCAGCCCAAAAACTAAAACAAAAGGTAGAGCTACCCTTACTTTATCCTTTACTCATGCCTTCTCTCCTCGCATACTTTACCCTATACCCGCGCCTCTCTCTCTCTTTCCTCTTTTCCACGAGACATAATTTTTTACTGCAAGAGGACCCACAGTCCACAGACACACACACGGCCCAAGCTTCGTCCCTCTTTCTTGCGCTCTCTACCGGCCCGAGCTCTCTCCGTCTCCCTCTTCGAAGGATTTTTTGGCCCAAGTCCAACTCTCTCTCTCTCTCTCTTCTACTATCTCCTTGAATCCAGCGCCTGATCTCTCTATGAAATAACTATCAATTTCTTTGGCCCAGCCCAAGCTACTTAAAAACAATGTCACTACCACTTAAAAGCAACACGTAACTCCAGTTCTCCTTATTATTAGCTAACATGTAACACCACCCTAAAGAAAAATAAAAAATTAAAATTGATGGCTACAGCAGTGGATCAAGCCCTCCGACACTGTGTAAGTGTGCTCCGGCAGTGGAACACTCTAGAGTCACAGTGCTCCGCACTGTATATGTGCACTTCAGCAGTCGATCAGGAGCTCCGGCACTGCATAAGTGCGCTCCGGCAATGGAACACTCTGGAGTCACGACGCTCCGACACTGTGTATGTGCGCTCCAGCAGTGGATCAAACGCTCTAGCACTGCGTAAGTGGAACACTGTGAAGTCACAGTGCTTCGACACTATGTAAGTGCGGCCCAGCAGTGGAGCACTCTAGAATCATAGTGCTCCAGTACTGTGTAAGTGCAGTCTGGTAGTGGAGCACTCTAGAATCACGACACTCTGGCACTGTGTAAGTGCGGTCCGGCAGTGGAACACTCTAGAGTGCGCTCTGACAGTCGAACACTATGGAATCACAGCACTTCAGCACTATGTAAGTGCGGTCTGACAATGGAACACTCTGGAGTCCCAGGGCTACAGCAATGTGTAAGTGCAGTCCGGCAATGGATGATGCGCTCCGACATTGTGTATGTGCGCTCCAGCAGTGCATCAAGCTCTCCAACACTGTAATGGTTCGCTTCGGCAATGTGCTCTTAAAGTTAACGTGAAATCTGGCCAAATTGATTTTTGTGTACGGGAAGGGCATTTTCATATAAAAAAATGAACTTTTTCCCTTGGGCGGTATTTGCATAGAAACTTCGTTTTTGGGAAAAAAGTGAGAGAAAAAGTTAAGCTGAGGGTAAGTTGCATAGAAAGTGTAGTCTTGGGGTTATTTCTTAATTTTCTCTAAATGATTAATTGTAGACACCCCATTTTAGAATTGGGAAATTTCATGGTTTTCCTGAACTCATAGGACCACACTATTTCAGTAGACCCCTAAACCATATACCACAACAATCCATGGTCCCATCCTATGATCCACACCTAGTAAATCTTCTAGTTTTAGTAATTATCCATTCTACACCTAGCAAATCCCAGTAGTTATCCATTCTACACCTAACAAATCCCAGTAGTTATCCATTCTACACCTAGCAAATCTACAGCTTTTAGTACTTATACATTCCACACCTAGCAAATCCCCATGTTTTAGTAGCTATCGGTTCTACATCCCTATTAGGTCTCTAAGAAAAATAAAACTGACTATCCTCTTTTAGGAAGGAGTTGGGATGTGGGAGATTAGGGACACCTCTTAAAAAGGTGAGACTTGTAGACCAATGAAAGGGAGAAAGAAAGGTGGGACGTGAGAGGAAATCTAGAAAGAGAGAGATAGAGACATGAGACTAAGGAAAGGGAGAAAGAAAGGTGATACGTGAGAGGAAATCTAGAGAGAGAAAGGGAGAGAGATAGAGACCTAAGACTTGACTTAGACTTAGGAAAACCCTAGTTTCAGCCATCATTAGATAAAGAACTCCCATTCAACCAGGCCAAGGCCTGGTAAAAACCTAAAGAGAGAAAAACAAGAGAACATTGGTTTTGATACGGGCGAGCCCTTGAAGGCTCGGGAGTCCCGAGCCATCTTGCCCGGTTTGGTATGCTTCTCTACTCTTCATTGCTTCTTTTTCTGCTTTTATTTTATTTTAATTATATTAGATTAGTTTTATTTACTTTTATTTCGTGTTTTGTATTCGGATCAATGCTGGCGCTGCCACTGATCTAAGAACAGATCCGCTTGTTTCTGGGCGGATCTTGCCTCATATCAGAATTTGATTTTCCCCACATTCTCTATCACTTTTTTTACTTTTTTTTAAATCAGTTTGTGGTGTTCAGATCTGAAGGATATTTTCTGAAGATCTCTCCGATTTGCACTGTAAACAATTTGACGCCCACCGTGGGGCGTTTAGAGCTAGTTCCATAGCACGAAAAATAAAAAATAAAATAAAATAAAATAAAAATAAAATAAAATAAAACAGCTCTCGATCTCCTTTTAAGGGATGTTTTATATAAAAAGGAAAAAAAAATTTATTTTCCATAAGAAAACCTTGCTTCGATTCCTTCGTTTAATTTTGTATTTCTTTATTTAACTGCTCATAAGTTTGAATATCTCTTTGTGACCCAGTTGCTTTCTAAATAAGGCACGTTAATCTTTTGGTTTATCTTGAGCATCTAAGGGAGTTGGATAAAGGTTTGGGTCTCGTGTGTTTATCTTATGCTTTTGAAAAAGGTCACAAGGTCCACAGTCGTAAGGTGTCCAAGCACGTATGTGCGTAACTGTAGCCTACCATACTGATATTCGTCCGTCTTTGCAACGCATTCCCTATTCTATAAGTTACTGTTTAAGCGAAACTTTTACCTCAGCTAGAAACATTGGCTATTATTCATTATTTTCTTTTCTACTACCTTGTAATTTTCTGGACTTTTTATTGGTCTCTATAAAAAGAAAATGTTCTAAAGGCCTCTTCAGCTTCAAACAGGAAAAAAAAAAATTAGGCCATTTCAAATAAAAAAAAATTGTTTTGCTCTTTTATTTTTGTTATTATTTCAAACAAATAAGAACTTTTAGGGCTTCTTTGGTTCAAAAAAAAAAAGAAAAACAAAGATCCTTGTTGTGAAATTTTCGTTTTTGTAAAGCCATTCTAAACTTTTTTTGTTTAAAATAAAAATTAGGCCTCCTTATTTCAAAAAAAATTGTTTTATTTTCTTTTAAGGCCATTCTATCTCCCAAAAAAAAAAAAAAAAGTGTGTGTGAGGCCATCTTTCTTATAAAAAATAAAAAAATAAAAATAAAAATGCACATTTAGCCATTTTAAAAAAAAATCAGCACTTTTTTTTAGTGTCTATGTGTCAAAAAAAAAAAAATTCACTCTCTCTTGTTCATTTTCCCATCTTCCTTCTTTTTAAAAAAAAAAAAAAAAATCATATATGTTTTCTTTTTAAATAAAATAAAAATTTAAGGGATTTTTCATTTTCAAAAAGAAAATTTTTTTAAAGCTTATCTGGTTTCAAAAAAAAAAATCCCTTTTGTTACATAAGTTTATTTTTGTAAGTCATTTTATTTTCACAAAAAGAGAGAGAGAGAGAGAGAGAGAGAGAGAGAGAATCTTCACTTAAAAATAATAATAATAATTCACCGCTAATGCATATTCTTTTTAAAAAATAAAAATAAAAATATTGTGTCAAAAAAAAATTCTCTTTCATTTCTTTGCTTATGATTCAACTTTTGCCGCTTCTCTCTATTCATCAAAAAAAAAAATTCCAGGGTCACCTGCACTCTCTCTCTAATTGTGCCCTAATCGAGTCACCCTCGACTCGAGGCGCACTTATTTAGGCACAAGCACTTTCATTTGTTGTATACCTTCTTAGGGGTTGCTTACCCCCATATCTGAACTGTGCTTTTGATCAGTCAAAAACCGACCCGAAGCACAAGTGCTCACATTTTTCTTGCATTGTGTGCCTGCTTGCTTGCTATTTTATTTTTGTTTGACACACTCTTGCACACACCAGACTGCAATACTAGGGAAACCAACAAATATTTTCGAAAGCTCCCAAAATCCGTAATAACTGCGTGAGGGGAACCTAGTATTGAGAGCCGACGCGGTTGGGATTCGCGTAACTTTAACTGTGAGTGCCCCTCCGTAATCTTTTGCCTCAAAGCAACTCCACACACAGTAGGACCTGATGAAAATCCTATAACAAGAAGCCAGGACCTACGTGGGGACCTACTTAGCCTAGTCTCATTTCAATAGTTAGGAACCCACTCAGACCGAGCATACCCATAATTTTAGGCAAAAGTTTTAGAGTGTTGTGTTGCTTATCTGAGTTGTTCAATCTTAGCTCTCAATCCGGATCCACTTCTGGTCCAAGCTGAAACCCTCTTGGTCCAAGCCCAAGCTTGTACCCAGCTTAACCAAGTCCAAACCAGGTTCACACCTAGGTCCGAACCTAGGTCCCATTTTGGCTCGAGCCAGGGGCTCGTGCCTAAACCAACTTTGATCTAGTCCGGGTCCACACCCGGTCTGATTTTTAAAACCCTCTTGGTCCAAGCCCAGTCTTGTACCCTGCTTAGCCCAGGTCCAAACCAAGTTCACACCCAAGTTTGAACCTAGTCCCCCCTTTTAGTCCAAGCCAGGCCTCGCGCCTAACCCAACCTTGATCCAGTTCGCGTCCACACTTGATCTGATCTTCAAAACTCTCTTGGTCCAAGCCCAGGGATGTACCCAACTCAGTCTAGGTCCGAACTAGGTTCACACTCAGGTCCGAACCTAGACCCCCTCTTGGTCTGAGCCAAGACTTGTACCCATCTAGTCTAGATCTCAGTCTAAGTTATAGCATAGGTTTAAGCTTAGAGTCGCCTCTAGAGCTAGACTAGGCTTACCCTAGTTCAGGGTGTAAATAAAAGCCCATTGAGTCCAGCGAGTTTCATCCAATCTAATCCTAGCCTAGGTCTTAGTTAGGGTTTCGCCTTTAAGGTCAGACTGGGTCTTTCTTAAGCTGTCGAGTCTAGATCTCACCCTAAGTCTAGATTCTAAAACCTAGTCAAAAGCAGTCACCATATTGGTCACCCAAGGCGACTATGATGATTGCTCCACAGCTGACTCCAAACCTAACCTTCACAAACCTAACGACCAATATGCCGCAATCCCTTAGGATTACGGCTAGAACCCGGGTTCGTCCAGCTTTAGGCATCTGAGTCTTCAATTAGAGGTAGAGTCTCAAGGATCGGCTCCCAATCCTGAGATCTGTTTAACCCAAAAAGCTAGTTCTACCCGAAAAACTTTGAATAGTCAAGGGATTCGACTTGGGGTCATCCTACAAGGGGTCTTAGGCACCCAATGTAGAAATTGAGTGAGGGAAGACGTTCATACTGTATCAAACGCTCATTCCTATAACTCGAACCAAAATCAACCCCGAGGTACGACGACCTCGAAACCAAGACTCACTTAGGTCTAGGGAATTTGAACCAGCCTCAAGCCACCATAGTAGAACTCATGATAACCTGAACGTTGTATGAAACAGAGGTATCGACCTGAACCGACCCCTTAGGCGATGTAGGTATCCAAGCTGCCCTCCAAAGTTTAGTTGACCGAGGTTATACTGTTCATGCTCCAACACACAGGTCGATTTCGAACCAATTAGTGGTATAGGGCAACCCCTAGGAAAACCTAGTCAATCGGTTCTTTAATCGGTCCTTGTAATTCATCCAGTCCAACTGACTGTGCAATTTCCACAGCCGGTGGCGACACCTGTGGGACAATACATCCCTCAAGCACATGTATACCAAGCTCCCCCGATGACTGCAGCTCATCTACCTTAGGTCCATATAGGCCAATACATACCCCAAGCTTTGACTCATCATTCTATACTTGGGAACCCGCCAACCGGTGGGCTATCGTCATGCCGAAAGCCCAATACGAAAGCACCATGAAAATAATGCAATATATGCTTGTAAGAATGGGCATTCAAGAAGTTTACCCCCGAAGGCCTATGTTCATGAGACCCTCGGAGGAATGGAGGACCTTCCCTTCATATTCGTCATCCCTGAATTTTGAAACAAGTTCAACGGGAAGAGTGATCCAGATACCCATGTTAACGCATACCTCCTCTCCGTTTGACCTTGCGAGATAGTCCAAATCAACTGAAGGCCATATTTTCGCAAACGTTGTCCGACGAGGCTCTGAACTGGCATCGAAGAGTGATGAGTACTCAACCGTACATCACTCCAGATGAAATGTTCAACCTATTCGTCTCCCACTACCGTGGATCGATACCAAGGCCTCTATCCCTAGGCTAACTTAGCGCAACAAAGCAAAACTCGAGAGATTCCTAGGAGGATTTTATCAATTGATTCTGTGAGGTGGAAATGTGTGTCATCGAATGCCCACTCACAGATCCTACCAAGATATCCATGGCCCTAGAAAATGCTGCTCTCGAATACAGGACCTTCTTCAGCCAAGGTCTTATCCCCTACCCTTTCGAGTCCATGATTGAGCAGGTAGCACGTCACGAAATTTCCAGAGGAATACCCCTCAGCACCATGCTCAAGAATAAATTGATAACGACTCCCCAAAATGAAAACAAAAACAGTAATGGCAACAAGGGAAGTACTTCCGGTCAAGTTAATGAAATTGTTATTAACAAGTCGGCTTGAGGTTTAGCTACTCAGCGCAACTATTAGAACCAAAACCAAAAGGGTCGACCTAGAGTCAACATTCAAAGTAACAACCAAAGGTGAGAGGATAATTTCACTCCTCTCAAAGACTCGTTAGAAGAAATTACTCTTGTCTAGAAACATGGTTTACCTCCCACCGCCATCTGAGCCACCATTCCAAGTCACAGACAAGAGCCAGTAGTGCAAATGGCACCAAAATCATGCACATGACACTCAAATTTGCTATCATTTGAAACGGTTCATTCATGGGTTGATTGATAAGGGAGACATCACTATCATACCGAAAAATCAGCCTGTTGAAGAGCCTAATCAAAAGATAAGTATCTTTGCAAAGCCTCTCCCCGAAAACACAGTCACAACAGCTGGAATAACGGGAGCCCAAGACAACCCAAAAGTAAACATTGTCATTCACATGATCGAGAGTGGAGATGAAGAAGATGTCCCGGCTTAGTTCATATTTGCTTGTAGTCACTACCTCCAAAAGCCCGAAGAAGATCTATTGGATCTTTTAAAAGGAAAACCTTCACCAGACCTCCTCGTCAACCCAACTATATGGGAAGAGGAGTCAAGCATAGAAGATTTAATTGAGTCACCTTCTGAGATGAACCGGTTGTAGCTGGTGGAGAAGCAAAAAGCCCAGATGTAATTATTCTTAACGATTTGACACCTTTACTAGAGTCGTCAGAGCTCGAACCTTTAGAAATTCTAAGGGGGTCACCTGGGACACCTTCACAAGGCTTCCTAGATGATCCACCTATCTGGGACGAGGAATTAAAAGCTGAGGACCAAATTGGTTCACCTCCTCAACAGGAGAGATTTCCATACCATAACTGGGGCAGGAGCAAAACTCCAATAACTGGGGCCCTCACATATCAAGAAAGTTCAGCTCATGAAGAACAAGTTCCTAACGAAACAGAAAGCCTTGCAGGGCCAACCCCATCAAACTACTCAATAGGGGCAATCTCCTCTCATGAAGATGACACAACATGGGCAATTAATAAGATTCAACCCTCGTTTGTTCACTCCCAACATGCCATAAAGCCATCTGATACCAACTTAATCACTCTTCTGGTGCGAGAATCTCACCTAAGCTCGAGCACTGAGAAGGAGCCCACTACGGAGTTAACCTACGAAAAGCAACATAAAATTTGCAATGAAAAAGATAATCGAAAAGGAGTTGGGTGATCACTCACCCCTTGCAAATAACCAAATGAGGCATTCATGGCTCACACTTTAAAAGGCATTAACGCCTAATGTATAACATAAAGTACTCCATTAATAGGAAAACCTTGATAAGCTTATCCATCCATGCAAAAGATTGAGGGATTAAGAAACTAAGAGTGATTTTTTTTTTGTCCCAAAATCAAGGTTCAAGTAGAGCGATTCAAAAGAAAGGTTCAACATAAATTCAACAACCATTGTCAAAGACATATTGGATGCCAACCTAGGTCAAGAGAAATCAGAGGAAAAACCGATACTAGAACCTCCCTATAACTTGCAGTGGTGAAAGATAATCGAATTCCTACGTGATCTTAGGGCGAATTGCTGCAAAAAAACAAAAAAGACACATTGACTCTTCTTCTTCCTCCTCCTCCTCTTCTTTTTCATCATTTTTCTTCTTCAAAAAATAAAAATAAAAAATAGAAAATCCGCTGGGCTGAAAATCCGAAAGGAACTCCAAGTGTTGGAAAAAAGGCAACAGGACTGAACACCCAAAAGGGACCCTAGGGCGATGAATAAATAAATAAATAAATCTGTTGGGTTTTGAAATCCGAATGAAATCCTAAGCGTTGGAAAAAAAGGCTACCGGGCTGAACACCCGAAAGGGACCCAGAGCAATGAAAAATAAGTTCTCTCTTTTCCTTCTATTATCCAATGTATTTTCTCTCTAAACATATTTTCTTCCTTCTTCCTAAGTCGAAAGAAAAATCAATGAGCATTAACCTGATGAAATACTGTTAAGGACCTCGTTTATCTAGACTTCAAATGGTAGATGGTGGAAGAAGGAAATCGAAAATCCAAAGAGATTCTGAACACCTAATGGCAGTATCCTGTATTTTCAAAACTATGTTTTGCTCGAAAACTCTAAAGAACTCTCATTTGAATTGAAATACAAGAGCTAATGTTGGAAGATAAAGAAATATTTGATGATTCATCGTCTTGAAGATTCAAGCAAGGACCCAACACGTTCATATAGGTTCCACCTAAAGGGTCACAAGTGGTTAAACTGTAAGACCCACATTTAAAAAATATATATATATTAAAATTTTCATTTCAAAACTTAAAAAAAAAATTAAAAAAATTAAAAAACTTCGTGGTTTTATGAGTATAACTGTCAACTACTCTGCCCATCATTGTATGACGTTAAACTGCTTAGAGAGCTCTATGGTTGCAGGAGCTAAAACTGCTAACTAAAATTTGTTTTTCGAAATATCTTTCTCATTTCAAAATTTTCATTATGTCTTATGTTTTAAAAAACTTTAATTTCTTTGTTAAAATCGTGACCTGTCCAAGTTTTGGGTTCTATTTAAAACTCCCCCTTGTTTTCAAAATCTCTAAAAAGCTTTTTAAAAAGAAGGAGCTTGGACACCCGTATATGATGATTACCGCGTTGCCACCTTAACTCTCTCTTCAGAATTGACCAGGCAAATATTTTCCTAAAACAAGTAAAACCTATAGATGACTTTAGGAAACCCTAAGGAAATCAACGAAAATGTCAGGTTTTAAAACATGAAATTGTGAAAACCCCTGAAGTTAAGTGGCATGGCCACCAACTCAAGTTTCAAGCTTGTGTAACACACCGACATCTCACACCGAAAACCGTAGGTTGAAAATGTCCTAGGTGGGTGAGAGAGGAGCGCAATATCTTGGAGGGTTAGTTGGTGTGCCCTCTGACCACGAAATATCAGGATAAAAGTTAAAACGTCTGCCACTCACCTGCCCCTTGAAGGACAAGGAGTGCCAAAGAGTATCTATTTCTTTGCCACTCACATGTCCCTCGAAGGACAGGGAGTATCAAAGAGGGGCAACTATAGACACCCCATTTTAAAATTAGCAAATTCCATGGTTTTCTTAAACGCAGAGGACCACACTATTTAAGTAGACCCCTAAACCATAGACCACCACAATCCAGGGTCCCATCCTATGATCCACACCTAGCAAATCTTCTAGTTTTAGTAATTATCCATTCCACACCTAGCAAATCTTCTAGTTTTAGTAATTATTCATTCCACACCTAGCAAATCCCCAACTTTTAGTAGTTATCCATTCTACACCTAGCAAATCCTCAGCTTTTAGTAGTTATCCGTTCCACACCTAGCAAATCTCTATGTTTTAGTAGTTATCTATTCTACATCCCTATTAGGTCTCTAAGAAAAATAAAACTGACGACTCTCTTTTGGGAAGGAGGTGGGATGTGGGAGACTAGGGACACCTCTTAAAAAGGTGAGACGTGTAGGCCAAGGAAAGGGAGAGAACGATAGGACGTGAGAGGAAATCTAGAGAGAGAAAGGGATAGAGATAGAGACCTGAGACCTGACCTAGATCTAGGAAAGCCCTAGTTTCAGCCATCCTTAGATCAAGAAAATCTATTCAACCAGGCCAAGGCCTGGTCAAAAGCTAAAAAGAGAAAAACAAGAGAACACCGGTTCCGATACGAGCGAGCCTTCAAAGGCTCAGGAGCCCCGGGCCATCTGGCCCGATTTGGTATGCTTCTCTACTCTTCATTGCTTCCTTTTCTGCTTTTATTTCATTTTAATTAGATTAGATTAGTTTTATTTGCTTGTATTTCGTGTTTCGTATTTGGATCAATGCTGGCGCTGCTGCTGATCTGAAAATAGATCCACTTGTTTCTGGGCGGATATGGCCTCATATCAGAATTCGATTTCCCCCACATTCTCTATCACTTTTTTAAAAATCAATTTGTGGTGTTCAGATCTAAGGGATTTCTTCTAAAAATCTCTTCGATTTGCACTGTAAACAATAATATAAAGTTTAAAAATAGCATTTCAAATTTTAAAGTTTATATTTTTCTATAATTCATTGTCAAGATTATGAACCCATAAAATTTTGATTTTGGGGGCACATAAATAGGGACGATACGCCAAAATTCACAACTTTAGCATTGGTTCTAAGTCTCCTGTCAAAAGATTAACATAAGGCCTAGGCCCTACAAAAAAAAGTAAAGTTGTGCTTCAAATCACAATTAAATTTACAGCTCACACATTGGAAACCAAAATATCATCTTGACCTCCAAAATCACATGTATGAAAAGGACGATCAAGCCCCAAAAAATAATGTATCTTATAGCACATTATTTAGAATGTTTATTTTTAAGTACTCACAAATTTGTTCTAGATTTGGACTTTCAAATTCTATGATTGGGGCAACATAGATTTTTAGGTCATTGTAAGGGGGCGACAAACATTTTTTTTTTAAAATTGCTGCTTGAACTTTTTCTTCACAAACCCAGATTTATGTAAATCACATTTGATTTTTGTAGATAAGATTTGGAAATTTAAAAATTTAACTAGAAGCCTCTAAATTTTGCCAAATAAAACAATAGCCTTAGGATGTGTGCGCCAAAAAACACCACTTGCAAGACGTGGCGCAAACGATGTTTCAACATTCGAGGTAATTATTGTCTGGTTGAAATTGTGTAGCGTATTCAAAAAACCAACATTCGAAAAGGGGGGGGGGGGATTCTCTCCCCTCTGCCCCCTCCTCTTTAACTTCTTTTCATCTTGTCTCTTTACCTCTTTCCTCTTTCACCTTTCATCCTTTGTCTCTGCCCTTCTTCCACCTTTCATCCTGAGCAGCTCCTAAGCATTTGGCCATTCTTCCTCATCCTTGACTCTAAACTCTCCCATACAGGTAATTGCTTAAGACAATGCTTACCCTCCTTAGGGGGTCCAACACCCTATCGAGGGGCTTCTCGGGGCTTTGGGGTTCTCTTTAGGGCCTGGAAGTCCCTATATTTTGCCATGATGGGTTGATGCTTAAGATATCATCGACTCTCAACTCTCCAATACAGGTAATTGCCTAAGATAAGGCTTAACCTCCTTAGGGGATCCAACACCCTTTCGAGGGGCTTCTCGGACCTGAAAGTATCTTATATTTGGCCATGATAGGTTGATGCTTAAAATGGGGAGTGGTATGATAGAGAGCATTGTTGAGCCATGTCATGGATGCTTTCTTTTGGGGACTTAGATCTCCTGATACAGGAATTTGGTTAGTTACCTGAGTTTGTTTCCCCTTTCACCACTTCTTGGTTTCCTCTATAGTCACTCTTATTTCTTCAGTCTTCCTTCTTTTTTTGCCTTTCCTCTTTACCACCTCTCTCTCCAACCCATTTTTAAAAACCCTACATTGTGGTCGTTGGTTGTGCATCAATCGCCACCAGTATACCACCAAGCTTTTACCAATCTCCTTTAGTTTAGGTTGATGCATTGCTCCAACCTCACTTTGCGAGGATATCCTTGAGGGGATGGTGATTATTGAGGGTCATGGCGAGAGGTTCGGGTCCAGCGGAGGAGTTCAAAGTGTTTGATAACTGTGGAACCTGCTTTGAACGGCTTATTTGGGATCTTTGGTATTATGTAATCATGCACGGTGAATATATTTAATTTTTTTTTTTTCTTTTACCAACCGGTCCGTTTTAAAATTTCTGGAATTAAAATATTAATAGTGTTGATAGAAATAAACACAGAATAAATAAATAAAATTAAAATAAAATACTTTCAATAAAATAATAATTTTGAAGTGATAGTTCATTGTGTCAAAAACTAATAATTATTATTTTCCCATAATGATTAGTATTATACCCAACGTTAACTTCACATTTTCTTGAGGATGCCAAACAATTGGAGGAATATGATGACCCTAACTTTTCTGAAATTGTAAAATAATAACACTAATAATAAATAAAATAAAACAAAGTGCTTACAACTGGGTGGCTTAGATTACAACCTAACAAAATATTTCCAAACAATTGGTATTATTTTTGTTTAAATTGGTGCTAGTCTATTTTTATAGTGTAGACATTATGGTCTACACTTCCTTTGCACTATGTTTTACTTTAAAAGAGATGTTTAGGGCCTTACATGGTAACCCAACAACCACGTTCATTAATTAAGACACCTTTTATAAGAGGTGTTAAAATTTTAAAATATCTCTCTCTCTTGCAATACTCTCTCTACTAAAAAGGTATTTTAACTTGAGAAAGTCTTTCTCTTATGCCTCTAAATCACACTCTTGCTTTAGCTATACATGGAACTGAAAGCGATTTAACCGGCCTAACCGTAAATTGGTCGATTCTACTGCTCTAATAGGGCAAGTCTCGAGTGGTCAAAAAAATGTTAAAATAAATAAATAAATAAATAAAAAAAGTCTACTAAAAAATGAAAACATAAAAAGAATGAGTAAAACAAAACACATTAAAATAAAGTTGAAAATTAATTTTAAAAAAATAGATTTTAACCTATTTTATATTTTCCAAAAGCTATTTTTAATTTTTTTAAAAAAGATACGAAAATATAAAAGTGAGTATTAATGACCAAAATAAGTTTTAATCTTTCCCATAATGTAAAGAATATTTAAAAATGCATTACCAATCAAATTCTTTAATTTTAAGAATCTATATACAATTTATTTTTTTATTTTTTAAAAAATACCTGTTGATCATCCTAACTGCTCAAAACCAGAACCGGCCACTAGCTGGTCCGATCTAACTAAATAGTTAGTGGTTAGATTGGTGATTTTACAAACAATGGCTTACACTGCATCACCTCACACTCTCTCTTTAGACGTCTCACAATCCCCGCCCTTTCTCTCTCATAGCATTAAGCTTCATGGCCTTTCAGTTTGGAGCGAAAACAGTTGGGTCACAAAGAATAATGAAGGTAGCCATTGAATACACCACTCATAGCTGCCAGTGGGTTTCAGCCATGAAAACAATTTTGCTTCTCTTTTCAAGATTTCAAGAAGATTTATTATTGGATAGTCAGAGTAGCTTTAACAGTGTAGGTATCGTCTCTTGCGGTTCCATTAATGGCAAATCTATCATCTCGTCTTCTTCCTGGTTATGCATTGTGCCAAGTCCCATGTATTACCAAGGGGCCGCGAACTGTTACCTATGTTTAGCCAAGACTCTAAAATGAAAATGGTCTCCGCAATTCCTCTACTCAAGTAACACATAGGTAAGTGACCTCATTGTCTTGAAAAATAATCTTTTTAGTAAAATTGTGATATTTTATCTATTGTTAGGAATTTTGAATGCTGTAAATTATTAGAAATAAATTTATTTTTCCTGTCTATTGTTGAGAATTTTAGATACTGTAAATTATTAGAAATAAACGTGATATTTTTGCTTTTAGTAAAATTGTGAAATTTCCTTCTACTGTTTTGAATATTTATACATTGTAAAATTCATGTGCAAATAACTTCCTCATTATTTGAAAAACTGATATTTCTGCACTTGATTGTAGTATTGCCTATGAAATGATTATTTACGAATTGGCAATTCCATAAATTGTGATAATTCGGTATTTAATTTTGAATTTTCATAAAACTTCTTCTATTGATCCTAGACTGTTATCATGTTAGATTTCAAGAATGTCCTTCAGAGCTGCTACCTTTCAGAAATTATTGCCAAAATATTTGACTGGTTACTTATAGATATTTCAATGAAAGTGATTGTTTAAATTGCTTCAAGGGAATTCCTGTTAAGGATTTCAATGATCCTTTGCATATATGATATTGTTGTTTTCTGATGTTAAAAGAGTTTCAGAGATAATTTTAGTATAAGTGGACTCATCCGATACGCCGGTAAGATATGATCGGATCTGCAGGAATTGTTAGGACCTTTCAGGTTATATCGGTAGGGACTATTTGGACTCATCCGGGATACCGGTGAGGTATGATCAAACCTGCAGGGATTGTTAGGACCTATCCAGTTATACCGGTATGGACTATTTGGACACATCCAGGACACCGGTGAGGTATGTTTGGACCTGCAGGGATGGTTAGGACCTATCTGGTTATGCCGGTAGAGACTATTTGGATTCATCCGGTACGCCGGTGAGGTATGTTTGGATCCGCAGGGATTGTTTGGACCCATCCAGGACACTAGTGGGGTATATAGGTGACCTACTTGGGATGCCAGTAAGGTATTTTGTGAAATCCTTTGAGTTATGTATTTCTGTTAAAATGTTTATATGCATTTCAATGGTTTGTATTATGTTTAATTGTGTATTTCTGAAAGTGAAATTGTTATTCATAAATTCTTTTGCTCGCATTGTTTTTAATAGACCTCCCTTTGGAAAGTTTTTTATATCTTGCAACCATGATGATCACTTACTGAACAGCCAAACTCACCAAATTATGGTAAATTTTTCAGGGTAATTACAGTCTCATAGTTCGACTACTGCATGACAACACTTGAAGAAATTGTAGTCATGATTAAATTCCCTTTGTAGCTTTTGGCTCAAATTCGCGATTGTAATTTTTGTTATTTGTTGTGAGTAGATATATTATTTACTTTGAATATTTTAAATAATGAAATTTGATTTTTTTTTAATTTATAAATCCAAATGACATAATTAAAATATTAGAAGAATCACAAAAATTTAAATAAAATTAAGTAAATTAATTAATTAAATTAAATTAAATTATATTAAATTATATTAATTTTGATGGGAATCGGATCCGAGTAGGTCTAGGATTTAATCAACGCACAGGAGCACTCCACTTCAACTATGGACCACGATCCACACTAGCTTTCTCAAATTGACCTATCAGTTTTCATGACTAATAGTCTACTGCAGGGGTCATGATTGGACTACCAAAGTCAATCAATCGGCTAGGGGGCGTAATCCTAGTTAGTGGATTTCAAGTTCTCCTTTAGAGACAAACTATGATCCGTCAGACCATGATGCAACCATAACTCTATGGTACATAGGGATAATCTCTCGTACATATACATGTTTCACCCTCAATAGTGGATTACTATCTCAGTGCTGCTATCTATGTATATATCGTGTGATGATACAATAATGAGGTTTTAGTCCTGTCTCCATGGACTATTCATCATACACAAGGGTCACATTGCCCCTCGGCTCTCATCGGGCATACTCTGACCTCATCAAGGGCTAACTCACTAACCCTCTTCGATTGCATCTCTATGTTCAGGTACCTTGGGTTTTGCCAACTTGGTGGCCTCCCATTTCCTCTAGCCAATTCTCAAATAACTGAATGAAGGTTTCTATAATCTCATTGAAGATGAGAGCACATTCGAGGAAAATTGTGTTAGCATGATGATTAACTCTAAGAATTGGGTCAAAATGCATATTATATTATTCGTTTGGTATGTGGTATCAAAGGTTACCACGTCATTAAAAAATCGGTATGATAATATACATTTTGAAGCAACCCATAAAACACCAATCAACCTCCCTACCTTATGTTGTCGAACTTTATAAAAGAAGGTAGGGTCCGATTCCTTCTTCATGTGCAACCAATGCATAACAACATTACCCTCTTTCCTTTCAGTTGGTTTTTTTTTTTAGTTATGTGATTCTTAAGGTCTTTCTCATGAAAGCGACATTTTCTGCAACTATCAGCCTATTCGATAAAGTAATCCATCATAACCCTAGACTTAGCTATAAAAGACTCCAAAGTGTGGGGGGGGAGCATTTTCATTCTCATCATACATCTCAGTACAAAAACTTTGCCTATAATATTCTTAAGTCCGACTAATTCTTCTACCATGTTTCCATATGGTCCTTCCCTTTTTTATACCAAATCCTACCAATTTTGCATGCTTATTATAATAATCATAAGTTTCATCTTTATCAGTAAATGCCATTCCTATTGCAAGTTCGATACCTACACCTCTATTCAGGGCTGCCTTTGCATATATAAGTATAGGATCTCCTTCCATCTATTGCAACTATGTCCTCATCATATAAAGAATTATAGCAAGCTTCATCTACCATAGCTTCAACACCACACTCGTGCCCATTTTTTGAACTAGTCATGTCAAGGTGAGAGGAAGGACGCGTTGATGTTGAGGCGTCCATGACACATGTTATAGTTATATGGTCAAATTAAAAAAATAATGTATAGTCAAAATACACAAATTGGAGGAATCAACTATTATGGGACTTCTCATTATTACAATTATCTTTGTCGATATTGTTGTATGCTTTTGCCATAGTGTTATAGTTTAAAACTTATTAATTGAATTGCCGACAAATAAATTATTTTTACGAAATACTGTTCTTTTAACAAAAGAAGAAATAATGCTATCACAAGATTAATAAATAATTCCCATATAAAATTAATATAAATAAGATCAAATATGAATACTCCAACGGAAAAAAAAAATCAGAATATGGGAATCTTTTTTTTGGTTAATATTATCTTTGTCCATATTGGTATGTGATTTTAGCATAGTTTTTTATTTACAAATTTATTTATTGATTTATATAAAAAAATTACCTGAAAAAATATGTTGGGGTTTACATTATTTTATTTGTTTTACATAGAAACTTTCCTAGTAACAGGTTAAATAGAAAAAATTATTATTGGGGAAAATACTTTTTAAATAAATAATGAGATAAATATTATGACAAGAGTAATAGAGAATTTTCCATTGAAAAATACCCATTGTGAAAAGAATTTCACGAATTTGATGCATAGCATTGTAAACCATAGGGTTTTATTCATAAATCTCATCATGTAATCTCGTTTTGGAAAAAAATTGGATTTGCTTCTTTATTTAAGTGGGAGCATATTCAAAGATTGTAGGTTTGGTTCGAGTAAAAAAATCGAGATCTGTTGCAGCAAGCTTCTCTGAGGAAGGGGGTGGCGTTTATTGCAGGAAGCTTCACAGAGAGAGGAAAGGGCCGGTAGGATTCTTATGGGCTTCGCAGAGAGGGGAGGGGCGAACGAGAGTGAGGGGAGCTTGGTAGAGTAGAGAAGAGAAGAGGGCAAGCAAGAAAGAGTGGAGGCTCATAGAGCAGAGGAGAGGATGCGAGAGGAGGGGTAAAAACAAATTTTTTTGGGTTTGAAGCATTTGAGCGAATCACAACCTTTCACACGCAGGGGTTTTTTAGCCAATCTCAGCCTTTCATTGCGTTTTATTTGAACAAACGATGCGATAGCGGGTGGTGAAATTAATGTTCATTATTGCCTATAGGCATTTGGGAGAGTTTCCACACACACACATATATATGGAAAAAGCTTTTGTGAGCCAATGGATTGAATATGGGACGATCTAACGATCACAGATGCTTGATAGTGTTTGAATTTTAATTTTTTTTCTACGAATCCAAATCACTTGAAATTTAAGACATATGTTGCTAAAAAATAGATAAATATTCAAACAATATTAAAAAAATATTTTACATGAAACAAAATGATCAAAATACCCCCGTAAATTTTTTAGGGTATTTTTGGTCATTTTTCATTTTGCGGATTATTTTTTTTATATTTTTATTAGGTGCGGCTTGATGAGAATAACATTATCTAAAATTTAAAGTGATTTGGATTTATATAAAAAAAACTAAAGTTCAAATACTCTTGACCGTCAAATCAGCCCAGATTCAATCTCGGCCATTGGGCTTATACTATTCTGTTAGAGCTCACCCTAGCATCTTCCTATATATATATATATATATATATATATATATATATATATATATATATATATATATATATATATATATATATATATATATATATATATATGAACAGTGATTTCGCCTACCCTCATCACCATCCAAACTTTATCGCATAGTCACAATTGTCCAATAGTGTTTTATTTTCATTTTTTTTCTACAAATCCAAATTACTTGAAATTTGGATAGTGTGTATATTTTAGTAAGACGCACCTAATAAAAATATGAAAACAATAATTCGTAAAATATAAATTGACCAAAATACCTCCAAACATTTATGGAGGTATTTTGGTAAATTTATATTTTGTGAATTATTTTTTCGTATTTTTATTAAGTGTGCCTCACTAATATATACACGCGCTCCAAATTTCATATCATTCCGATTAGTAAAATAAAAATGAAATTGAAATACTACCGGACAACTGTGACCCTACGATGAAGTTTGGATAGTGATGAGTGTAGGCGAAATCACGCTTCATTTTCACCTATAGGCATGTGTGTGTGTGCGTATATATATATATATATATATATATATATATATATATATATATATATATATATATATATATATATATATATATATATATATATATATATATATATATATATATATATATAGGGTTTTGTTAGGCTACACCACTTGTAGTGTAGAACCCTTAAAATGCTCAATATTTTTAGACATTTAGATACCCTTATCCTATAGTATAGTAACCTTTTGTTTAAGGGTATTTTAAGTATTTAGTCAAGGGTAAACTAGAAATTTTTAATAGAAACAAAATCATTTATTAACAATAGTGGACAATGATATTACCAATATTGATACATTAATTGTTTTTAACTACTAATAAAATGCCACTATTTTTTTTATAAAAATATCTATTTTACCCTTCTAAATGACAAAAAATGCCCCTATTTGAAAAATTTTGTATTATAATTCAAAGGTATTTTATACACGACCAAGTGGGATTACCCCACTAACTCATATGTAGAAAAGCCAAGGGTATTAAAAAAGCTGGGATTATCCCACTAGCTCATATGAACATATGAGCCCAACGACCCAGATTGAATCTAGGCCGATCTTACGATGACAGATGTTCGCTAGTGTTTGGATTTTATTCATTTTTTTACAAATCCAATTATTGCTTAAAATTTTAGGTATGTGTTCTTCATCAAGGCGCACCTAATAAAAATATAAAAAAATTTATTCGCAAAAACAAAATGACCAAAATACCTCCCAAAGCTTTTGGGGGTATTTTGGTCAATTTATTTCATTTAAAATATTTTTTTGATATTTTTCAAAGATTCATCTATTTTTTATAAACATACACCTAAAATTTTAAGTGATTTGGATTTGTAGAAAATAAAATAAAATTTAAACACTACCAAACATCTGTGACCGTCAGATCGACCTAAATTCAATATGGGCCGTTGGCCTCATATATTCATATGACCTAGTGGGCTAATCCCAGCTTTTTCCTATATATATATATAAACCTTCCAACAGTTGGGCAGCTATAATGAATAGTAATATAGGTGGAATCCCAGCCATCAAATCATCATCATGTGGTTCAGAATCTATATCCCTATATGAATTTTAATTTTTTTTTCTATAAATCATTAAGATGAAATTTTGGGTATATATACCTAATACTATTTCACACTATATAAAAATATAAAAACATTATTTTCAATAATTTAAAATAACCAAATTATTCTCATTATTTTTCAGGGGTATTTCAGTCATTTTATATTTTAAGAAATATTTTTTATATATTTTTTAATTGTGCACGCTATCTTTTAGTACACACATTTAAAGTTTCATTATGATCCGATTTCTAAAAAAATATTAAAATTCATATAGTGATATGTATTTCGAACCACATGATGAAGATCTGACGGTTGGGATTCCACCTATATTACTATCAATTAGATTCTACCTAAAAATTTCACTAGAAGAGATCATTTTGATTTCCAAATATCTTCAAATTGATTATCTCGACATCAAGATGCATGGATATGAGAAAAAAATGGATTTCAAGGTTTGGAAATAGTATATTTTGTAATGCATTTTTTAGCCGTCAATTTTCAAGTTTTCATAGATCTATCGATTTACACTATTTTTGAAGCTTTAAACTTTATAAATAAAGATGAAAAATACATTTTAAGGCTATCACAAAGATTTTTAGTATTGAAACCACATTTCTCGATACTATTTGACGGTAGGCTCTAATTTGATTGTTTAAGCCTAGGCGCTCTCTCTCTCTCTCTCTCTCTCTCTCTCTCTCTTTATATATATATATATATATATATATATATATATATATATATATATATATATGAAAAAATCTTCCTAACGCTTATAGGAAAAAATAAATAGTGATTTCACCTACCCTCATCACCATCCAAATTTCATGTTACGGTCACAATTGTCAAGTAGTGTTTTAAATTTCATTTGCTTTCTACAGATCCAATTTATTTGAAATTTGGAACATGTGTACTTCTTAGTGAGGCACACCTAATAAAAATATGAAAAAAATAATTCGTAAAATATAAATTTACCAAAATACCACCGTAAATTTATAGGGGTATTTTGGTAAATTTATATTTTACAAATTTTTTTTTCCATATTTTTATTAGGTGCGCCTCATTAAAATGTACACACGCTCCAAATTTCAGATCATTCCGATTAGTAAATAAAAAATAAAAATTAAAATACTACTAGACAACTGTGATCGTACGATAAAGTTTAGATGATAATGAGATTAGATAAAATTACTGTTCATTTTGACCTATAGACGTATTGTAATACCTTTATATATATATATATATATATATATATATATATATATATATATATATATATATATATATATATATATATATATATATATATATATATATATATATATATATATATATATATATATATATCAACAAATTGGCAGAGTTTGGGCCATAAATGGGGATACAAATAGAGAGGCGTTATTTGGCCCATTGGACGTTATTTGATGACAACTTGTGAGCCCCGAGTTCCTCACTTAACGAGATGGATCGCCAACAGGAGGCTTCCTGCAATTCCAAGCACTTCAGCTGCCCATCCAACATCTTATACTCTACTTTGCCATAATTTTAGAGACAGAGCCTATGTTCCAAAAGCTAAAAAGTAGGAGAAGAGCCTATGTTCCAAAAGCTAAAAAGTAGGAAAATACAAGCCGATAACGGAACCCTGCCATGGGCCGGGTCCGGGTAACACGAAACCGGGTAATTGGCCTGGGTCAAGGAGGTACTGACTAGACAAAAAAGTGTATAAAACATTTAAAAAACTCCAAAAAATATGAAAGATATGTTTAAAGTAAAATTAAATAAAACACATCTAAATTAGGTAGAAAAATATATAATAAAAACATAGATTTTGAAAAATCAATTCGTGACTAGGGATATTTAAAGAAAAAATTAAAAAAAATAAAAAAATAAGTATTCATAGTCAAAATATATTCCAATCTTTGCTAAAATATAAAAAACATATAAAAATATATTTTAAATAGATTTCTTTTTTCATGAATTTTTAAATAATTTTTCATAATTCAAACTCAAGAACTTGACCATCAAAGCGGGGATTATACGGACCCGCCTATTTCTGGGTAGCCCGGGGGCTGGTCCGGTTCAACCCAGCCGGTTTGTCTAACACTGGAAAGAAGATCTACCTAAATAAGCGAGAGGGGCATCTAATCCAAGAGAGAGAGATTGATTGGCATGAAGTCCTTTCTTCTACTCTAATCATGAATACAATCTCTCCAGACGAAGGACGAAAACTCCTTTTCATCTGTTGATTGTGAAGCTCCACTTGACTTTCAGTTGCTTTGTCGTGGGTTCAAAGCCATTAACTTCCTCCTAACAACCTCAACGCACACTTTCTCTCTCTATATCATAAATACTCACATTCTCTTTCTCTCTCTAACCAGTAGATTAATGTTTGTTCACCATGACAATAATATTATGATTCATGGCCTTGATGTCTCTCTTGGAGGGTCGCCGCTCTTTTGCTGGACCTCGTCGCAGTGTAGATGCTGATTCTTATGCAAATGGAAGAATTTTACCACGTCCTCCATCCTCTCCACTGGTATATTAGCTTTATTTCTTCATACTATTTCTCATCAATATCTTCACTGTTTTTTTCCTTTTTCTTTCCTTTTTTTTCTAAATCATTTTTCTTTTAATGCTTCTTCGTCTTCTTTTAATGCTTCTTCGTCTTCTTCCCATATTATTATTTTTCTTCTTGTTGTTGTTATTATTGTTGTTTTATTTTTGTTCTTCTTATCTAATCATCATAATTATCATCATGATGATTTTTATGGTTATATTAATGCTGCTGTTGGTATTTTGGATGGGTTAAATGTGTTGGTATTTGCGTTAAAAAATACTTTGTTATTTCAAAATTATATCTTTCAAAACCATGTTTTACTCACAATCGTGGATAGCACCACTTGAAAGCCTCAGCTATCGATCTAGGATTTCATTTCAACTTACGTATTAAAAAACGACTAACTATTTTTAACTTGTATTCCCCACTGATCTACCAAAAAAAAATTTCAATTGTGAAACATGAGACCTCCATTTTGAGATTGTTTGAGCTTCAAAAATAACAAAAAAAGCGTTCCGATAAAACTAGGTCATTTGCCTAAACATGCAATGGTCACCATTTTTGCCACTGGTATTCATGAAAGTAATGTTATCATAGACAGGAAATGAAATATTAGGGGGCTCTTAGCTGTAAAATTGACTACTATTTGGCATTTCTTGGTAAACCAACTGGTTGTTTTCTCCCTCTAGGCCGGAAATTGAGGGCATTTTGTCATGCATGAAACAATAGCATTTGGTATTAGACAACAATTAGCATAGTTCGTGTTCATATATTAAACATCATAAAACAAAAGAGAGGCATTAAATTTTGCCTTCATTATTTGAGTAGAAGGTTTATGGAAATGCATGTTAACTATTTCTTAAACGACCAACATATATTCACAAACAATGAAAAAGAAAACCCAAACCAAAATACTCCAACGAACCAACCCGGACTCGCCCAAGTACCTCGGGTTTGCCCGAGTATCCCCAGTTTGGTGGTCAAGTATAAAAAATCAAAAAGTAACAATTTATTTTCTAATATGTTTCTTTAACGGTCCAAAAATGTGTTACAAGATGTACTATTTTCGAAACTTGAAATCTATTTTTTTCTCATATCCATGCATCTTGATGTCGAGATGATTAATTTGAGGATATTTAGGCATCAAAACAACCTCTTCTAGTGAAATTTTTGCGGTAAGCTCTAATTTAATTGTTTAGAGCCTCTGCTCTATATAAACTTTCCCCTTTTTCAAAATCCATTTTTTTACTACTTTTTTAACCTCAGATGTGTTCTATTTAGAATTAATTCAATCATAGTTTTATATTTTTTGGTATTTTTATTGTATTTCTTTAATTTTTTAACACTTTTTGGCTTGGCTAGCCCTTGCCCGACTCGAAACGAGACTCGGAACTCGATCCAAGTTACTCGGCTATTCAAGTTCGGCCCTTGGCCAAGTTCCGTCCCTGAGTCGTGGTTTCCAAGACTGAGAACACATTCAAATACACGACTTGATTTTTCATAATTATATTTGGAAGCCTCAGTATCCTTTATTTCTCACTGCATCTAAGAAAAGAAAGATTGAGTGGTACCCTTGTGGGCCATATCAATAATAGATGAATAGTAAGTTCATGCCCTATGATACTATCTTCACAAGGAGAAGGGCATACCCATCTTTAATATTGTGAGTTGTTAGGCTCTTACAAATATTTGATATTCAACTAAATTCATTCTAGTTTCATGCTTGTTAATTGAAAACTGAAGCTTGAAGATGGCTTTGTTGCAGGGAAATAGGAAACAAGAAGGGCAACAGAAGAGAGTGGAACTAGATCAAGAGGTAAGATCCTAAATCAAGCAAGCTATCCATCTATATATGGATTCCTGGTTTTTGAAGTTTCGAATTTTATATAGTTTTTCATGGTTATATTAAAACTCTTGTATCATTTTCAAGAGCTATTCCTTACCTTCTTTAATTTTCAAAGTATTCTTGAAAGGACAGAGACATCAATTACTTAAAAATATTTTTAACTATAACTAAGTTTGAATGTGTTATAGGTAAGTGTCCTTTTCTTCTGGTCTTTGGCTTAGTTTTCAGGCCATTATAGAATTAGTTTAATTGTTTTGGTAAAAATTCTATATTTTTCTCTTTAAGTCCTCACATGAAAACTTCATTTTCAGATAATTTAAAGTTATTACCTTGCATTTGAGTAAAGGATGATTATTTGGTCTTTGAATATGCTAGTTAATTCATTAGCACATGGGGGTTTCAGGTGGAAAAATTGCGCAAAATATTAGATCATGAAGAGAAGGTGCACAAGGTTTTGCAGGATGCCTTTAGACATGAGCCTGGGAACCATTTTCCCCTTCCAAGGTTTCTTCCACCACAGGTAAAATCCTTTCTAGAAGTATTTTTAAACTTAGTGAACAATCTCAAAAGAAAAAAAAAAGGAGAAAGAAGAAGAAGAAAAGTTCAAATGCACCCTATATGAAAAAAATAATGTCCTAGGGTTGAAAAAAGACCATCCAATTATTGAACTATCAGATCTAAGTGTTTAAAGACTCGAAATTTTTTTTTTTTTTTTTTTGTAAAATACTCATCAAGTGATTCTAAAATGGATCCCAAAATTTTAAATTTAAAAAATCCTCCTAATTTGCTATTTACACAAAGACTTAAGTGTATAGTGTTCCCCCATGGAGTATGTTATACAATAAAAAGAAAGAAAAAAGAAGCATCAATGTCCGTAAATATATGAAATAGAAGAACCACGAAGAAGAGAGTGCTTTTCTGAAAACCGTAACAGGCTCCACTTCTTTTTTCAATCATCTCTAAAGATTTACAAAGCAAATATTTGCAAAAAGGAAGAAAAAGAAGCTTGAAATATATTTAATTTCCCAAAAGTATCCAATTGGAACTCTTTGATGGCCACATTTTCAAAGGTTCAAATGCCACCAGTAACATACAGAAGAATGTTGATTTTTACCAATTATCTATATTCATAAATAACCCATAAAAATAAAAATGTATTAAAAGTAATAAAAAAAACCAAACAGTCTAAATAAGGTTAAAATAGTATTAAAAAATGAATTAAGAAAAAACAGATTTATAGTTGGGGGCATTTTAAAAATCCAAAAAAGGAAGAGAAAAATATAAAAATGGGGATTTATGGTAGAAACAGTTACCAATCTTTGCCAAAAGCATAAAATTAATAGATCCATCTCATTTTTTTTAATATCTTTTTAATATCCCCGAGCTATACACATAACTCGGGGCTGAGTTACTTGGCAGTGGACTCAGCCAAATCCTAGCACACCGACCCATAAGTTCCTAATATGATATAATTGGCATTACATGTTCTACACGTTCATATAATCCATTCTTTGTGGCTACATAGGTAAAGCAACTCTTGGATGAACTCACAATGGTGGAGGAGGAAATTATTCGACTAGAGACCGAGCTAAACACACTTCGCCAAGATCTGCATCAAGGAAATAGAAATCTCACCAAGTTTAAGTCCCAAGAATTTCAACCTCAACATCAACAACAAGAACAACAAAGACCCAAAAGTCAAGGTGGGCATAGCAGGCATGGCTCACTAGATTGTAGCACAGAGATAAGGACTATGCTTTTTATAAGTAGAGCCATAAATGGCAGTTGTGTGATCCCTGCAAGGAATTCAAAAACCGAGGTTCCTAAAAAAACGCAGACTCTAAGGGACACTAAGAAGGCCAATGTCCGCAAGAGCCTTCAATCTAAGTTACCTCCAAGATACCCCAAGATATAGAATGTCCTGAATTCCCTGGTTCCTAAACATTTTTGTGAATTATTGTTTATTAGTTTGGGTAAAACTTTTGTAACAAATTTTCGGCTATGTGGAAATATGTCTTAAATTTTTTGAAGGCATAGCATCCCACCCCCTCCTCCTTCTAATCATTAGAGATTGTAACATGTGACATTTGAATTCTTCTTTTTATTGAGCGGTTGGGATAGAGATTTGCTGCCTAACAAGGTATAGATACAAATAATGAGTATATTATTGTTGGTAGTATAAGATCAATGGGCTAAAAATGCAATTTTTTTATAAAATATCCATTGTATAAAAACTCAAGGGTTTAAATGCATGAGCAGCTCAATACAAAATCGTAATACATATATTCCAACCTACAAACATGGTTTATATACATTTGAATAATAAAATTCAAACCTAATAGGTCTCTTACAATCTCTTACCCAAAAATACAATTAACTCAATATAATATTCAAATATTCACAATGTACATCTCTACAACATATTGCATGGCTTGCACTCGCAATTCTTCATTATATCAAAATTATACGATAATTTGATCTTAATTCTTCATCCTCATCATATATCAAAATATTTTATACACATCATACACTTGATCACAATAATTCAATAATATTTCAATTCGCATAAACAATAATGCATAGTATTAAAGCTCATACCGCAAGATTAAAAAACAATCTCAATATTCACACAATATACTCAATTTAACCAATCATGAATTCATTTAATAATTGTAAATACATCAAATTAACATGCAAACATATATGGAGAAATCATGGTTTGAACCCCTTGTGCCCGGGCCACGAAAGGGCATTTTGAGGACTTAATTTTGTCTCATTGTCTAAGGCACGGGTGATAATAATAACTTAAGAAGATCAATCCAATGGGAAGCAAATGATCACTTAATGGAGATCAAATCATAATGTATCAAAATAGCCCTTCAAAGTTTGAGAGATATACTACACAAACTAAGGAAGTTAAGGTGAAACTACACTATGTGGTCCATAAGGGACCACACGAACGTTTCAATATTAAAAAAGGAACTCAGCGAACTATTTCATATGCTCAAATATGATGAAATAAACTTCTCATCAGTTGTATATTCTCAGTAAAAATTTCAGAAAAATAAGATCAAAAAAATCAAGTTGAAACTACTAAAGATCATAGAGTATGTAAGCTAGTATACACATACCATGTGTATGGACTACACTATTGATTTATGACTCTTCAAATATCAAGTTTTAATGACCAAAAATGAAGAAAGCTACTATAAATTAAGAATTACAGCAAGCTTTGATAATGAAAATGAGGTAGGAATTAAAAATATGAGAAGAAAAGACAATACCTTAATGAAGCAATAATATGGGCTTGATCACATAAATAAATGACTACTCCATAGAAGTGTTTTAAATGAAAGCTCAAAGAAAAAAATAGTCTCATGGGTGATCACATTTTTGTCAAGGGTTCTCACTCTCTCTCTCTTTGAAGTGAATACTCAAGTTAGGGTTATAATTGATCTCATAAGTTACGTTTATACTTAGATCATAAAGATGGATTTGATCTTGATCATTGATGCCTTAGATCAACTGCACATGATATGCTTTTATCCAAGCCACTCATTTATATCTTATCATCAAGATCAATGGATGAGCTTTTGATACCCTTCACTCCTCAAAACCTAGGTTTATAGTCATTTTACCTTGAACCCTTAGCTCCATGTTTTATTTCTCATTAAGTCCCAATTCATGTTTACACTTATGCCCATAGTTTTGGAATAATTTGTGAGTGTCAATAAAATACAAGGATATGGACATAAAGGTAATATGAGACATCCATACATGTGAATAAAATATCTTATGACACCACTAATAGAATCTTAACAACACTAAAGTTTCACATGGGTCAAGCCCATAAGGTGATGCTACATAAGATATATCCACATGCTACAAAATCATATGTGGATAATATTATAAATTAAATTAATTCTCAAAATCCCATGACTTCACACATGCAAAAAGAAATGATACACATGAGATAAAAATAAAACATGTGACTTAAATCAAACTTAAGTCATAACAATATATAACACCTTAAATAACAAGATAACATGTTATAACATAATACCAACAAAAGAATTAATGACAAATAGGTCCCTACATGGATATGACGTCAGCATGATATCATCCACGAGTAGGGAGGTAGGAGTACCACGTGGCATCCCTATGGCCACTTGGGATCCATGTGGCATCCCCATATGATGTCTTTGTTTGGTATTTATGTCGAACAAATTTGTCACATTTTTTATTATTTAAAAAAATTGAAAATTTCTTAAAAAATCCCAAAAATTCTCTAAATAATTTCTCAATATTATTATACAATTTATCATCAATATAAAATCTTTTCTTATCAATTTTATATTAATTTTGGCCAAAGTTAAATGAGATCTCTATACTTAACACTAGTTGGAGTTTTCCATTGAGCAAACCCGAATTACGTTCCATCGGTGTCTCAAGCCGACCCAATGGACATATGCTCCACAGTCTATGGCAATGACACATAATTGATCACATCAAAATCGCTGAGCTAGAGCTTCCCGTCACCGAGGGTTCAATGGATTATTGGTGCACCCCTGTGAGGCATATTCTTACTCAAATACAAGGGTCATCTCAAAGCACATGTGCACTAGCTCTTATAAGTGGAATAATACTATATAAGAGTGGCTTCCCCATACGACTTTGGCTGTATATACCATGGAATGGTCTCGTGTCAGGATACGGGCTAATGTCCCATGAGCCGACCATTCCATACAGGGCGAATACTCTTTTAAATAGTCGAGTTCTATTATTCTCGATTGGATTCTCCAAGCCCTAGCTTATCACGCCAACTATGAGGCATTCTAGTCAATATAGTCTTGACTAGGAGGTGACCCTTACACCTCCTCGAGAGTTCACACTCTCAAAACGTATACTCTCAATGTCTCAAATACTCGGGGTATATGAATCAAGGCCCTAGTGCGCCAAGCACCCAGATTCAATCTTTCTCTAACTCCTACTGAGAGTATGACTCTTGGCTTTAAGGTCTTGAAAGGCTACATCACCAACATTCTCTCACTTAGCCTTTTGAGGCCTTACAAATGATTTTCTCTCTCATTCTTATGTACAAGATATAATTTAAAACATTCATTCTCTACCATAAAAGCAATACTCATATCAAGCAATGAAGAAAGTATCAACAACGAAGTTACCTTTCTCAATCTCATATCATGCACAAGCATAAATCACTATATGATCCATAAGCGTAGTCAATCAACATGGTCCATTAACATAATCAATAGGCATGAACTAATAAAAGCAAGGGTGGTCAAACATATGTAATCGCCAGAGCAAAATTGTCATGAACTATTTCTATGTCTGGTGTATGTCACATAAACCATAAATCACAATTTAAATGTCATGTTCGATCTCCTTCATCCACATTCAAATATCATGTAGTTTATGTGTCAACATTTCACATCATACTCATGTCAATGCTTGACATAATAATCTACTAGGTGCTAATTGTGGATCATCATCTTCAACAATCACATATTCTAATAATGCAATAGGTATCTGTAAAGAAAAAGAAATATGGGAACATATGGCATGACAAAGAGTACAGTACTTGCGTGGGCAGAATGGTCAATAAGATATATGTTATGTGTTATAGTCTTCCCATCATCAATTTTATGTATCTCCTATGTATTCTCAGGTTTTCTAATCACTTTTATACAAACTTTTATATGCATGTTCATGACAATTTATGCTCATAAAGATTGACATATATGTTCATATCTATCTTTTTGCTCTCTCAACTTTTATTCATGTGCTCAAAAGTTCACAACTCTATGTTCATATCAGTTCTCAAGTAACACAGATTTTTACTAGAACAAAAGTTCATTAAAATCATTCTTCAATCTCATGCATTGTTCTCAAAGTTTCCTTAGTCACGAACTGGTACCTTATCCATTGAAAACCAAGGTTTGGGAGTAGTGCTTAGACTTTCAAGCATTTCACCATTCAATTATCTTATTGATATTTTACACTCGGATTAGATGGCTAGCAGGTGTCATCATGTACCTATTAATTAGATCCAATCCCAAGATCAAGAGAGATTCAATTATACATGTCTGAGTGACCAAGCACATTATAAGTTCGAATCACTTAGAACAATATCTCATGCAATGTGGGACTTATCAAAGTTTATAGGATTTCTCTCACATTTAATCTCACAAATTATCTCATGATAAACAACCAATTGCATTAAGTCATAGGCATAGATAGTCACTATCAGAGTGACTAACCCACAAAATGAGGTGTCCTTATCATCATATGATCTTATCATAATGCACATATAAATATACAGCTCTACATAAGGTCTCACATGCTATTAAAAACATTTTCAAGTGGCTTATGCATACTCCATTAAAAGGCTAGGCCTACTAGCCTTTTAGAGACCATTAGAAGCTATCTAATGAATCATCTATATGAAAGTGAATGCATATGATCACCATGGCATGAAATGCATATATAGAAAAGTGATGATCTATTATCATAATGTCACACAATTAATCATTGAAAACTCAAAAGTCTAACGAAAAGAGACCTCACAACCCTAACAAGTGACATGTCTCTAAGTGACTTAAAACTTCTCACTATGGTACTAAATGAAAATAATAATACCTATAATGCAATGGAAAAAGCCCGCCCATGGGTTCATAAAATGATCAATTTTCAAATAAGAGGTCAAACACTCTTTTTGCTTTTATTTACAAATCATTCTTATTCAATGCATCTTCCAATTTTCTCATAAGTGAAATTAAATTGCGATATAAGTATTTCCAAAATCATTACCAAGGTTCTCTTTTTGAGGATGGTTTTACTACTTAGACTTATTAAATATGCTCCCACTGAAACCGACAAGGTTGTCTTTCAAAATAACTTGAATTTATGTCTTGGGAAGTAGTTTACTTTTAAGTAAAAATTCAAATGTATCAAAAAGAACTTTATTCAAATATTGATGACTGTGAGGTACTCCAAAATATTATGATACACATTTATGTGGTCATACGATAAGGTTAAATGAACATCTTTAAGGGTGATCTTCCAAAATGAAAGAAGCATGGAGTTTAGTATAGTCATAACTCTTTAATAGAAAGACAATACAAAGTAGTAATACACAAAATGGGGTGGAATCCCTTTTATGGTTTCTAACATCATCTTGTGCTAAAAAAATTTAAGTATATAAATCCTCGTTCAGAAGAACAATTGTTTAAGATAAAATCTCTTTCATCATATTTCCTTAATAATTACAATCCATATTCAAGATATATTTTGGTTCGATTGATCTCAATTTTCAAAATAGTGAAAAACATGTTACTATAAAGGAAAATGTTATCTCATACATGAAAATGTTTTTTTCATGACCATTGAGCCTAACGTGCCATGTAACAATCCTCATATGTCAATCATAACATAATACCATATTCACTTATTCATATAATAATTATGGCGGGAATATGCATCACTAAGTACTCACAATGTGATAATAAAATACATCACATTATCTCGTCATTTAGAAAACCTCAAAATAATGAAGAATGTAGCTTGAGGCACCATAAAGACTAGTCAATGTCATATTCATGATACATCTCATGGGTTCTCAAATCATAAAGCAACTCACAAATAATAAACATTTCACATATCTCATGATTCTCAAACAATCACAAGTATAATCCTTACACATGTCATATATCTTGAATTAGCCACATTCATATGATCGGTAATTATAATCATAGATCTAGAATCAAATTACATAAACATATGCCATATGTCTTAAGCTTATATAAGAGTGGACACAAATATTCAAAATCTCAATATGCAAGTATTGGCCTAATTCAAGTTTATAGCTTATGTGACGAGTCCAAGCCTTCCAATTATTAAACTCATATAATACACCAAGATATTCTACTAATAATTGCTAACATGATATCATAAAACCAAAATTGTTGTTCTCTAAGAAATGAATTCTCAATATATTAAAATCATGGTCATAAGTAGAAAGAAGTCGTACCTCATGGTTTTAAAGTGACCAAGTCATAATGTGTCAATACCTTTTGTCTTCGATCCGTGATTTGGTTTCACCATTTATTTCTTTTTTTTGTAACTATGATCATTGACTCATTCATCTACATGTGCCTTTAGTCTTTTTGTCAATTTCATCACACACTATTCCGGACTAGCTCGGATCTAGACCAAGACTTGGGTATCGAGTATTAAAACTAACACTCATAATTCGGTGGGGTTTATATAACCCTCTCACTGATCTAAAACACCCTAAGAACTCATAAAAACTTTCAACAATTTATACTTCATAGTGGGATTACAAAAATATAAAGTAGTCATGCCCTTCTCACACATTGGATATAGGAAATAATGTTTTTCTGGTTTTTCAGGATGAGCACGGTTTAATTCAATGGACGTAACTTTAAATTTACGTATCATTTAATCATGAGACTTATTCTCAAATAAAATAAACTCAAAATAAGACAACTTTTATTCAATAAGTAGTATTGAACAATGGTCCGAATTGGATCAAACAATATGATTCTCATTGGTCAAAATTTGCTTTGTGTAGCAAAAATTACAGTATGACACCCCTCAAGTAAAATGACCATAACTTTCCAAATATGGGGAATTTTCCTATAAGCCCAAAAGCATATTTAAACGAGACTTTAGTCCTCTCGATTTCTCAAAAGTATAAAGTGGTCCTAACTCATTCCCATAAGTTTAATTGATCAAAACCCCCATTGAAAAAGGAATAAAGTTCCTGGAAATGTCTTTCTCAGATCTAGCACACTTTAATAAACATTCAATAACTTTCAAAATATCTATAATATGGTCATGAGATTTTTTTCATATGAAAATACATTCAATAACACAAAACACTACCAAATACTATTCTCTGATATAAAGTATTGAATGCCCTATCATTCTCTCACAAATATACAATAGTTCTGAAAAATATTCATTCACAGTTATCATGTCAATGACACTATCAATTCTCAAATTCAAAGCACATACATCAGGGCAATCATGATCAAGTGTTAATACAATTTGAAAATTAAATTATAGACAATATAAGAGGACTAAAGGACTATATAAACTATAATACATATATTCCAACCTACAAATATGGTTTAAACACATTTGAATAATAAAATTCAACCATAATAGATCCCTTACAAATCCCTTACTCAAACATACAATTAGCTCAATACAATATTCCAATATTCACAATGTACATCTCTACAACATATTGCATGACTTGCATTCGTAATTCCTCATTATATCAAAATTATACAATAATTTCATTTTCATTCTTCATCATCATCATATATCATAATATCTCATACACATCATACACTTGATCATAATAATTCAATAAGATTTCAATTCGCATAAACAATAATGCATAGTATTAAAGCTCATATCGCAAGATTAAAAAACAATCTCAATATTCACACAACATACTCAATTTAACCAATCATGAATCCATTTAATAACTGTAAATATATCAAATTAATATGTAAACATATACGCGGAAACCATGGTTCGAACCCCTTGTGCCTGGGCCACGAAAGGGTCTTTTGAAGATTTAATTTTGTCTTATTGTCTAAGGCACGGGTAATCATAATAACTTAAAAAGATCAATCTAATAGGAAGCAAATGATCAGTTTTATTTCACTTAATGGGGATCAAATCATGAGAGAGACATGTATTAAAAAACCCCTTCAAAGTTTGAGAGAGATACTACACAAAATAAGGAATTATGGTGAAACTACACCATGTGGTCTATAAGGGACCACATGAACTTCTCAACATTCAAAAAGGAACTCAGTGGATCATTTCATATGCTCAAATATGATGAAATAAACATCTCATCAGTTGTATATTCTCAATAAAAATTCAAGAAAATCAAGTTGACACTACTAAAGATCATGGAATAAACAAGCTAGTCTGCACATACCATGTGTATGGACTACATTATTGCTTTAGTATTCTTCAAATATCAAGTTTTCATTACAAAAAATGATGAAAGCTACTGTAAATTAAGAATTACATCAAGCTTTGATAATAGAAATGAGATAAGAATTAAAAATATGAGAAGAAAAGTCAATACCTTAATAAAGCAATAGTATGAGCTTGATCACATAAATAAGGGAATACTCTTTGAAAGGGTTTCAAATGAAAGCTCAAGGAAGAAGATAGTCTCATGGGTGACCACATTTTTATCAATGGCTCTCTCTCTCTCTCTCTCTTTGAAATGAATACTCAAGTTATGGTTATAATTGATCTCATAAGTTACTGTTATACTTAGATCATAAAGATGGATTTGATCTTGATCATTGATGCCTTAGATCAATGGCACATGAGAGGCTTTTATCCAAACCACTCATCCATATCTTATCACCAAGATTAATGGATGAGCTTTTGACACCTTTCACTCCTCAAAACCTAGGTTATACTCATTTTACTTTGAAGTCCTTAGCTCTATATTTTATTTCTTATTAAGTCCAAATTCATGTTTACACTTATGCCTATGGTTTTTGAATAATTTGTAAGAGTCAATAAAATTCAAAGATATGAACATAAAGGTAATATTGGACATCCACAAATGTGAATAAAATATCTTATGATACCATCAATAGGATTTTAACAACATTAAAGTTTCACATGGGTCCAGCCTATAAGGTGGTGCCACATAAGATATACACACATGCTACAAAATCATATGTGGATAATATTATAAATTAAATTAATTCTCAAAATTCCATGACTTCACACATGCAAAAAAAAGTACAAATGAACAAAAAACAAAACATGTGACTTAAATCAAACTTACGTCATAACAATATATAACACTTTAAATAACAAGATAACATGTTATAACATAATACCAACAAAATAATTGATGACAAATAGGTCCCCACATGGATATGACGTCAGCATGATATCATCCACGAGTAGGGAGGTAGGAGTGTCACGTGGCATCCCCATGGCCACTTAGGATCTATGTGGCATCCCCATATGATGTCTTTATTTGGTATTTATATCGAACAAATTTGAAAATCACATTTTTTATTGTTTAAATAATCAGAAAATTCTTCAAAAATCTCAAAAATTCTCTAAATGATTTTTCAACATTATTGCACAATTTATCATCAATATAAATTATTTTCTTATCAATTTTAGATTAATTTTGGCCAAAGGTAAATAAGATCTAGACTTATAACACTAGTTGGAGTTTTCCATTAGGCTAACCCGAATGACGTTCCACCATTGTCTCAAGCCGACCCAATGGACCTATGCTCCACAGTCTATGGCAAGGACACATAATTGGTTAAATCAAAGTCATTGAGCCAGAGCTTCCCGTAACCAGGGGTTCAATGAATTACTGGTTCACCCCTGTGAGGCATATTCCTACTCAAATACAGGAGTCCTCTCAAAGCACATGTGCACTAGCTCTTCTAAGTTAAATGATACTATATAAGAGTGGCTTCCCCATGCGACTGTGAATGCACATACTATGAAATGGTCTCGTGTCAGGATACGGGCTCATGTCTTATGAGCCGACCATTCCATACAGGGTGAATACTTTTTTAAATACTCGGGTTATATTATTCTCGATTGGATTCTCCACGCCCTGGCTTATCATATCAACTTTGAGGTATTCTAATCAATATAGTCCTGACTGGGAGGTGACTATCACACCTTGCCGAGAGTTCACATTCTCAAAACGTATATTCTCAATGCTTCAATTATTCGGGGTATATGAATCTGGGGCCCCAGTGCCCCAAGCTCCTAGATTCAGTCTCTCTTTAACTCCCACTAAGCGTAAGGCTCTTAGACTCTTGGCTTTAAGGTCTTGAAAGGCCACATAGCCAACAATTATATAAGTGTATGTATCCCCAACCATGTCATTAACACAAATTACCTCAAATTCAATACACATATTTTATCACTATATGGAATGTACTCATAAGCCTACTATTATGGATAATTTTGAAAATAGGTAAATTTATTTTGTTCTATTTATCTTCACTAAACTATAAATTTGACAGAGATCATCCCTGGCAAAGAACTTATGCATTTTCTTAATACAAAAACAACCAAATATTTGAAAAATAAAAAGTAACCATTTTTTTCGATCAAAAGAAAAACACATGCGAGTAAAAGCGTAATATGCAACATAAGATTTAGGCTTGGGCCTGAGTTTTCAAGGTATTGATGCTTGCAACACCATGTCCTAAGCTCGAATGTTGCTGCTAAACAACTCAGAAAATAATGTGCAACATAATCCTTGAAATGAAAGAGTAATGTGCAATATGATTTGAAGAATCAGTGCACTTGCTTGGTTGTTGCAAATGTTTGTGTCGATTGTTGTTTCGAGCTCAGAAATGCAACTGACACAGATGTGGGATTAGCGTCCAACCATACCCTCATCAGGGGTATTATTTTCACATCCATAGTGAAACCTTCGGAAAATGAAGTAGGAACCTAGTCGATTGAACTCCACCTAACCAAAATAAGGGAAGTAAACCATTGACATGGTTGAATTCAACCTAACCTTTGGTATAAGGCTATAAAACCTTGCGACAGTTTTAAACACTTATTGAACAATGAGCTCGCATTTTTAGGATGTGTACACATTAGTTATATTTCCTATGTTATATTATTAAAATGCAATTAACTGGCAGATACATGTCAACAAATATCAACAGGGACCTCTCCTTAGAGAGGGTATAGGGAAGTGTCATTCGAAAGGAAAGATTGTGGATACTATGGTATATCTTTCTTTGCCCTCAATATTTTAGGAGGTTTCAAACCAAAAAAAAAAAAGGACATACATTTTTTTTTAAGGGAGGAATTACCTTCAATATTTTAGTAGGTTTCAAACCAAAAAAAAAAAAGGACATACATTTTTTAAGGGAGGAATTGTAAGCACTTATTATAGGAATGGCAAAAGAAATCAATCACACGGTCACGAATGTCTTGTAGTATTTTATTTTTATATAAGATTACAACTTTAAAATGTAGAATTACATATGTGCTTCAAAAATCTATCGACAAAGGTGGTTTTAATGTTGATAACCCTCTAATTGATCATCTCAACATCGAGCTGTATGATATGAAAGAAAAAAAGATTTTGAGTCCCAAAAATAGTGCATCTTGCATTACATTATCTAGACCGTTCATTTTCGATATTTTCATATGTTTATAGATTTACTTGATTTTAGCCATTTTTGGAGTTTAAAATTTTATATTTGGATATGAAAATAGATTTTGAAATAATACTAAATATTTTTTACACCAAAATCACAAATTAATATAAAATTTGGAGGTGCCCCTTAATTGAATTGTCTAAGTATATATATATATATATATATATATATATATATATGCAATGATTTCATGCAACTGTTGTATAGTTATATGATGCAACACCCTTAAAAAATCATCTTATAGCCATTTGTTTGATCCAAAATTTGAAATATGCACTCTTTTCATTCTAATGAACAATCACAAAAAAAAAAAAAAAAAAATTGAAAACATAACCTAGAATGTATTTTTTTAGCCCAATTAACATAGGCCGTTCATTTCGGTGAGATGCTTAGATCTAAGCCTTAAAAGGATTTTTTCATTTTCAAATTTTGTGAATGGATTTATTATCATTAGATGAGCAATATTAAAAAAGAAAAAAATGATTTTGAGTTTATAAAGGCTAAGATCTTGAAATTCACAAAATGAATGGTCTAGATTCGTTGTTAGAAAGAACTCATTTTGACCATATCTAGGGTTCAAATTGAACATTTTTTCTTTGGGTGATTGATTATTGAGATGAAGAGAGTGTGTGCGCAAAATTTGAGGTCATACAAATACCACAAACATGATTTTTTAGAAGTGTCGTTGTATTATAATATGGTACAACCGTTGCATTCGATCATTGCTATATATATATATATATATATGAAAAAGTCTTCTCAACGCCTATAGGCGAAAATGAACAGTAATTTCACTTACCATCATCACTGCCCAAAGTTCATTGCATGATCACAATTGGCCGGTAGTGTTTTATTTTTTATTTTATTTTCTACAAAACAAAATGATCTGAAATTTGGAATATGTGTACGTCTTAGTGAGTAGCACCTAATAAAAATATATAAAAAATAATTCTCAAATTATTTTGACCAAAATACCCCCAAAACTTTTTAAAGGTATTTTAGTCATCTTTTTTATGTAAAATATTTTTTTGATATTTTTCATAGATTTGGCTATTTTTTATAAACATAAATTCCAAATTTCAGGTCATTTCGATTTGTAAAAAAAATGAAAAATAAAAAACTACCTGACAATCATGACCATGCGATGAACTTTGGACAGTGATCAGAATAGGCGAAATCACTGTTCATTTGCGCCTATAGGCATTTTGTAGTATCCTCTTTTATTTATTTATATATATATATATATATATATATATATATATATATATATATATATATATATATATATATATATATATATATATATATATATATATATATATATATGTATGCTAAAATAAAAGCTAAACAAGAGTTCACTTTTTTTTTGTGGAGAGTATTTTTCGCAAATATTTATCTAAAAAAGAGTGTTCATTACAAAAACAATTCCGTTAAGCCCTTCCTATGAAGCCCAGAGGTCCAACGTGGCATCCAGTCGGATTCTCCACGTGTCAGATATTTGACAGATGATTACAAAGTCCTCTCCGGCCCTTTCATTTTCCGTCAATGTTTCAGAGTTCAGGCAAGGGTATGTGTCTCTGATTCCGTTTTTTTTTCTTTTTTGAAGAAGAAGAATTAGGGATTCTTTCTCTGGTTCCTTGTTTTTTTTTTTGAATAATTGTTTTTTTTGGAAGAACTAGGGTTTCAAGCCATGGCTTTGGGGTGTTGTTTTCCTCCTCTGTTATCTAGGCGCCCAATATGTCTCAGGGCCTCTTCAGATGATCGAGTACCTGATTTTCTCTCCGCTCAATGGTATTCAGTAACATTTTTTTCTTGATTGTTTATTCATTTTTGTTGTGGTCATGAATTATTGATTTTTACACTCCATTAAGCTGTAAATAGTAATTATTACATTCTATTTCGTGAAATTTTGCTCTTCCTTCGTTTTGCCATTCCCGGCTTGAATGTAATGAGATTCTCCTAAATGCCTTGATGCTTATATTTATTTTTCTGATTCAACGGAGGTTTTTGGGAACTTTTGTTTAGTTTGTTGGTGAACACCCACCAGGAAGCAGTGCAGTCCCAAAACCTTTGCTTTTCATGGCATTAATTATTTGGCCTTCTTTCTAATTCTTGGGGATGGTAAGCAAAAATGTATGTTTCAAGGTCCTTTTGATGTGGTTGTCTCTTAAGCTTCAGTTGAGTTGTAGACATATTGGTCTTGGTGAGGGAGATCGAAGGTTGAATCTTTGAACTTTGTCATCGAAGGCACATTAAAGTTTGCCCAAAAAGCTCAAACAAGCTGAAATAGCATTTCTTTAGTATTTTAGGCCTTTTGATGAGGTTCATGTTGAGGATCATCGCAGACATTCAGTGCATGCTGGTGGGGAGAGCCGATGGACCAGTTGTTCAAGCAACATTGCAATTAGCATTAGGTTTTGTTTTTTTAATTTTGTTTTTATGTTTTCACAGTGATGACATAGTTTTGATTAATGAGACGCGAACAGGTGTCAACACAAAGTTAGAACTTTGGAGGGATGCTCTAGAATATAAATGTTTTAAAATTAACTGGACTAAGTCAGAATATCTGGAATGCAATTTTAGTAACAATATGATTAGAGATGAGGAAGTAGTTAATATTGACGGCCATGAAATACCAAAAAGAGCAAATTTTCGATATCTTGGTAGGAAAATGGAGAGATTGAGGAAGATGTCGCACATAGAATTACAGCTGGGTGGGCAAAGTGGAGATGTGCAACTAGAATTCTATGTGATTGTCTCATGTCAATGAAGCTGAAAGGAAAGTTCTATAGGACAATTGTGAGATTAGCTTTTTATGGGGTGGAATTTTAGGCGGTCAAAAAATAATATACCCATAGAATGAGTGTAGCAGAGATGAGGATGTTGAAATGGTTGAGTGGCAAGATAAGAAGGGATAGAATTCGAAATGAGTATATTTGGAAAAATTTAGGTGTGGCACCAATAGGCGATAAGACCCAATACAATATCTGCTAGGAGGTATGACTTAGTTCAAGTGGAAAACTCTAAAAGGGCAGGTGTCATTGTTATAAATAGGGATTGGAAGAGAGTTGTAAGGAGATTGGCGTGATTTTAAAACAAAGAAAGCAGAGAGCTTTGCTCTGGAATCTGTAGTTTGGGTTTTGTGTAGGATAACCTTCAGGTTTCTTCAAGAGATCGCTTGTGTTGGTTCGAGACATTGCTGATTTTCTATTCGGCAAATTTTCTTCATCAGAAGACCAAGGCAACGAGACAAGGAACATTTCCACTTGTAACTTCCAAACACCATAACCTCATATGAGTTAGAGGTTGACCCGATATAGAATTTATTAGTGTTTTGAGATATTGCCGAGGCCAGTTGGCCGAGCCCTTAGGGCAAGGCGAGTTTCTACCGAGTGAAGTGTATGCCAAATTTTATACGATATATAAATTACTGTGTCAATTTCAACCAGAAGAAGCACGGATGGCTTTCTGAATGTTGCTTACACAAATTTACCTCACAGCTAGGGTTCGAATCCCCTAGATTTAATGTTGCCTTCATTATGTCTTTTTTTTTTTGAAGTGTTAAAAAAACAGTAAACAGGAGCTAAAAAAGAGTTTCATGGGAATCAAACCCAAAAGCCCTTGTAAGGGAAGCGCCCAAAGGCAGCTGACCTAGCCACTACGCCATTCGACAATAAACATCTAAAGTGGCAGGTTATACTATGTCTCTTGTCTTTTTTCTTCTTTTTTTTAAAAAAATAGGACTGAACTCCAGCGAGTTACTCAGACTTGCTGCTCGGCCAAGGTCTAAGTACCTTGGCCGAGTTGTGTTTTAGAACACTGGAATTTATGTGTGAAGGAATTACCTTCATGTGATCATGGTTTCATTCATTTTCTTATTGCGTGACCATGCTTTCCAATTGCTGATTGTGAAGGATGAGATCCTCTTAGAAAATGTTTCAAATAATTGTTGCCAGTTCCTTGATATATTAGGAGGGTGATGGTAAGTTGAAGCATTTTTTTATTCACAATAGATACTTATTGTGTATGTGGTAAACATGAGTTCGAAGTTGAAGCTCTAAGGATTAGTGCATATAGGTTGTATGATGTTGTTTTTGTTGTAAAAAAATCTCTCACCTCACCTAGGACAGAGCTCCTGTACCCAATGGTTTCCTCTTCACCATATTCAAAAGCCTTCCGGGATCTATTATCTCCTGATGTTGTAGACTTTTTCAATAAGTTCTTTTCCAAAGGTCGAATCCACAGAGGCCTGAATTCGACTTTCCTCACCTGATCCCCAAAATTGAAGGAGCAATAAAATTCAAAGACTTTAGGCCCATTAGCCTCCTTAACTCCACTTATAAGATCTTCACTAAGATCCTTGCCACTAGATTGAAGGCTCTCCTTGGCAAGATCATCTCTCTCTCTCTCTCTCTCTCTCTCTCTCTCTCTCTTTCTCTACACACACATAGACACCCCATCTCTAGCTCATAATCAGCCTTTGTGGATGAGACAAACCTTGGATGGTACCCTAATTGCCCACAAAGCTGTAAACAAGGTTTAGTGATTAAATTGTATTGGGAAAAAGGCTACGACCATGTCGATGGGACAATTCTAGACGAGGTTCAGGCTAAAATGGGCTTTGGTCTCAAATGGAGAAATTGGATTAGAGGGTGCATATCTAATATTATAAATGGGACATCTGAACAGTATTTCTAGTCTTCTAAAGGCTTTAAACAAGGTGACCCCTCTCACCTTTTTTGTCTGCGATTGTAGGAGAAGTTTTCTCCAAATCCATTTCCAAACTTTACGACTAGGGATCCTCCATGGTTTGGCACGTCTGGCCCAAACATTTCCCACCTGCTGTATGATGACATCACCATCATTTTCTGTGACTCCTGCCTAACACAGCTGGATAATCTCTAGCCATTCCTTAGATTCTTCGAGGTGTTCTCAGGGATGAAGGTCAACATGTCCAAAACCAGTATGTTGGGCATTAGAATGGAGGAGGAAGAGGTGTGGTCCTTGGGCCACCACTTGGTATGCGCCCTTGAATCCCTTCCATTAAAAAACCTAGGCCTACCCCTGTGTCTAGGTAAACCTAGGAAGCACTTGTGGGGCACACTATTATTGAAAATTTTACCAGAAATTGGCTAACTAGAAGGGAAGGTTTACTTCCCTGTGGGGCAGAATCAGCCTCATAAAACCTACCATAGCAAATGTCCCAACCTACTTCATGTCCCTATTCAAATCCATGTTCCTATGGCATCCAAACTTGAGATATCATGCGAAACTTCCTTTGGTCAGGTTTGAGGGACACAAATTCCACCTCATTGCTTAGGATGAAGTATGTGGACCCAAGAAAGCGGGGACCCTAGGCATCAATTCAACGAGATTTCAATTTAGCCCTCTTAGTAGAGTGGTGGGGGAAATGTGTAGCAAATGATGCACATCTTTGGAGGGAGTCTTTTTTGGTAAATGTGGCACAGAAGATGGTGGCTGGCTCCCCAAATTTCCATGCCACTGTGCTTCTGGGGGCTGGGCCAGTAGAGCAAAGAGTAGACCCCACTTCATCTCAGGGGTTAGGTTCAAAGGGGGTCATGGGGATAGGGTCAAATTCTGGAAAGATCTGTGGTTGGGAAATCAGAATTTAGTCGACAGATTTCCCACCATGTTCTCCATAGCTGCTAACAGGGATACCCTGGTATCAGGCTCTGCTGATTTCAAGGGCAATCATCTTGTTTGGGCCCCTGTCTTTACGAGAGCATTCAAAGAAGTTGAAGGTGCACACCTTGCTGTCCTTTTAGAGCTGCTACATGGTTTCTATCTTACCTAGAAGGTGACGGCCGCCTGATTTAGGCCCCAGCACCCAGTGGAATCTTCACGGTAGCTTCCTTCGACTCAGCCCTGTTGCCTAGCCCAACTTGAAACCCTATCTTGAAAAGGATATGATTTGCTCCCACTCCCTTTAGGGTTTAGGCCTTCGCTTGGATGTTGGCTCACAGTAGGGTTCTAACTGGTGACCAGCTTCAAAAGAGGGGCTTTCATTGGCCGAACCATTGTGTCATGTGCATGCAAGACGAAGAAACTCTTAACCATCTCTTCTTCCACTCCGGGGCCACCTCCTCTATGGTCCCTATTCCATGTCTTCATTCTGTTTTGGATAACTCCACAGACCATTCAGCAGCTTTTTTGAGGCTTTCATTTCTCTTTCCCTACCAAAAACTGGTCATATTCTTTGGTGGCTTCAGCCGTTGCTTTGTTATGCGTCGTCTGGAATGAAAGAAACTGTCGCATCTTCTGAGCGCTCAGACAGCCCTTGCACTCCATTTTGGATTACCATTAAAATCGTCATTTGTTTTTGGTCTAAGAAACTGCCGCTGTGTAGCAGTCTAGGCTCCTCTATCTCCCTCTCATATTGGGAAACATTTTGCACCTCTCACGAGGCCTTCACCCGCTTGAGCCGTTTGGGTACCTCCTTCCCAAGGAACTGTAAAGCTAAATGTCAAGAGGTGCTCCCTCGGATCCCAGGTCCTTTGGATTTTGGGGCAGCTTTGCAAACCACTACTCTGAAATCCTCTCTTTCTCAGGTTTCATCAGCCAGACTGATTCCACCATGGCAGAGACCATAGCTATCATATAAGGGACCTTCAACAACTTAGAAAGCCTAATTGCGGAAGGGAACTTGAGGAATATGATCTCTTGGGACGCAAATCAAGCCCAAGCTTTGACCATATATCTATACTTTGCAGGGGAATCCAGGTCACCTTCAACTACATTCCGAGGGAAGCAAACACCGTCGATGACAGGCTGGCCAAGGAAGGAGCAGCAGCAGGACCACTGCCCATGCTTCACAGCCTCGAAGTCTTATCTCTGCTCTCTTGTCCTCTCCTCTCCCTCGGTCTCTTATCTTGCTCTTCAGCCCACTGTCTCCTCCTCCCTGGATCTCTCCCATATGCATAGTTTTCGACAGAGCTCACTGCTTGTAGGCTGGTTTCCTTGTAGTTTCCATCTTTGCTTTCTTTTGCTCAACTTCTAGAACCCTTTTTTTTATAGGGAACCTGTATCTTATGGGTTGCCATATTGGGGATTTTGTATATAATCTTTGATTATACAAATACAATCATCCTTGTCTCAGGAGGAAAAAAAAAGGAAAGAAACTTATCTCGTTGTACAGAATCTATCATTAGGTAGAAATTGCTATTTCCTATTAGCAATTAGTCTTTGCTCTGTCTTTAGCTTCAACTTTTTACAAATTTGTATTTAAGCCACTGGTGTGTAGCTCTTATCCTCATACTTAGGTTGTGCATTTAAATCTCATGCTTGCAAAATCATATAAGGATATAGTATATACTATGCACAGGACGGTGCTTTGCAATGCTTAGGCTACCTTATCTTCTCTCTTTCCTTTTAGGCCTCCTCTCTTATCCTTCTTATTTCTCCCTTCTCTTCATTTTGTCATCTCCCTTTTCTCTATCACTACCCATTCACAGTTCAAAACCACTGCAGATGTATGGAGCTAGCCCAAGTTGGTTACTTCACAGGTCGGGTTTGAGAAAAGCATGGTCTTCCTTTGTTTGGTTAAAATGATTAACTTGCCTCGTCAAAGCAGGATGTGGTTGATTCATCTAGGTCAAATTGAGTCAAACAAATTCTATCCCCTTTTTGTGAGTCATTCTAGAAATGAATTTGCAATTTCATGATTGTATACACTAATGGTACCCTTGCCCATTGTCACAATGACACCACATTGTTAGCTTTGTAGGAAATTGCCATGAGGGACAAAAGTTTCTTTTGTCATTTGGTTTGTAGCTCGTTCGTCAACTTTGCAACTATTATCCAAAAGTATGATTGCTCGAGTAGTTTCGTGCTCATTGTAACCGGCGATGAAAACTATGATAGTGATGAGGAGTCATGTGATGATGAGTGTTACATAAACACATAATTGATTTTGTGAGAGCTATGTTGGGTGAGAAAAGTGTTGATTTTCCGCTGCTTGACAGCAATATTTTCAAATGGTTACTAGTTACAATGTCTCTCCATTAGTTATGTTGAGAAGAAGACACAACAATTGACCTTTGTTACTCGCCACCAGCTTGATTCTTGAAATTACCACATCTAGAAATCAGACTACTTCGAATGTTTAAAAGCCAGATCTTGGTTACTTAAAAGTTTTGTATTGGCATTGCTTCTAGGTATGGACGGTAAACTCAATCTAATTATGAAACATGGTTTTGTGTCGACTGGTTAGTTGTTTTGTGGTTTTATCATCTATTTCTTTGAACATTCTTGGGCTAGTTGGAGTCCCCATTGGTGGTGCAACTTGGAAGGCCTCATAAGTTTTTGTGCAAAGTCCAAGGCATGGAGGTTTCCAAGGTTTTAAAAAAATGCTTGGTCTTGCCACCTAAGAACCACGCGGGCACCTCATTTTCTAGGTGCCCCAAACATTCATAAGTCATTGTAGTATATTCTTATAATAATAGATACAATCAATTAGCTTGACTATAAGTCAAACATTTATATGGATTTATGGTTATTTGATTACATTTGCATGCAGAGATGTTTTACTAACCTTTGTTGTCTGATCTTCAACCTTAGATGTTTTGGATGAATATCAAGCTCTAAATCACCCAAACAGGCATAAATGCCCCTTGCCCAAGGGCCAACTGCGGCGGGGGCCTTGGCTTGGGTGTGAGGTGCCTGCCCACTGGCTTGGTGCCCTGGGAGGCCTGTCCAGGCCTAGGCAGAGCACCCTAGCCCTGTAGGCGGACTGGGCGTTTAAGTACTAGGCTGGCCGTTTGTTTGAGTGTTGAAGGTATGAAGGGAGGAACTACAGGGACAGGTGTGGAAGTGGCGGGCTATAATTGACAAGGGAGCAGAAGGGTCTGTGACTGGGTCTCCAAGCCAAGAGTGTTGTAGTGCATGAGTGTTGGGGGAAGAGGGGCATTATGAAATTTATTAGGGCAGAGGAAAGAAGTAGCAATTTGGCAATCAGTGTGAGAACATTACTAAATCTTCTGACAAGGTGATAATATTGCTAAATACAGTCTCAATGATTTAGGTTGGCTACCAAAGGGATCCCCTAACTTCTGAATGTTAGGAGGCATGGAAAGGTATCTTGTCTGCTTGCACCCCTTTCTCAAATAGGAAGCGGCTTGTATCTAAATCTGGTACCAGGGTGCGCTTTTGGAAGACATTTTTGTAGGGGAATGCACCCTGGAAAACCAGGTCCCTTCTTTACTTCAGGTGGCTTGGGATCAAAATTGTAGCATCTCAGCCTGCTTTGAATCATTGGATGATGATTTGATTTGGATCCCCTACTTTTAAGATGGATCTATCTAATAATGAAGCCTCTGTTCTTGTGCCAATGTATGCTCTCTCCATACCTTCTTTCTCCCTGGCCATTGACGTGATAGATTTCTTTGGGTCCCCCCATAACAGGATTATTCTCAGTCTCTTCTTTCTACTGAGAGCTTAGGAACGACAAAACGCAACTCTCTTTCTTGCAAAGCAAGGCTCCCCCATTGCTCCCCAAAGATCCAACTCTTTGATTGTCTGGCTATTCACAAAAGTATACACACAGTCGACCAACCCCAAACATGTGTCTTGCCATGCCAGATAGGTGCATCATGTACATGGCCAACGAAGAATCAGTTGATTATATTTTCCTCTGCCTCAACACAGATTTGGAATGGTTTTCTAAAGCTTTTTTGGCCTTCGAGGGGTAGTGCCAAAGTCCATCCACCAATAGTCCACTGCTTTTCTCTAAATTCCTTTCCCTTCTCGAGCCTAAGACTTTGGAGGATTTCAGTCCTGGATACCTTCTGGAATATCTGAATCAAATGCGATAAGAAAGCGTTCGAAGGAAACTTTGGACCCCAATTTTACATTAGCCCTAATCTCGCGTTATTCCCTTCAAGACCATTACTTACAATTTCTGGAGCTCCAATTTTTCAGCAAATTCAATCCTCACAGTACCCTTTAAAACCAACTCCAATTGTTTTCTTTATTATATGAAAAACTTTTCCATCACTTTGCCTCAATCATACCTTATTTAGATCTCCCACTCCCAAGTTCTATTCATATTAGAAGACTTTGATGTCCTCGAAATTCTAATGTCCTAAATTTTGTATTACTTATAAACCTTCTAGAACTCATTGTTTTTGCTAGAAATTCTAACTGAAGTAGGACTCTTAAATTTGTAGGATTTAATTCCAATTATAACCCAACCAGGACTCCTAACCATACCATGATTCACTTGTTTCATCTCCATACAAGCCCGCCGGAGGTTAATGCACTCGTGTAGGGTCCAATTACGTTGGTCTATATCAGTTTGGGTATCATAGCATGGGAATGGTTGACATTACACCAATGGGCAGTCGTACCAGAAGAGTCTATGGAGCAAGACTCACCCAAAATCTGTGAAGTGATATCCACAGACAAATGAAATTCTTCTTCTTCAGAGGGTTCATCGGCTCTTCACATTGCTCAACTACTTCATACGACTCTTCTAGCAGGTTGAGATTTTTGGAGGGGCACTTGACCTAGCCTACCACATTTGATTGTTTTCCTGGAGTGGTAAAACACCCTTACCATGAGACTTCATTATTTTGCAATGGGTTTGAATAGGGATGCTGCTGGGCAGTTCTTAACAGCAGTACCTGCGACTCGGGAAGAGTGTCGAAAAGCTTCAATCTCAAATTGTTCATTCCTCGAAGCTGTCTGTTAAGTCTCACCAACTGCCCATGAATTCCCAACGGTTATCTCTTGCTGAATCTCCAAAGATTGTCCGGCCCTATACCTCCCAACTTGCTGCTCATCTGTCATAGAAAATCTTTGAGAAGAGTGAGCTCATGAAACACTCACCAGAATACTCATGAACTGTCCTATTCCCTGCTTAATGGTGAGTGATTTCTGAAACATCTGTTCATGTTATGTGGGCACGTTATGAAATTTCATACTAGCTTTCATCTCCTCTCAAGATCGGATAGTGGGCTGAACCAATGCAAGAAGCTTGTCTTTCCACAAAACTCTGGTTGATGCCCTCTGTTTAGCTTTAAGAAATCTGATCTTCCTTAGCTTCCCATATGCTGTACCATTAAAGTAGTCTTTAGACTAGTAAACCAGTCAATTGAATTCGAGGATCTATTCTTCTATAACAATCAGCCACCTCAATGCGAATCTAAGTTGCTCTATTATCATAATCATCAGCATTGCTTCTTGCTCAATGTTGCCAAGCTCAAGCAGGGCCAACTAAGGAAGCTCTCTTGGAGGTGGCTTTTCCCCATTTATATTCTCGAGTTTGTCTCATTATCCTCTAGGTTAGCACCTCCATTTCCATTGTCTACTGCAGTGATTCTATCCTCACACATGGAGACTCCTTGGAGTTGGATACTCTCATAGAGTTCTTTTTCTCTTTTTTCCTTCTTTTGGAAATGTTGATGATGTTTCGTAGAGTCTTTATGAGTTTTTTTTCTATGCTTTCAAGAGTCCATTAATAGGGAAAATAGACTTTGGAGATTCTTAAACTCTTTTTATAGAGAAAGTGATTCTACGACTTCAGTTTGAGCTGGAAGGGTCTCCCTCACATGTTTGAGCATTTTTCTCTCTCCAGGCACTTCACCTTCCAAAATTCCACTAAACCAAATTAGTAAGCCTATTTCTAGCCCACAAAATTGACCCCTCCCAATCCCCTAATAGCAGAGGAAACCTCCTTCCTAGAGCCATTGTTATACCTCGAAGCTCAATTCAAGTTTGCCCTAATCTTGCTTTTTCCCTTCAAATGCATCATATACCCTTGCTGGACCTGCAATTTTACAGCAACCTCAACCCTATCACACACTCTAAAACCATCAGCAATTGTTTCCCTAATCATACAGAAACTTCCTCAATTACTTTAGCTTTAATCCTACCTAGTTAGATCTCCCATTCCCATATCTTTGATGTCCTCAAATGACCCTGCTCTCCTAAAATATATACCACTCCTAAGCCTCCTAGAACTCCTATTTCTACTAGGAACCCTAGACCAAGTAGGACTCCGAAACTAACTTGGAAAGCCCAACTCAACTATGACTCTGATTCCCATCATAATTGCTACTAACCTAACAAGGACTCCTAAGCCCTAATTCACTTCTTTCATCTTCATACATGCCCGTGAAAGGTTGATGCACTTCCTATAGGGTCCAATTGACTTTGTCCCACATCAGAAAGGGAATATAAATAATGTAAGAGTGAGTACAAGTTAGACAAAATTAGCAATGAAGATTGGATGTGGGAATATTAAAGTTCCAGCTGCTTTGGATTGTAGAATTCATTTGGTTGATTGTATCATGATTTACATGATATTACTCTATTAGTTTAGGACTCCGAGAAACTATCATATTCTGAAAATATGACAGTAATTGGCACCAAAGTTCAATGATGAATCATAGTCATGGTTAATGTTGCTTTTTGCGCATTTCAGTTTCGTTAAAATCTTAATGCATGCCTATTAAAAAAATGAAATATAAATTCAGAATGCTTACTTTGCTAAGGGAAACTTGATTTGTTTGGAAAAGAATCCACGTGTCATCCTAGCATCTAGATGAGCACACGGTATTCCTTGGTGTCCCTTTGCTGGTGCTTGACAGAACTTGGCAGAGTTTCCGCATGTTAATCTGCTTATTGTTACTTAATAAAGGTTTGCTTGATTCCAGGGTCAAGTCTCGTACAAAAAGACCAATTGGCCCCAGCCTCAATGTAAGTTTTACTTGTCGTTTCACCAATCTATTGATAATTATCCATTTGCTCACTGAACTGAAACAAATAATATTTCAAGTTGTGATTCTTGTTTGTTACTGTCTAGTCTTTTTATAAACCATGATCTCTTATTTTAGCTAAGTGCAGAAGGAGCAGTGAAATGCCAGCTTGATGCATTGAAACACAATGACCATCCTCAGATAGATCATGGGATTGAGGTTATGTACCGGGTAAGAGTCCATATCCTTGAACTTGTTTCACTCATAGGAGTGTCTCATCCTGCCGGGTAAGAGTCATATCCTTGAACTTGTTTCCCTCATAGTAGTATCTCATCCTGCCCCTCTCTCTATTTTGCATACAGTTCTAAATTTATGATTAATTGTTTAGCTCTAAGTTAAGTAATGCCTTGAGCAGTTTGCTGGTTTTGATCCTTTTGAGAGGTCTACCTACTTCGGGCCGTTTTTTGATTTGGGACAGGTTAGTAAATCTTAGTTACTTCTATGTTTTTTGAGAAAAATTATTAAATAAATGTTGGAAGTTGATAGCTGTGACCTCATATCTGCCTGATGATCCATTTATTTGTAGTTCGAGCGATTCAGGCGGATATTCCACCACTCGACTTACCGGGTCTTGCTCGGTCACAAGGCAAGGAAAATTTTGAGCAGTTTGTGGGTTAAAGAGGTAAGCTTCTTTTGACCGTAGAGCTGCTTGTGATCTAATAATGTAGGAAACTCTTGTAGCTGTAATCATCTACTACTCTTTTTTTTACTACTCTGGATCTAATAATCTAAGAAAAAGGAACACATTGTAAAAATAGTTTGTTTAATTCTCTATTCTTGTATGGTTGTGTCGCATCAGAGCCGCTTCAAGCAGCGGGTTTGGGTGCAAGGTGCCCGGCCTGAAGAGGAGGAAATATTCGAGTTCTCCATGGTCCAGGTTTGTTTGTTGTGCCAGTTGCATCGTATCTGTTTGTTGCTTACCAGAATTTCGTGGAATGTGAATGGTAGAATGGTTTCTGCTGCGGGATCATATCCAAGCTTTTGACTTGAACAACCACACAAATGAAAAGGAAAAAATTCTGAAAGTCTTTGCCTATTTTGAACTTGTTTGTTTCTCTTTTCATCAATTGTTCAATTTTGGTATGATTTCTATTCAACTTTGGCTGATATATATGGTATTGAACCAGCCAACACATGCACTTTGTAGTTGGCAAAAGCGGAAGTTCGTTGAAAATCTAAACCACTTTTGGCATCTACGACTCTTACTATCTTAACAATTTATGGGCATTTTTTGTCAAATCTCTAATAAAGAATGAAAAACAGGAGTTTCATGGAGAGATTATGTTCCATAAGATTGTGATTTCCCTGCACAAATGTAATTTCTTCGTAAAGTTCACTGACCAAAAGAAAATTGGAAAAAAAAAAAAAAAAATCAGTTTTTTTCCTTATTTCAAGTTTTGAATATCTTTTAGATTACCCCTTTTCATTTTATACATTTGCTGCATGGTTTGCCTATAATTCTCGCAAAATTCCAAGAATGAAATTTGTTGCTAATTTTGTCGATGGTTTCAATCACAAGGATGAAATTTGTTGCTTGATGCTTTCTATACAGAGGGTGGGTGGCCGTTGGGATGGTTACTGGTTGACCGAGAGCCTTCACCACGATGGAGACGGGTTTTCAGGTGGTGTGGCATATTGAATCAAAGGTGGAGCTCATCAACTGTAAATTGTGCGGGTTAGATCCCTCAACCTGTAAATTAATCTATACAATTGTATATAATTTTACATACTTTCAGGGGGAATAATAATAGCGAAAAGATATTGTACTCCCTCGAGAGTAGGTTGTCCATTTTACTCCCTCGGATAAAATCCCGCCTAGGATTAGTTTTAGGTACCTAAATTTTGGGTATATAACCTCTTTAAAACAGATTAACCTCAATAGAAATAAAAAATTATAATTGTACTTTCTAAGCACTTGGAAAAAATAATGAGTCGAGATCGTATAGAAACCATCTAAATTTTAGAGGGTGAGATCTAAGTTCAAGAATTTTCAATTTTCAATTTTATTTTTGGAGAATAACCATCTAGTGATTTAACGTAGTTTCCGAAAGTTCAGATTGAAATAATCTTTCCAAGTAGGTCAGCTGACCAAGGGAGTGGAAGTAAACTAAGCTGCTGAGGGGAGCCAATTATGCGTGCTGATACTAATATGATGTTTTTGTGCAGCAAATAGAAGGCGTCACCCGTTGTACTTAGGTGGTCTGATGTAAAAGGCAAAGAAATTGAAGACAAAACGGGGGAGTTCTCATATATTCATGCTTTCAAATCAAAAGCAAGTGTATATGTACGTGTGGATTTTTTTATGCTTAACCAACCTCCAACGAGTTCAAGTTAGAATCACTTGTGAACCATTTTTTTATATTCTTGTTGCCCTCGTATTATTAAAAAACAAAATCATCAATAAAAGCTTCGATTCATCCCTCTCTCTTTGGAGCATCGTTGTGCACTGCTATACCCTCTCTCTCTGCTATGCCCTCTCTCTCTCTCTCTCTCTCGAGAAATCTCTTGACCGCACATATGGTAAGAAATTAGCATCTGAAATGTATGAGGATACGTATCATCTTTGCTCTTCCGTCCAAGTGCCTTAGTGCCTTTCAAGGAAGGGGTGATGGTATTTTACACACTATGCTCCATGGGGTTCATTTTTTCTTTTACTTTCACTCTCTCCCTGCCTTCCCGTAATTTGATAGGCCTCATCAAAGTGAGCTCCTTTTTTTCACTAAATCACTTTTTTCTATCTCCCTATGCTTCTCTCGATGAATGCCCCATCTATTAAATCTACCTTCTTTTAATGCCTCTTGTTCTTCTGAATGATCCTCAACACTTTTTTGAGAGTTCGAATTTTCTTTTCTGTTGGAATAATTTTGAGAAAAGTTGGGTAAGTTGAACCCAACTTTTTCACCCAACAATTTCCAACAGAAATAAGCAAATATAAAAACTAAAGAGGGAAAGAAATAAAATAATCATAAAAAACACAAGATACGTCCGACACGATACGTCCGATTTACATAATTCACTATAAAAGGTCATGTTCATGACAATGATGAGTAGCAGTCCATTTACATAATTCACTATAAAAGGTCATGTTCATGACAATGATGAGTAGCAGTCCATTATCACAATGAAAGTTACAATTTTGCATTACAATATAATACGTCGTTCTAAACATACGTCGTTCTAAACATTGTAGAGCTAGATTTGCGCTTTTCTTGAAGAACTAACGTCTTGTCATTGCTATACTACTACCGATGGACTAACAGATAAAATCTCTCTCTAGAAATGAAATCTATCAATCCAAATTCCATGAGAAATTGCACGTGTCTAAAATATGGTCTTTCTCTTTGAGACGTATTTCCCTTATCCTTTCATGTAGCTCCCAATAGAGATCTCTATAATTTATTTCTTACCCGTAGTAAGTCCTATTTCATTTTCCCAAAAACACATACCTTCAATGGTAATTTTGGTTATCACCATTCCTAACATATATGTGATGCTAAATTTAACATTCACCGTAATAAATTGAAAACCATTGGGTTTTTAAAGCGAGAGAGATTGCACTATTTAGTCAATATTAGCGACAAATATTAATGTAAAAATAAAATTTAACATTCACCGTAAAAAATTGAAAACCAGTGGGTTTTTAAAGCAAGAGAGATTGCACTATTTGGTCAATATTTGCCACAAATATTAATGTAAAAATAATATACCCATGATCGCCTATACTTTTGTTATAATTTGTAGAGTCAGCTAGGCTGCTTACATAACAATCTCAGCCAACAGCTTAGATTGAATCTGGGTAGATCTGACGGTCACGACCATATTTTTTATTTGAATTTTCATTTTTTTTTTCTATAACTTCAAATTACTTGAAATTTTAGGAGTTTATTCTTCTCATTAAGTCTCACCTAATAAAAGTATTAAAAAATAATAATTCATAAAAAAATATAAATTAACCAAAATACCCCTAAAAAGTTTTGAGGGTATTATATATAGCAGCTTTTGATAATTTGTAGTTAATTATCATTCTACTTCCATTTGCGGTATTGAGGACCTTGGTTGTTTTGTCAAAGTATTTCGTGGGTATGAGTCATTCATTAATACAATTTAAATCAGCTCATGAATCAATAAGGGCTATAGTCTAAAAACTATAGTCTTTGCTTACTACCATAGTGATTAGAATATACCATTCTTGGGTTATTATCTTATCAACCATGTTTATGTATTTAAAATTTTTTAATTTTCTTTTGCTAGTGTGTTCACATCATTTTCTTATGGATTTAACGTAGGGATTTGATTCATATTTTTTATAGAGGCCTGAGGCTCATCTAAGGCATGAGGCGTAGGATATTCTTCAAGAAGATTGGTCGTGTATTTTTCCATTATTTCTTCAAACGATTTTTCACTTTCTTGGTATTCTGGTTTTTTCTTATAAAAGTTACTTGTTGATTCAAGATGTTAACCCTGTTTTTAAGAGCTATTCATTGCAAATTTCATTTAGCTCGTGTTTAAGTTCCTGAACATTGGCCTCCTTGTTAATGTTGCTTTTCATTTGAACCATCTCTATGATATTCGTAAAATTATAAGGTTCTTGTTGGGAGTAATTTATTGGTTTAGACTTCGGGTTTTCTTTAGCCATTTTGATATATTGTTGCAATGTTCAATCTTATCTATAAGGTCTATAATGAGGTTTTATTCTTTAGATAATACATTTAGCCCTAAACCATTGAATAGCCCTATAATAATTATATTTACTGTCATTGTCACTATTATTATCTTCTTCAGACAGGCTATCATCAGAACTACACATGATTAAATTCTTCATCTTCAACAGCACCAATAACCATTTCTTCTTCTTCAAAATCTGATAAGATCTCATTTTCAGCTATAATTTGAAAGATTTGTTGTTTAACTTCTTCATCTATTTCTAAAGAATTACTGTTCTTCTTAATTCTGCATTTATTTTTTTAATGTCCCAAATTTTCACAATTACAACAGATATGGATTTTTCTTTTATTTCCTATTTTAGGATATTTAAACATTTTCCTTTTGAAAGGTTTATTATCGGTTTTAAAAGACTTTTCTTTATATATTTTTTTATAAAATTTATCCTTATTCTTACTTTTAGAGGTATACCTTGTTCCTAAAGTCTTGTAGTATCCAAATTTTTCACAAAAATCACCTAATTCTTTTTTTCCTGTTATTCTATGTTTTTCCAGTTTCTTCTGAGTCTAATATAAGTGCATAGGGCTAGTCCTTCGACACAAACTTCATATGAGAGTTGCCCTAATGTATATCCCTCCCAGGGTATTATCTCATCATGCTTGTTTTTCAGTCTGATTTTACCTTTTCAGAAAATAGATTTGGGAGTCTTGAGACGAACTTTTTCTTCTAGTAATTTGCCTTTGTATCTTCTCTAGTTAGCAGTCTCGATCAGAAAACATCTTTATACCATTTTATAATGGGAAAGAGTGGGACATATAAGATTTGACAATAAATCATTGGATTTTTCCATCTGTAATGTATTATTGCCTACAAAATGTAGAGTTATTGTATAAAGCAAAGTGTTTACAACATCATCCTCATCCACTACGTTTCCTTGTTTATCTTCTGGGCTCATATAAATTATCCACTACTTTTTAGCAGTAAGTATCTGGTTTCTAGTTGCTTTGATATGCCTTTTATTATGGTAAAAAATCTGAGTCAACTTGTTATATTAAGAACCCCATTCCTTAACATGTTTTATCCTATAATAAATTTGGATGAAACAGGAATAAAATCAGAAATGCCACAAAATCAAATTCGAATTCATAGAAAAACCAAGACTTCAATAAATCAATCAAATAAAAGACAAGACACAAAACAAGGAAAATTCCCATTATCTCTTAAGGAATATATAAGGTATAAGACAATTAGTGAAAAACAAGAAAACCCTAGAATTCAAAAAGAGATAAAGGATTTCCAGCACAAGATTGAAAAAGAAGTTTGTGCAGAAATATCCAATGCTTTCTAAGACAGGAAGCAGCCTATGGTAGAATTATCTTATGATCATATAAATTGACCAAAATACCTTTGAAAAGTTTTTGGAGTATTTTGGTCAATTTATTTTTTCATATTAATTTTTTTTATATTTTTATTAGATTATCCTATTTTTAAAGAATAGACATTCAAATTTTCAAGTGATTTAGAGTTGTGAGAAAAATGAAAATTCAAATACAAAATGAGGTCTTGAACATTGGATCGGACCCAGATTCAATTTGAGCTATTTGGCTTAGATTATTATGTAAGCAGCTTGGCCAACTCTAACTTTTTCTTATATATATATATATAGAAAAATGCTACAAAAACGCCTATAAGCGAAAATGAACAGTGATTTTGCCTACCCTTATCACCATCCAAACTTCATCGCACGGTAACAGTTATTCTGTAGTATTTCATTTTTCATATTTTTTACCAATTAGAATGATCTAAAATTTAGAGTGTGTGTACTTCTTAGTGAGGCGCACTTAATAAAATATGAAAAAAATAATTCGTAAAATAGGAATTGATCAAAATACCTCCATAAATTTTTTAGAGTATTTTGGTCAATTTGTATTTTACGAATTATTTTTTTCTTATTTTTTTTAGGCGTGCCTCACGAGAATGTATACATGCTCCAAATTTCAAGTAATTTGGATTTGTAATAAAAAATAAAATAATGAAACACTACCGGACAACTGTTGTCGTGCGATGAAGTTTAGATGGTAATGAGGGTTGGCGAAATCACTGTTCATTAGTGTTTGAATTTTAATTGTTTTTATATAAATCCACATCACTTGAAATTTTAGGTGTGTGTTATCTCATCAAAGCGCGCCTAATAAAAATATAAAAAAAAAATATTCACACAAAAAAAATTACCAAAATACCTCCAAAACGTTTTAGAGGTATTTTGGTCAATTTATTTCATGTAAAATAATTTTTTAATATTTTTCGAAGATTCATCTATTTTTTATGAACACACTTTTAAAATTTCAAATGATTTTGATTTGTAGAAAAAAAATTTTAAATTTAAACACTGACATACATCTGTGACCGTCAGATCGACCTAAATCCAATCTGGACCATTAGGCTCATATGAACTCATATGTTCATATGAGTTAGTGGGCTAACCCATCTTTTTCCATATATATATATATATATATATATATATATATATATATATATATATAAATGTTTGGAGAGTCTATGCATCTTCTTATGTCATCAACATTTCGACTTGGTGGTGCAACTCATTTCATATGTCATCAACATTTCGACGTGGTGGTGCAACTCATTTCCACCTTTCTATTGCAAGCCCTCTTCTGTTGATTTTTGTACCCACATTTTGAGATAAATTCTTTGCAGATTATTAATATTTAGGAAAAAAATTTATATAAGGTTGCAAGCCTAAAATTTAGAATTAAAGATGTACTTCAAAAATCCATCATAAAAGATTGTTTGGATGTTAAAAATCCCTCTAATTAATGATCCTGACATTGAGATGTATAAATATGGAAAGAAAATTAGATTTCGAATCCTTGAAATAATGTATCTTTCAAGACATTATCTGAGTTGTCTATTTTCAAGATTTTCATGTGTTTATAGATCTACTTGATTTGAACCATTTTTAGAGTTTAAAATTTTATAATTAGAGATGAAAAAAATTATCAAGCCATCCTAATAATTTTTTATATCAAAATCATATTTATGATAAAATTTAAAGAAGAGCCTTAATTGGATTGTTTTAGGTTGCAACCTTATACAAACTACATATTGATATTTAATTTTCCAATATATATTGGAAAGAATTCACAACAAATGACTGGATTTTTTCTTCTACATGGTTGGATAAATTAAATAATCAGCATAAGGATGACAGAGATTAGTGAAACAAATTGCATTAGATCATTTGCCGGGTTAACTAATAAGCATAAGGATGGAAGAGATTAGCGGTGGCATTATTTCCCAAGTGGTAGAAATCCCATCTCTAATTTATAGGTACTTCGGCATTTTGCTGAAAAGAGAATAAAGCAAAAACAGTGGAACTTTGGGTAGTTGTGTTTTAAAATCTGACGATTTCCAAGTAGGCAATTCGGATGGAAATCGGTGGGGCATGAATAAGTTAGGGGATGGTATGGGTCTTGGGCTGGTTTCCAATGCAAACTTTTTTTTATGTATTTTTTTTTCAATATTATGTATTTTTTTTCTTAGGTTCTCTCCAAATCCCCGCTCCATTAACTATTGTTTTTATTTTTATTTTATTTAATTTGATTTTCAATATTGTTTAAATCACTATTTTGGACTGATCCAAATCACTGATTCAACAATCTAACCTAGATCTATGGGTGAATACCAATTCATGTTTTGAAACACTAAGTAGCGACAAATTCAAGGGTGTGGTTTATGCAAGGTTGCAGCCTGAAACAATCCAAGACGTACCTCCAAATTTTATTATAACATATAATTTTGATGTAAAAATTATTAATGTTATCTAAAAATCTATTTTCATTTCTAATTATAAAATTTTTAAATAAAAAATAGTTAAAATCAAGTAGATCTATAAACCTATAAAACTATTGAAAATACATGGTTTAGATAATGTGTTGCAAGATGCATGCGACTCAAAATCTTTTATTTTTATTTTTTATATTCATATATCTTGATATCGAGATGATCAATTAGAGGGTTTTTCAACATTAAAACAACATGTTCTATTTTTGAGGTACATCTTTAATTCTACATTTAAAAATTGCAATCCTATATAAACGTTTTTCCAAATTAAAACCAAATATCAATAGGTCAATCCAGTGTTTAAAAAAACGCCGAGTCGAACCGGACTCGCCCGGTTCGACTCGGGAATCGCCATGGACAGATCGAATCGGCGAAAAAAACGGGAATCGTCCGGTTCTAGAGAGAATCGGACGATTCTGCACAGCGACTCGCCGATTCACTGTACGGAATAAGCGAGTCCGTACGGTTTTTTTTTTTTTTGTTGTTGTTGTTGTTGTGATCCATGATAGATTTTTTTGTAATACTTGATCGATTTTTTTGTAATCCATGATCGAATTGTTTTTTTTTTTTTTGTAATCCATGATCGAATTTTTTGTTTTTTGTTATTTTTTTGTAACCCATGATAGAATTTTTTGTAATCCATGATCGAATTTTTTGTAATCCATGATTGAAATGTTTGTTTTTTTTTCTTGTAATCCATGATCAAATTTTTTTTTTTTTTTTTGTAACCCATGATAGAATTTTTTGTAATCCATGATCGAATGTTTTGTAATCCATGATCGAAATGTTTGTTTTTTTTTGTAATCCATGATCGAAATGTTTGTTTTTTTTTTTGTAATCCATGATCGAATTTTTTGTTTTTTGTTTTTTTTGTAACCCATGATAGAGTTTTTTGTAATCCATGATTGAATTTTTTGTAATCCATGATCGAATTGTTTTTTTCTTTTTTTGTAATCCACGATTGAATTTTTTGTTTTTTTTTGTTTATTTTTTTTGTAATCCATGATCGAATTTTATGTAATCCATGTATCGAATTTTATGTAATCCATGATCAAATTTTTTGTAATCCATGATTGAATTTTTTGAAAATTTGTGATTTTTTTTTTTTAATCCATGATCGAATTTTTTTTTGTAATCCATGATAGAATTTTTTGAAAATTTGTGATTTTTTTTTTTTAATCCATGATCGATTTTTTTGAAAATTTGTTATTTTTTTTTTTAATCCATATTATTCAAAGAGAAAATGAGAGAGATGATGATTCTGAGGCTACCCTATCCCAACCATATTATTCACATATCGAGTCCCAACAGCAACAGTGTAGGGATGAGCACGACAGTGCAGGTGAGCGTGAAGGATGGACAATCTTCGGGGATTTTAGATTGGGAACACAACAAAACAGTAACACTCAGGGATTTGGAAATAGTCAGACGCTTGCTAATATTGATGATTCGTTTTTAGATCGAATCAATGAATTGTTAAACGAATTCAATCAATGGCACCAGCGTGACCAAGAAAAACAATAACGTCGTCTATCATTTTATTTTTAGATCGTATGTTACTAATTTTATGCTTTATTGTAGTCCATGTATGTTGATATACTTATTCCATGATAATTCTATGTTTATCCTTTTGTGTGCTGTAAATTAAATGCTGAATGGTGGTTCATGAAGGGAAAGAACATATTAATATTCGCATATTCATTAAAAAACATGAAAATTCTTAATGGAGTACCCTCATTTCTTATTGAATTCCTAAAAAACAATATTTATAATGAATTTTAATAATTTTTTTGAATTTTTTTTAAACTTTATTCTGACCGATTCACCTGATTCTCGATCTGAATCGCCGATTCGCCGATCCTGATCGGTTTTTTGGGAACCCTATCTGGATCACCGATCTGTTTTTTAAACCATTGGGTCAATCCCCTTCTGCCACGACCCTAGGGCAAAATAGTCACAACCAGTATTACATAAAAGATGAGGGCATTATTGTCCTAAAAAGAGAACCAGGTTTTAGGGGGAAAAACCAAGCATTTAGAAATTCAATTTTTTAATTTCGTGGAAAAAGGCGGTTCAAAACTCAAAAGAAACAAAAGGGAACGTGGACTACCGGTTAAGCTCCTTTCCGTTACTTTAATCGTCAAACTAACGGCAAATCACCTACGCCGTTTTTCCCAAGCCCCGTTTTCTTCGCCGAGAAGATAACGGCGTCATGACGGCGGTCGCTTCCCGCCCTTGCGTGTCTCTTTGCGGACTCCAAATCCTGATTCTAATCTTCTTCTGAAAGGATTTTCAGGTCCGCAGCCAGGTGTGGTAAATGACAGGATTACCTTTAATTCGTTTGGAAATATCGAGGGAGCCATTGCTGTTTTAAAAAATTGGCAATTTTTGTGACCAACCCACCCTTGAAATTTATTAAATTTATGTAATAAGCGTTCACGACCTATTGTATTTCCGGTGACAAATTCTTTCAAATTATTTTAATTTTTTTTGTCAAATTTCAATTTGTGGAGTAACGAATGTATTAAAAAAAAAAAGAGATATTAAAAAAAGCAACAATTTTTATAAGGTATCCACCTTATATCTTAGAAATAAATCACACTAAAAAACTGAAGCGGGAGACCCAACAAGCATCCAGTTGATCATCTCAACGCCAAGGTGTAAGGATTAAAACAAAAAGGATTTCAAGTGTTAGAAACGGTGCATCCTGTAATGTATTATCTTGACTTTGTATTTCAAGATTTTCAAATGTCGTTGAGTTGCTTGATCTACACTAGATCTACTTGATTTTAACTATTTTTGAAATTTAAAATTTTTTAATTAGATATGAAATATTTTTTTAAAATAATCCTAAGAATTTTTTACAACAAAATTACATCTTATAATAAAATTTAGAGGTGTGCCGATATTGGATTCTTTAAAATTGCAACCTTATAAAAACAGCACCCTTGAGAAAAAGACATAATGATTCACGTAAAACCCTCCATTAAAATAACATCCACATAGCATGTGGTTCTAAGGTTGTTTTTCTCATCAACTAATCAAGGGCAGTATGGTCATATCTACAACTAGAGGGCCATTTGAGCATTTAAGCAAAGTAAGGGTGTTTTTGTCATTTTTCTCAAATGACTCGGGGCATTTATGGTCATTTTGGGAAAAGAAATCCACTTTCCTTTGCTACCTGTGGTTTTCCCGCATTTGCTTTTTTTTTAGTTTCGCACAAAACAAAGCGTACAAATTTTTCCTTTTTTCTCTTTTTATTTGATAGAGAAAGATTGTGTTTTCAGTCGCTGAAGTTGCAGAGGTAGGGTTTGCAAAGAAAGATTTCTTCCATTATTTTTTTCTCTCTATTCTTCTATTTGCTATCTTTCTTTTTCTGTCATTTTCCTTGTTTTACTGTATTTTTCTTATTTTCTCATTTTTGTTTTTGTTTTTGTTTTCTTTGTGTTATTTTGATATTGTGTTCTTTTCTCCCTTTTTGGCGATGTTTTTATTTCATGTTATGTGTTTTTAGCTGAAATGCCTGTTGATTGATCCGTATGTAATGTTTTATTGCAATTGATGTTTAGTTACAGTTGATGATAGCTCAAAGATCATGTTTTTCTTGTTGTATCTGTGATTTTGTTTGATTCTATGCATGGAATTTTGTTATGTTGGCTTGGATTATGTTTCTTTTGACATTTTCTTTTTGTGAATGTTGTTTAGTGATATTTTTGTTGGAAATCGATGATCCTCTCTGTATTCATGCCATATTTTCTGAATTTGTTCTTCAGGCTCCAAATGTTGCTTTTGTGTTGTGAAATGTGTGCAAGTTGTTAAATTTATTCACATTGTCCGTTGTATGCGAGCCATCTATGTCGGGGATCAGAACAGGCACATTGTTTTTAGACCCATTTCCATATTATTGTGGACTTTAGTTTGTTTTATGTTTGTTTTAGAAGTTAAGTAACATGACATGCTTAATAATCTTTAGATAATTCGTACTTGTGTATAGGCTAAATGGAATGTTTATATTGAGGACGTTGCACCAGGATAAGTTGCAGCTTTATTTTTTTTAAAATAGTTACTCTATTCATTATCCTCTTCCTTAACCGTTTTAGATTAGTTTTTCATATTTTATATTATGGGTTTTTGAGTAATGGTCGCTTCTTATGTACTGAGATGATTATGGATTTGATTTTTTAGTTGTGTAGTGTTTGGCTGGAATATCTTAGTCGCTTGAGTCATTCAAATCCACTTGGAATTGAGAAAGTGTGGTTTATTTGATCTTTGGGTTGAGATCTTAAATTCTAATACATATTTATCTTCATTATATTATCTTGAGAGGGTATGGCCTATTTGATTTCAGGTAAATACAATAAAATCTATTATGTTTCCACAATAGGGTATGGCCTATTTTGACATTTATTTTTTAGTATTTTCCACATTTTGCATCAGAAGAAAATGAAAGTTGGTTTGGAGTTTCTTGTTTTAAATAACCTTTCTTTTTCCTGATCCCCAATTTTGCTGCAGTTCCTCGTTTTTACCTGTTAATATGTATTGGGTTCACGTTCTTATTTTGGTTTACTGTTTTCTCTGTCTGTCTCCTATTATTTTTGTAATGTTTGTTTCCAAAAGGAAGAGAAAGTTATGTAATGCACTAATGGAAGTTTGTGGGTTCAACTTGCTTTGTTTGATAGGTTCTGTGCTGGTTCTTGTTTCTTGTTTTTCAGCTGTCAATGCTCGTGGGATCTATCATTGTGCATGGCAACATTTGAAGTTGGCCAAAGCAATGTCGGATTCAACTCTCTCGACAATGCAACAAAGGGAGTCCTTTCAAGTGAAAGTGTGAATCCTTTGGCATATAAACTTGTTCGGGTAAGGATGGCCATTTCGTTGGTTTATTATCTGAAATTTTACTTTGACGTTCTTTTGGTAATTCCTTTATATAATGTTGGCTGGACTTTTTATGTATGTCAATTTGGGTATGGACATTATACAGTTATACTAAATGATTATGGCCAGGTGATATTGAGGTAAATTTGATTATTTTTAACTTAGTGGTTTGTTGCTCCTTTCCTTGACCGATAAGTCTTCTGGTCAGGCGCTTCCACACTTTCCAAACCTACCAGGTAACATTCATAGAAGAAAAAATACTTGGTGTGGCAGAGCCATCAGCCAAAAAAGTGTGACGCCTTCTCATTTCTCCATATTTTGGATGATTGAGATCTCTAAATCTGCAAAGTCATCCTTGTGACCCTGATATCAAAATCCTAAAAAACTTGGATTTGGAGGCAAAAATATGCTCTATCTTGAATGCCATCTCAACATGCGATCTGTACTTTCTATTTCAATCATTCAATGGATCCTAGATAATTTAGATTTGCAACTGTTTTAGGAACTTCAAACCCTTTTCTCTAGGGTTGAAATGGATTTGCAGGGGTTTAGAATGGTTTTGGGGTCTCCAATACATCAAAAAAATGGATTTTGAAGGGGGGCCAAAAGGTGTTCACATGTGGCGAGGCTTAAGGGGGACACACTAATGCTACCCTCCTTAGAAATGGGAGGATAAAAATGAAGGGACTTTATATCTTGTCTTTTGTTGAGTCAACTGGACATTTCAATTGTTTTATTTGATTCCTGATCGTGGATTCAAGCATTCTTATTCTTGCTTAAAGTTCTGTTTAACTTGTTGATTTCATGGAATTGTAACATATGTTACTAAACTTAGAGTTACTAATCTTCTTTAAATTGATTTAGGACTCAATTTGAACATGCCATTGATTTATTAGATGTTCTAGCTGCACTTAGGACCTTAATGGCACAATCGAAAATTATCGGTTGTCAATATCCGGCAAATACAACTGCGTTTTAGAGAGAAACAAAAAATTGAGAAGAAATCAACAAGCGGAAAGTACAAACGTGGGAGTCCGAGTCCTCCACCATGCACCACTGGAGCACAAAAATGAAAAGCCCACAAAAGGGCTCTCTCACTCTCTCTACAAAAATCTTTTCTTATTCAACCAAAATCCATCCCCAACACATTGTACATGCTTCCTTTTTTATACACTTACAACTTGCTTTTGAGAACTCCCTACAAAAAAGGAAGTCCACCACTTCAACATTAATCCTAATAGGTGGTTTCCATCTCATGTGACCCATGTCCTTATCCAAAAGATAAGGAAAGAACTTATTTAGAAAAACAAAATACCATCTCAACCAATACTTGCTAAAAAGGAAATGGATATGCTTCATCTTCTTAAAACAACTCAACAAAAACGGACACAAAAAAAAAAAGGACGTATCAAACTACCCCAAAGAATCTTAGACTAATCATATTTCTAACAATTAAGCCCAATAAAAATAAAAAATAAAAGATACCATAAAAAAAAAAAGTTTTTCCAAAAAAATAAAATATAACCCAAACTCCTAAAATAAATACAATTCCTAAAAACTAACTAAAAAATCTACCCACATCTCGAAAAATAAAATCAACAAAAATAAAATTAAAATTTTTTAGCAACTAGATCTTGATTTGTGTCACTTAGGTATTTTGCATTTTGTTAGTGTTCATAATGAAGTACACCTTTTATGAGATACATGGAAATATTTATGCTATAAAATGCATATGTGACCTGAGAACAATTATATAAAAGCTTGTACTGTTATCGTTGGTTTAGTTATCATGTATTAGAATCAATTGAGTTGGGTTGTTGTGACAGTTTTAATTAACCCCTGTTGGGATGAATTGCATTGCAGCTTGTAATGTGTAACCTGCATTTCATGTTTTTATTATTGGGTGCTCATTGTTTTGCTTAAGAGGTGGTTAGCACATTGCATTTTATGAATAAACATATTCGTTTTCTATTTGATACTTTATTCCTTAATTCAATGTCCGTATAGTCTTGAGTCTCGACGACAAATCATTCCAGGCATCTTATAAACCTTAGTTAAAGCAAGCATTAACTTGTATTTCACCAACTTTTAAGATCAGCTACGTGTCTGTGATATAGGGTGTGGTTTGTAAAAGATGTCAACCTTAAACAATGCTGCTTGTTTAATTAGCCTCTTTTGGGATGAATTGCAATGCAGCTTGTAATGCAACGTAACTTGCACTTCATGTTTTTATGATTGGGTGCTCACCGCTTTGCTTAAGAGGTGGTAGCATTAACTTGTACTTCACCAACTTTAAGATCAGTTACGTGTGTGTATGTGTTATATAGGGTGTGGTTTGAAAAAGATGTCAACCTTAAACAATCCAAAAAAGGAAGGCGCACCTCCAAAGCTCGTTGAAAGATGTATTTGTGGTGTTGGAATTTCAATGATGAACTAAAGATCTACCTCACATCTAATTATGAAATTTAAAACTCAAGAAATGGTATGGATCAAGCATATCTACAAACAAATGAAAATTTTGAGATTGGACTGTCTAGATATGTATTACAAGATGTACCATTTTTGGTACTTTAAAGTCTCTCTCTCTCTCTCTTTCCCCCACATCCGTACATCTTATGGTCTAAATAATCGATTATAGGGTTCTTTAACATCGGAACAACCGTTTTGGATGGATTTTGAGGTGTGGCTTGTTTTATGTAGTACAAGGTTGTAACCTTATATATATATATATATATATATAGTATCCAGTTGGCAATAAGATGAGAAAAAGTAGACTTAGTTGGGCTATCTATGTGCAGTGCAGACCCGGTACAAAACCTGTTAGGATATGCGAGTTGATTCAAGTGGAAGGCTAAAAAAGGTAAGGGGTAGGCCCAAAATGACATAGTTAGAAGTAGTTAGAAAAGATATGGGGGCTTATGGCCTCACTAAGGGTGTGGCCCTTGATAGAGTAGAATGATGGATTGGGATTTGTATAGGTGACCCCATACAATTGGGAAAAAGCTATGATAATGATATATATATATATATATATATATATATATATATATATATACATATATATACATACATACATATATACACACGTATGTATGTATATATTGATTGATTGTAAGTTTAGTGGGTATTACAGCTGAGATTTTCAAGTAGATAAGATAATAGTTTAGCTATTGGTTTGGGTGGTTGGGCAGTAAGTGAAGTATTTTTTTGTTGGTTTTTGCATTGTGGGGACAAGTAATGATTGTTAACAAAAGTATTTGGTTTGCAGTGTTTGGTTAGGGGTGCAAGGATAGATTGAGCAATTAAGAACAATGCTAAAGGTATTTTGAGAGTTTTTGGTCGGTGTTCTTCTGTGAAGCATTCAAAGAAAATGGAACTAAGCCAAGACAACCATTTCAATCTCGTTAGTTACATGTTGACTTTTATTTGTTTATGGGAGGATAGTTAGGATATGATTTTGCTTCATGTAATAGGTAGATAATCATTCTACCTAGAGTTTTATGCATGTTTGGTGCATTACTGATCCGATTTGGTGGTTCTGGAGATGCAATTTCTGCCCTTATAAAAGACTACTCTGTTCCTGTATCGTATTGCTTTATTGTTAGGAGCTTGATTCACTTATTTTTCAACTTAGCTTATTATGTTATTTTTTATGTTCAATTTAGTCAAATGGTAATGTTCGAGAGTATTTTATGCATGAATACTTATTGTCAGCCGTTTGACTTGTGGAAGAATTATTTTTTTCTAGTTTGGGAAAAGGTTCCTGAATATATTTATGTTTTATATTGTATAGCATATCGAAGAAGCATCTGTCTATGATTGGGACACTGTAACATGCTAGTTGTAAAATATATAAATTTAAAAGGGAAGTTTATCAGATTACCCATAAGAGATGACATATGTGACATTTATTCTCAATGTTCAAGAAGACAGAAATGGCCCAAGTTGGCCACTCTGTAGGGGATTGTGTTGTTTTGGGGGGGAGGGTGTGTGTTAAAGGTGGGGTGACAAAAGTAGGGTGTGGGATTGTCAATTAGGAATCTAATTTCTTATAAACTAAGATTTACATGTTTAAAAATATAAAACTGTAAAATTGCCAAATTTTGACATTCATTGGCCATTTAAGCGAAAATACAAACTCACATAACTTTAAACCGTAAAATTGCCCGAAACTTTGACATAGATGTACATCCATAAGCATTTCAAACATTACTTCAAACTTGAAAATTTAAAAGCTCAAGTGTTTAACTTCAACGCATTCCACCACCCAAAAAAAAATTCAGCACGTTGTAGAGTTCCATAATCCGAAGTTCCAACATTCAAACAAGAGTACATGACTTTAGAAAGGATTAAATGATCATGAACTCAAAAGGGGCCCAATTGGGTTTCATCGCTTCCAACAATGTCATCTGTTGTCTCTCCTACCAACAATCTATCAGATGATGATGATGATGCCATGCCATCATCATCAGAATCATCTCCCTCTGAATACACATCGGTCTTCTTCATCAGTTTCTTCTGAGTCTTGTAGCACTGGCTCCTCTTCCTCCTCCCTCACTCTTTCAACTGGTCTCTTTCCCTTGCTCTTGGACCCCTTTCTTTGAGATTGGGACCCCTTCCTTTGAGACTGGGACCCCTCCTTTGAGATTGAAAGCGTGTGGTCCTCATGGGGTCCAACTGGGGTCCCATTGCTGGCCTCACTTGACTCCATGTCAAGTCCTCTCTAGTAGTTATGAAATCCTCATCTTCAGACTCGATCAACCACACATAAATCATCCACCTCTTTAATTTCAATATTTAATTTCAATAGGATCAATGGAATCTCGATCCATGTAGTGGTCCCTCAAGTTCTGATTGTACTGAATGTACACAAGATTGTTCAGTCTTTTTTTCTTTAGTCTGTTTCTCTTTTTGGTGTGTATCTGTTTCATAAATCATAACGCATATTGCATAAATAACATAGAATCTAAAAATAAAATTACATTATAAAAAACTTAAAAAATAGGTAAGTATAAGTCATTTTCACATTACCATCTTAAAGGTACTAAAATTGCGTTCACATCCCAACGAGCTACATGTCAAATTGAGAATTCGTATAGCCATTTGTTGCAAGTGCTTAACACTTGATCCATGCTTGGTCCACCATGTACCTATATCACAATATTAGATCTAACAAAAAAAATCAAGTAATAAAGAATAGAATAAAATTGTCTTAAACCCTCAACAAAGAAAATAAATTTAGCTTACCGGCCTTCACAGTTTTTCTTTGCCCTATTGCAAGTTCAGTGCCAAGTGGCCCCATTGCCATTCTATGCTTCTCTAGGTCTATTGACACTTGGTATTGCTCTTGTATAGTGGGGACGAGTCTAATCACACATGCATTGATGGCATCCATAAAATAACATTGACTTTCAATATGTGGATTGTCATAAAAATAAGCAGGGTTCAGATAGTAGCTTGCCAAATGGAGGATCCTCTCAAGCTGAGTCCCACCTACTTTGCCGATAGAACTTATCTTTGTGATCAAAATTTTGTGTAACCTCCTCGTTGGCAACTTCCACAATCTTGTAAATATGGCCGATAGTTGGCTCCTTCTTGCTATCTGCTAAGAGCAAAACTTTAACAAGTCGCTCGAAGGTTTTAATGGACCAATCGACTTTCTTCTAAAATGTTATTGTTTTGACAATATCAACTACCTACCTTCCCCATGAGTAGACCACTTCAATTGGTTTCACTCATCAGAAACAAACATTTTTCTTAAATTATCTTTTTATCTCTGAAGTCTGAAGCAACTTTAAGTACAAATAAGAGGTGGCAAATCTAGTAACCCCTGGTCTCACCAACTCATTCTTACAAATTTCCTCATCAAAGCCAAGACAGATGTGTGGTTGCGAATGAAACTGTGACTTTCTTAGCATTCTCCATAGCTGTTGTCACCACTCCTTTCTTATCAATGGTCTCGAGCATGCGGTCAATGCAATGTGCTGCGCCTGGGGTCCAAAAAATGTGAGGCTTCTTTTTCTCAAGCTCCCTGCCAGCTGCCATATTATGGGCAGCCATGTCAGTTACCACTTGGACTACATGATGCTCCCTCACCTCCACTATGCATTTCTCAACAGACTCCAAAATGAATGAAGCATCATTTTCTTCATTAGATGCATCAATTGAGTGCAAAAACATTGTCCCCAGTGGACAATTTACCATCACATTCATTACACTCCCACGCTTCTGGTCAAACCATCCATCAATTAGTATGGTTACTCCAAACCGGCCCCATGCATCCCTATGAGTCTTAAGATACTCATTGGTCAGTTCTACCTCTTTTTTAAGCTGAGGCTTCTTGAGCTCTCGTGGGGTAGGAATTGTATATCCAGACCTAAATTGGCCCATTGCTTCTACCATGGCTTGTAAGCTCCTCAAAGTAGTGGCATTGAAAGAAATGCCTGCTTGGTAAATCCATCTGGCCACATAATGATTTACTCGTTTTTTTTAGATGGATACCAATTGTAATTTGGCCCTTTCCTTGAGCCGCAACAGCAGGATCAGGGAGGACAAAGAAAGAATCTATAGGCCCTATCTCCACATCTATCATTGGCCTAGCCCTAATTTCATACTCCTTCCTCATCTCTTTGTTTCCAAATTTCAACTGATCTCCTAGTATCATCTACTCTTTTTTTTTAATGTATTCTTTCTTCTTCTTGGCCCAAATGCTTCTTGAATCCATTAATTCTGCATGAGTAGATTCTCTTATAGTAATTGGCTATTGCATTGGATCTTTTGTTTGTCCGGTAGATTTGGGCATGACCCATGCTTCTGCCTGGATCAATTTGTTTCCCAGTAGAACTAGAAGAGGACATTGTGATTCTGTGGATATGAGTATGTGACAACTGATAACTCAAGAGTCTGCACTCAAGGCAATGAGAAAGCTAGAAAAGCTCAATTTAGTAGAACTTTGCCAACTTAATTTATTATGAAATATAAATTTTCAGTTTACAAACTGAAAAGATAGCCAAACATATTACTCAATATTGAGTAATATTGTCAAAATTCGTATTACAAATTGAAAACATAGCAAAAACTATGCAAACATATAGTAATATTTTCAATTTTGGTATTATAAATTATAAACAAATGAAAAAAATACATAAAATATATTATGAATACTCGAGTTTGCATTATAAATTATAAGCATAGGCAAACATAATAAAAATAAATATAGACAAAAATGTAGTATAAATAAATTTGCAGTATACAATAGAAATAAATCCAAATATAGACAAATGATACTATAAATTTCCAATCTTATATTAAAAGCTAGAACCGGAGCCAAACATATCCATACAATATATTATAAACTTTTGATGTTGCATTATGAAGTAGAAATATAGCCAACCATACCTAAACACATGTTATAATCACTAAAGTATCCCTAACTGTGATGCTAAAATTCAAATATAAACACAAAAACATTACCTAAAAAAATAACATAATAAAATACTCATAGAAAAGATGAAACTAAACATAAACATAAACATTTAGGGCCAGTTTGGATGTACCTATAATTGGAATATTTTTCGATTGCAATCCAAAAATCTTTTGAAATGGATTTTGATTGTTTGGACAACTGCACATTTTTGCCATATTTTTAGATTGGAAGAAAAAAAATCTCATATCAAGGCAAAAAATGCCATCCAAAAAAATTCAACTTTTACTTGAATTTTTTTGGCTTGAGTCGCATTTCACGCGCCTCCCACTCTCTAACCCTCACGCTCTTCCCTCTCCTCCATGCGAAACCCTTCTCTCTGCACCCAATGGCCATGGCCCCAAACTTCCGCTCTTCCATAGCCCCAAACTTCCTCTGCGAAACCCTTTGCTCTCTACACCCAATGGCCCCAAACTTCCTCTCTCCCATCACCCCAAACTTCCTCTGCAAAACCCTTCTCTCTCTACACCCAATGGCCATGACCCAAACTTCCTCTGCGAAACCCATGGCCCAAACTTCCTCTGCGAAACCCTGCTGTCTCTACACCCAATGGCCGTGGCTATGGCCCTCAATCTCTTCATTCTCGCTTACCTATAACTTCATCAAGAAGAAGAAGAGTATGAAGAAGAAGAGGAATTAGGGTTTCTGCCTTGTGGGTGTGCAGAACTTTGAGGATATATCAACACTTTGAGCAAGAGCATCTTGGTTCCCTAAAAGCATCTCCTTCTTGGTAGTGGCTCGCTGCCTCTGAGCATGAGCTTTTGAGCAAGATCTCAATCATCTGGGCATTGGTGGCCTGGCTTATAATTCATGAGAGAGAAGATCAATGGAGTTTACACAGGCATACCCAACTGCTGAAACCATCTCTGTGATGCATTCTCGAGTCCTTACCTAAAGGTAAAGGCTGAGCTTCCATGTAAAGCTTGAGCTCAGAGGGCAAACCAAGAGCGGAGAGATCTAGGGTTTCGAACCCAATACTTGCGCTGAGAGGAGTTGATTTCAGAGAGGATGAGAGACACTTGATGAGAGATGAGAGAGAAATTCTTTTGGTGGTGGGCGGCAGAGAGAGAAGGGGTTTGATTAGCAGGGAAGGAGAAGGTGTAGAGAGCTAAGAGATCGGTAAGGAGGAGAGAAAAGAGCATTATGGCCTTGAGGATGGTGGAGTAGATAGTGGTGGACCTGAATCTAGCAATGCCATCCCCTATCTTAAGGGAAACATAGCCCATTGTTAGCGAGAGTGAGAGCTAAGTTACAGGAGGGTTTAGAGAGAGAAAGATTGGAAGGGTAGAATGCAGATTTTTGACTGATGGGAGGGATCCCTCTATAAAACCTTTTGGAATGGCAACATAGTGACAGTGTTGGAAGGGTAGAATGCAAAACTCCATATAGATATCGAGCAAATGAAATCTTGTATTTTCACACACCATCCAAATAATCCAACAGAATAATAAAAAAAGATCATTATATTTCTCAATTAAGGTTGAAAAACTTATAATTTTTTCAATGTGAAGGTTTTTTTATTTGACATCCAAACTGGCTCTTAAATCTATTAACATTTCAAAACCTAATCAAAGTAGGCTTCAATCGCTTAATATAGGATGCCGAAACCCCTCTTTTGCAACTTTTTGGCCTCCAAAAAGACCTATGTCAAATGCCTTTGATTTCAAAAGCAATTGAATACTTTGGGTTTGCAATCAGTTTTCAAAAAAATTTCGATTCAAGGTAAAAAAAGGTATTTTTGGGAGGAAAATCTCTCACTAGGGTTTTGGGGAGCTAAAATACACCCATAGCCTATTTCCCCCCTCTTGAAGGGGGGGAATGACTAAAAAGCCCTTTTGGGCTTGGCTCATTTTCGGCTCGCCGAAAGGGCCCCGGGCGAGCTTCTTGGCAGTTGGAGCTGGGCACCCGCCTAGGCGGCTGGGTGGGCGATTTTTTGAACATTGTTTACTCATTTGCAACTATTCCAACACACGATCAAGTGTCTTTTGATGTGTATTTGGAAATTAAATCAGAAGATATGGATTGAATATTAAATAGTTAATCTTTTTGGTTATTTGGATAAATTTCCCATTAAAAATTGAGAATATCTTATTACCCATGTGTTTCTGTTATATTTAGAAAATATGAATCTTCATTTTCTGTGTTCCAGTTTTAATTACTTGATGTAAAACCTTATTTTGGAATCATTTGGGGACAGTTTGCGCAGAATACACTTTCCCATACTTCATGTCATGTTATGCTGGTAAGGGGACCTTCCACCTTACCTACTCAAAAGTTGTGAAGCATTTTATGAGTTGTTTTTAGGCATTCCAAACTTGCAATGCCTAATCTGTTTGGAAGGCTTGAATGGTTTTGAAATACTTGGGGTATGCAATATGATGTAACTATTACAATAGAACCCTGAAAAGAAAAATATTTCACTATGACTGTATTTTTTAAATAGTACCTCATGACAGAATTTGATCACTGACCTTTTTAAATGACCATATTTTTCATCAGGTTGAAGGGGATGGGTCTTATATTCCTGCTTCAGAAGATGAGTTGATGAAATTTGAGCCTTACTCAGAAGATCCTGAAGATGAGAAGTTTTTGAGAAATGCTCTCTTTGATATGGATGCTGAAAATGCTGAGAGGAGCTTAGCTATTGAAGATTTTCCTTGCTCCATTGACGATTCTGTATTAAAGAACAATGGAGGTACTCACAACTATGATTTGTCCTTTTTTTCTAATGAGTGCATGCTACTGTACTGTGTGTCTTATGATTTTCTTGTGCTTTCTTTGTCGATGCATCACATTTGCATCAGTTAGTGGTCTCTAACCTAAGATGATGATAGGGATTTGCTAAAAATTGGTAAAAAAGTTAGTTCTTCTATGGAAGTTAGTTCTTGGTAAAAAATTTTTGTTCTTCTATGAAAGTTAGTTCTTGGTAAAAAAATTTAGTTCTTCTATGAAAATTAATGATAGAGATTTGATGAAGAAAACAGAAGATTAAACAAGTTCCAAGCAAACATAGGCACCAATTGAAGGGAATTAGGGTTCTCCCCAAGAGGAGCCCTATATGCCTCTTTTTATTCATATTCAATTACAAAAGTCAATAGTGCCCCTATCCAAAAATAAGATCCACTAAGTAGTCCTAACTTAAAAAAAAAAAAGTCACATTTTACCCCTGATAAAACAATGAATTCTATATGCACTCTTAACTAATTTTGTAGACAACTTCTAAAATACAAAAAACATGAAAGAAGCCCTAGAATCCAAAAAAAAAAAACTTAAAAACCCTAACATGAAAATTAAATTTAAATAGTAATTAAAAATAAGAATAATTTTGTCATGCATCAGTTAGCTAATTTGTAAAAACAAATTCTGAGAGATAATGGAGGAGAAGCTAAATTTCCTTTTCAATAGTTAGAAATGACGAATAGACATCTTCTTCAAGCATATGCATGATCGCCGACATGTTAGCCATCAAACCAAAGAAGTTGAATCCAACTATTCTATAGAGATGTCATGCTGTTCAGGTCTTTTTCTAGAAAATGGGTATGTAATTTTTTAATTCCAAGTCAAACAGTTGCAGTTCATTTAGCTTAACTAAAGTGATTTTGATGACATTGGGCAGACTATTTTGGTCATGCCCTGGAGGCGTGGAACTTGGTGTCGGATTTTGTTTCCTCGGTTCACATTGGAAGCTTTGCTCAATTCTTGTTACCTATGTGATTTTGTTTGATGTCTTTGGAAAGATTTTTTGGCCCCTTAGAGATGATATTCTTTTTATGTTATTTCTGTTTTATGTTGTTTTATTTTCTGTATTCTCTTCATTATGGACTTTGGGAGTCTGGTGCCATAGATGTGCATACTTGTGTTAATGTAGTGGTTTCCATTGTCTACTGTATCTTGGTGCCTTTCTTTGGTACTTCTATGTTCCTTGTGATGTTGTTTTAACTTGAATGTTGGTAAACTTGATCTTAATTATATCTACATGGAGGAGTATTGTCAAATGGACACTTGTTTAGTGGGGTCCACTCATCAGGTCAGTGCAAATGATTTTAAGGTTACCTTTGGTCATTTAAGCCTTATTATTTGCCGAAGGGCTAGTTTGGTTTCTTAACACATGCACACACACACACGCACTTGATGTCCTCTCATTTTGAGTTTGATATCCTTCATCAGGATAGTCCATTTAGCTTGTCCAAAGGCTCCCTATTGGGTTGCTCTCCTTTGTTGTTTCTTATTCATTTGTGTACTTCTCTAATTGTCTGTATTTTTAGGTACAACTATACAAGCTGATGCATGTTATGTAGCAAAGTAAGACTGATTAATTAATTTACAAAAAATAAATTTTGCAATAAATGACTTGATGATGGCTGCATTGACTATTGCAGTCATTTTGATCAATGAAAAGGAACTTTATATGATACTCTAGAAAATTATTTGCTTGACTCTTTCTGTATGTAAGTAAATAGGTGATTATCTAATATTGGGTGCTTCTATACAATTTTTTATCATTTTATTTCAGTTCAATTTTCTGGCACTTTGCATATTTTTTTTTCTCAATATTTGGATCTGTATTATTATCACTATTGCTTTCTGATGCATTTCAGGTGCTTTGGGATGTGATATCAGACAAGGGTTGAACCAGAAAATTGTTGATGTAAGTGTGATTGCCGAGTCGTTCTCAAATTATCTGTCATTATTCTGAAAGCAATAATCAGATTGGAAATTGTGGTAATATCAAAATTTTTAAAATGATTGCTTCTGTTTGTTAATTTAGAAATTTGTTTCTAATTTAATTATTTGAGAAACATGTGATAACTGGAGAGTGTCTGCAAGTTGAGATATTCGTTGTGTAGTCACAAGTTTTGAATTTACTCAAACTGGTTATGATGTAGAGATGGCATGTGGATCTTTTTCATCTCTGGGTTTAAAACCTCTTGGCAGCTTGTTTTTCTTTTCTTGTTCTGATGGGTGATTGTATAGAACTGGAGAATGATAAAATGGACAGCCAGAAAATTGTGGACCCTGATCTTGCTGCCTTTGCTAGCGAGATCAGCCCATATCGACCTATCTATCAGCCACCATGTTTGCTGCACTCAGAGGGTATTTGATCGTAAATCCATGATTTACACAAAAATGATTGGGGTATTGGGAATCTCCCATCAAATGGATAATGTTCTGATAAGTACTTTGATAATTACTTATCCATAAGAATTTCTGGTCAAATTCTCACTCCAATCAAGGCAGTATCACATATTGTATTGAGAATATTGAGACAACGCAATTTATTATTTTTTTTATTTTACAATTTTTCTAATTTTCTGTTAATTTATTTGAGACTTAAATATCAAAATTTACAAATGTCTATTTTTTGAACCCACGTTTTTACTTTTTGGGTGGAAATTCTAGGTAGCATATGCTTTTGTTATTCTCATTATGTTCTTGTGTGGAACTTCTAGGCAGCTGTTCCTATAATATTCTCAACAAGCAAAAAAAAGAAAATCAGAAAAAAAGAAAAGAAAAAATACATGCAGATAACATGTATCCAAGTGCAAATTGCAATCCCCTTTTGAAAATATCCTGAGTTATGGTTTCTACAAAATGTGCAATACATTTGTCACTATGCTTTACAGCTTCTTATGTACTTACAGCATAGAATGTATAAATTATTTGGGTATATTTCAGATTGTGATGGAATTTATGCTTTGTTTCATTTGAGAATACTGAAGTACATGATATATAACAGGAATGTTTATTTTGTTGAAGTCTAAACCTAAATGTTATTATTAATGTGCCAATTCCATCTTCTACTTGCAATTTTCATGTGATTCTTTATTGACAAATAATCTTCTTATTCATAAAACTTACCAGTAGGATGGTTGTGTCCCCCCAGTTTATTGATGTACTAGATGAAGATGGGGGCGAGCATGTACGTGTGACAAGTAGCATCTCCCCGGAATTTCTTCTGGGGAAATCTTCCTGGGACCAGAGTGAAGTTGTCAACTATAGTGTTGATTCTTTCGATTCTGCATCAGGGATTTTGTGTCCAGGTAGCAGTTTTGCAGAACCAGCCACAAATTTGGTATTTGATCCACGCAAAGAATGTTATTTTGAAACTGCAACTGCAGCATATCCACATCAAAGCACCTTCAGTAAAAGTGAAAGGGATACTGCCAAGGTATCTAAGCTACCAGGTACAATAATTCCGTTGCCTGAAGCTAAATATGATCAGAGTTCTATTTGCCTGGAGAATCTTACCATTCGGGAACTTCATGAGGCTTTTCGGACCACATTTGGGCGGGAGACTTCTGTCAAAGACAAGCGCTGGCTTAAGCGTCACATTTCCCTTGGTTTGCATAACTTCCTTGTATCTGAGAATGCTTCTAGTTTCTTAGATGGTAAAGTTTCTTCAAATGAAAGTGATGAGGTGAAACCTTATGCATTTGACAATGATTCATCAGAAGAAATCTGTGATTCCTTTGCAAAGGTAGCTTGTAAAAGAGATTCAGCAGATGGGAGTGGTGTGAGCAGGAAAAGACAGGGAAGGAAAGATTCTGTTACTACTCATTTACAAGGAGTTGCTAAAGAAGGATTTGGTGTTTCACATGTTGAAGAAACGGAACGCGCACTTGTAGGTAGAAAGAGATTGCGTAAGCCTACACGGAGGTACATTGAGGAGTCGTCAGAGATGAAATCAAGATTCAGGAGCGGAAGAACAGTGACATCTTTAAAGGACACACGGGATGACTTTTTACGCATTCGGTCTCGAGAGAAGCGTTACTGGAAGGGTTTCGAAGGAATGACTGTAGTTTCAAGACAGGATTCTCTTGGGGGATCTGGCATTCAAGTTCCTTTTGTCCTTCGCGTGCGGAGAGGACGCCCAAGGAAAAATTGCACCTCACTTTTGGTAAGGAAGCTTTTTTCTATCATGAATAAACTAGAAAATTTTCCCCTGTATTTTGATAGGTAGGCTAACATACAAATTGAATGCTGGACAAGTGTTTCCCTTTTATTGCTAATTATTGTTTGATCATCCAAAAGGATGTTGGAGTTTGATGAAATCAGGGAAGTGTGGCTTTGACCTGAGTGTTACTACTAAAATGTATCCAAGTATTTTCCTTTGTTAGGCATGTGTAATGTATCTTCAAGAATTTTTTTTAATATAGTTTGCCTTCAATATGTAAGTACTCAATTATGATTGGGCCAAGAGTGTCAGTGTTAAATAGTGTCAGTGTTAAATATTTGAATGCATCCTTTTGATCATGTGTGTGGTTTGCTAGTTAGGACAATTGATTCTTCTGTTTGCTTAATTAGTTGCCTGACTAATCTTGATCGTCAGTAGTGTTGTTGCCTGGTTTTCCACCTTAGCTGTTGCAGAACTGTTTTAGTTTCTAAGTGTTTAGAATGTCAGTCCTTGTTATTCAATAGGTTATCAGAAGGAACCTTTGAGAGATTTAAATAGCAATGTCTTTGTATTGATTATATTGTGTCATGGACTTGCCAAGGTGATTGCCTAGGTCACTCAAGCAATTGCATTGAAAGTAACCCGATCACATTTTGCCTTGGTTGGATTGTATTAAGCAATATGGGCACTTACCTAGAACTGCGCCATGATTGCCTCCAATATTTATACCTTGGGTTCTACCCTGGGTATTGTTGGTTTTGGGGGTAGTTGGTCCTTTTTTGAATCCAAAATCGATGGAGAAGTTTCTAGGAAGGGTTCTTTTCATGAGCTCTAAGAGGAAAATGCATCTCCTTATCTATTTTTGATGTCATTGATGTCACAAAACCTTTCCCAAGGATTTTAAAGAATCCAAACTTCTATAGGTAACACAGTGTGTTGAAAAGAATCAATCGTCCTATGATTAATTTTACTTTTGATTTTGGGATGGATCATCATTTTTTTTTTGTATTAGAGTAGTAGTTAGTTATAACTATACTTTGTTTTAGATGAGTAATTTTTTTTTCCATCACTTTTTTGTTTAACTTTATGTTTTTAGAGGATGTTAATTCATTTGGTGGTTGTTTGATGGTGTTTTTGTCTATGCAATTGTATTATGTTGTATAGATACGTATTATAAAAAATGTTTATACATATTGTGAAAATTCTTTAATAATTACATTTTTCATATACATTACGCCACTTGTATTTATAGAGTCTGTCCCTATGGTAGGCATTGCAGTCCGTACACCTTAAAATCTAGGGACCTCAATCCCATACGAGGGTGAGCTTGATCCAACTCCAAACTTATTTGGGATTGAATTGTAAATTTTACAGGACTGAGATCCATATTGTTAAAAATCAAGGCTCCATGTCAGCACATAGCTGGTATAGTAGTATAGTATGTACTACAATAATATGCTACACTTGTTATAGAAATCCACTATACTATGCTATATGCTACTATACTTAAATCTACTATACGCAACTGTATGACATACTATTCCATACAAGGATTGGGATTGAAGCAGATCTGCGATTGGGTTTGGGATCGTGACAAGTGGAAAGGTCCTATGGTAATGATTGTGGTCCGTCGACCCTAAAATCTGGGAATGGAGATCCCAATATGCGGGGGAGCTCGATTGAAACTTAATTGGGATATAATGATAAATTATACAGGACTGATCTGCACCTGATTAAAGTTGATTGCCCCGAGAGAAATTAACTGGTATAGTAGTATACTATATGCTATTAGAATATATCACATTTTTATGCTGTACTATACTCTGATATTATGCTATATAATATATCCTGCTGCTAATATATTTAAATCTAGGATTTTCTAATAGTAACACCTCGTGAATAAGGGTGTTTTTGTGATTAGAAAGGGTAATGATGATATTTTGCAATTAATTTCAAACAGTACGTTTGTGATATCGAGAAGGGCATAATTGAAATATTCACTAAAAGACAAGGCATTTGTATAATAGAGTACCTAAAACTTCACTCAATAATTTCCCTTGTCTTTTAGTGAAAATGTCAACAATACCGTCTCTAATGATAAAACTGCTCTTATTCATTTTAAAAACATTGTATAATTAAAAGGATAACTATGGTAATTTTAACAATTAAATCCCTTTTTAAACGTAACCTGTAAGATTCTATACGCTGTTACTGTTAGAAAAACCCTTAAATCTATTATATACAACTATATAAATATACCATGCTACAGAGGATATACTGCTACACTATACCACACTGCTGGACTATACTATGTTGCAATACTACATTGCTATACTATAATGCCGGGGAAATTGTATCTGGTGTAATTCAGGACCTTGATCCCTAATAGGAAGGATTAGGATTCCTAAATATATGAGTCATTGAGCAAGTTCCAATCCTTGGAGCAGAGAATTCGGATTCCAGAGCAGAAATGACCCCTTGCTAAGTATATCCTGGTAACTATGTACTTTACTGTATGATATATGCTATTTACTATACCACACCACTAGAGAATGCTATAATACTCTACTATAGTGTTGTGCTATACCCTATACCAAACTAGATTGCTACTATGCTACGAAGCTTGGCAATCTGGATCCTGTGTAACTCATGACCTGATAGGAAGAATCAAGATTCCAAAATTTAAGAATTGTGGAGGAGCGAGATCCCCTTCCTTGAAGCGCAGGATGAGATTCTGGCGTGGAATCAACCCATTGGTAGGTGGATCCTGGCGACCATGGTGTGGTAATTGTGTCATCAGTATTATTACTTTTTCTGAGATTATTATATATTGTGTAGTATTACGTGATGGCTGTTTAGCATGTACTTATTGAGATTTAGCATGTACTTATTGAGGTTTAGAGAGAGAATGAAGAGACTGTTGTTTTCTCATAAATGTGAGTAAGAAACTACTGATCATTTGAGGCAAAATAAATAACTCTAGATAGAGAAGATAGTTAAATAGAAGCCATAGTTACTCCTCTCAAGGCTCAATATGAAAGCCTTATGTGAATCAGCGAGAACCAGCAAAAGGATAAATTGACCCCAATCTTTCTTCTGCGAGAAAAATGGCAATTTTCTGACCAAGAAACTAGAAACATCAGCCACTACACCTTCCCAAAGAAAGTCAAAAAGGTTCCATTATAACCCAGATAGATCAAAACTTGGAAATTTAGAGTGTTTATTGTAGCCAAGAGGCATTGGAGACCCACTGATTCTACTGCCATCTGTAACTACACTGGGAAAAAAGTGGAGGCTCAGGAAAGTGCCTATTGACGGCTTATTTGACTATCCGTTCTTCTCAGGGAGGGTTCTTCAACGGCTATAGAAAAACTGTCAAGGACTCAATTTGCTTGAATGAGGAAAGAGCTAAAAAACCAGATGACTTGGGAGGGTTCCTTGACCAAGAAAGACCTGAATGCACAATCAAAATTGGAGTTTTTAAAGAGATTAAGTGGCCAGTGGTGTGGATAAAATCAAACTCATAGTGTGAGATAACAACTTTGATGTCCTCTGCTGCGTGGGCACAGTTGTGTGACCCAATGACTGACATGGGTACAGGGTATCGGATTTCTCACGTCAGAAGAAGAGGATTCACTGACATGGCTATATTATGAATGGACGAGCAAATCCAACAGTGTTTTACTAGTATTCCCTACCATGATGAGGAGAAAGAAATAATCATTTTGCCTTAATTGGCTGAATTTTACTAATTTTCTAGACATTTTCAAGGTTGAAATGTGTACTGAAAACAAAAAGAAGATCAAATTTCTAAAATGGTGTAATCAATGGTAGAAGGAGAGTCCTAAGAATCTGTCAGTGTGTGTCTTGAAACTTGTTCGACATGGGTGCAACACCAAACCGAAGAATCCATGTAACATAGTTGATATTGATAGAATTGAATCTGTCGAGAAACAATTTGCTTGAACTAGGGAATGTTAGTAGTGCAGAAAAATGTCAAAGATCCAATTTGCTTGAACTAGGGAAAAGTACTTGTGGAGAAAATCTCAATGATTCAATTGGCTTTAATGAGGAAAGAGCCCAGAAAATAGAGGAATTGTACAGAGAGAGACTGCTGTATCTATGATCAAGTCCATAGGAAAACCAGAAGTTGGGTCATCATTTCAATGGAAACTAATAATGGAGAAATTGGGAGATGGCAATTTGAACTAGGGTTTCGTACCCAAAAAACTGAGACCATTTGTTGAAGAAGCCATGGAAAATATACCAGAGCCAGAGTTTGGTACGAAAATGAATCTGGCTAAGGCTTTTAAGAGTTTGCTCTTGATTCCTAGAGAAAAATAGGAGAAAATAATGAATTTGAAGGGGGAAGAAAGGTCTAGAACTGGACAACAATTTGAGGCTTGGAACTTGTGAGATTTCTGCATACCACCAGTCACAGAGCTGATTTGCAAGCTGCTTTGTGGTGAGCAGTGAGCTGCTTCCCGGAGTCTTTCCTCCAATTGTTTTGTGAGTGGTTTGCTTGCTGCAAGTCATGGAGATGGATTAGGCTTGGGGAAAGATCAGGTATAGAGAAAGGCAAAGGGATCCCTATGTGCTGGCTCCATGGATTCTAACTGGTCCACTATCAGTGGCGCATAGTTTGTGTTTTCAGGTTTTAGAGTGGCCTAGCTCCATGAATGGCAACTTGTCCACTATCAAGGGAGCATCACTCAATGTGAGGTGCCAGGATATGCTAGATGCTGCTCATGCAAAGAATACCCCTTTCAAGTAGGGGTAGTTTGGCCATTCCCCTCCCCTTTGCCCCCCTCTTCCCCCAAAAAAAGGGTATGCTCCCATAAAATTTTCTTAAAAAAAAAAGGGATGGAAGAAATGAAGAAATAAAAATTTTCTTCAATTTCAAAGATTTTTGTGAAATTTTGTGGACTCTTTAGGCAGAAATTTGATTTGGATTTGCGTTATATTTTGAATGAGGTAGTTATTCATTATGTGATAGTGTACTCAGTAGCTAAATTCTATTTTATTTTTTAAGTGCTGGGTTGGAATAAGATTGATCAATTTATTTTACATGTTAATTGCATTAGAAAATAGAAGCAGAAAATGCCCATGTTACTTATTATTAGGCTATCAGCAACTCAAAACAGTGGATATATTAGAGATAGATACTAAATTAAAATATCTATTGTGGCATGAATCACATAATTATGTTGTTCTTTGTAGTCTTGTATTTTTTATCTTTTTGAACTTTATAAATTTATTTCTTCAACTTTATTGACCGCATTGGAAGTTAAGCGTCTGCATTGAGGCGCATAACACATCAGACACACCTAGCACATCGAGTCCACATCTCACATTTGCTAGCCTTTTATTTGGGGACACATCTGGTGTTCCTTTTTTTTTTGATCTTTCCATGTCGAATCAGAAGCTCTTCATCGAGCATTAGTTCTTGACCAAAAGCTTGATATTTGAAATTTAGATATGCTGCCATGCATAATTATACCATCTTTGTGGTCTAGTGTTCATTATACACTTGCTTTAGATCTTGTGTATTGGCCATTTATATGGGAGTTGATTTTTGATGGAGGTGGGAATATGGAAGTGAAAAAAGTATGAGATTAGGCCTTCTTTACAACAGAAAACATGGATTCATTAGACAAAAGTCCTAAAACCAGACATATCATGCAAGTAAACCCAAACCTCAACTTACGAAATAGAACTTCCTATCATGCTCCTAAATTCGTTACATAAAGATTAGACCAAAATAATCTGATGTACAACCCTGCAGAAAGGAGAGAAAATTAGACCCTAAGCTCATGATCATGCCAAGTTCCAGGTGCTTCTTTGTCCTCTTATTTTTGGGGTTCTATAGATTGTTGGTTGAACTGTGCAGCAATCTGTTTTGGTTTCATGTCTGTCTTGTTGCCCTCGGGATCGATGATGTTACTCTCTTCATTTCTCTCATGGCGTCATTATAAATGATTTTGCATTCAAATTTTGAGTTTCAGATCTTATACTTTCTGTGAGAGTTGAGTTCTTGCCATGTTACCTTCTATTGTTTTCTCTTTAAATTGTAACTATATTTGATTCATGAAAAGAAGCACAAATAGATATTTCATTTCGCTTCCCAATTGGGAAATTTCTCCCATTATTCTGCAGGTTACTTCCATATTTACAATTTCCTTCTTATATAATTTCCTAGTACCTCACATCTGTCCTCTATATACTTGACCAATATATTCCGGAGTTATGCAATTGCTTCCTGTTAGCTGATTACCCAATTCCTTGCATCTCAAAGGTTAATAGAATAAGTTAGTTTTCTATCTTGCTTTTCTACATATAGTGCCATTACTTTCTGCCATTACTCTTCCTTCTTAGTCAATCGGCTAAAGTTGAAATCTTCCTTTCTATTTATTTGTGTTTTTCTTTTCTCATCCATCTGGTTCACCTATGTTTAACCTCCCTACAATAATCGCCAAATAGATATTTGGATATGCTTATATAACGTCCTTCCATATCTTAAGTGTCTTTTATGAAAATTTCCTGAAAGACTGAAAGGGAGCTCATCCCATATCCAACCATTTGGTGCCCATCAGAGGAGCTCAAGGGCATTGTGTTTCTTGTGGTCGCATTTGAACCTTTTACAGAGTTTTCTACCTTTGATGAAGCTTAAATTGAATATCACTTGTAAATGGCAGATCACTGTGTTGGCTTTTGAGTGATCAATTTTAAGGTGCAACATAGAGCCTTTGTGGCTTCATGCATATTTCCAATCGATTGTTCTCCTGGTTTTATCTTCTTCTGATTTTTTCCATGTGATTGAGCCTTATGATACCAGCTCTGGACTACGTTATTCTCCCAATTTCTTTTATGCTAGTCGGCAAGCTTCCACCTTTTGGGCATTTTGTATGTTAAGCCTGCATATTGTTATTGGGATTTATGACTCAGGACTTTCATGCCTGCAAATTATTTTCAAATGAAAGAACCTTTCGGGAGAGGCAGTATATCATATTGACTGGTACATGGTATATGAATACTACAAGGGAATCCACTTTCCATTCCTGATGATAGACGGATGCAGAGTAATTGTATCGCCAAATCCGATTGGCATTCTGGTTTGATTAAGCTCTGCTGCCCATCATTGATAAGGCATGGGGGGTGCTCTTATTGTGTACTATATAGTATAAACTAGGTTTCAGTGGAGCAAAAACTTTTTAGTTGTGCTAAACACTATGAGCTCTACACTGGAGATTTATTTTTCTGTGCTGGTCCCTTGCATTATGTTTCAATTTGACATACGCTTTTGTTTTTCAGGTGCATGATGCCCAGGATGACAAGGATCGAATGCTACTTTCAGTTGTGCAAGATAAAATATACTCTGAGACACATTATGATGCATCAGATGACTGTGTTGCGACCATTAGAACAGCAAAGGGTGGTATTCGGAGGAAGCATCACCGGTCATGGACACTCCATGAAGTTGTGAAATTGGTGGAAGGAGTTCAAAGGCATGGAGTTGGAAAATGGTCAGACATAAAGAGGCTTGAATTTGCGTCATCTGTTTATCGAACTTCTGTCGACCTTAAGGTTAGTTCATCGCCCTGAGTTGAACATTTTTGGAATATTGGTCCTTGTCTTAATGAATAATTCGTGTTACTGTTGGTTTTCTTTGCCCTTGGTAATTTCTTTTAATGTTGGGTTGATTTAAAATCTTTGTAACAGGATAAGTGGCGAAATCTTCTGAGGGCTAGCTATGCGCAGTTACAGACAAAGAAAGAGGTTAGCTTTGTGAAACTTGCCTCGTTGAGAGTTTATAAGCACTCATGTATTATGGTCTTCATGAGTTCTCACCATGTTTATTCAAATGCAGTAGTTTTAGTGGAAAGTAAAATAATAAAAGGATTGGAAAAGAAAAGTACGAAAGGAATGGATTTTGATGTGTACATATTTCCGCCGATAAATGCTCATTGGCTATTGTATCATGACCCATTTTAGAACCATTTTGTGGAAATGAGTTCCTTTGTACCTCCATTGCTTTATAAAATGTAGAAAAGTAATTACTGGGAGGAACAAAATAATAACGTCACTATGTAATGAATAGCAGGCCTCTCTAAAAAGAAACAACAAAAGCCCCAAAAGCCCTTTTTAATTGAGGGGTTGTATATTATGAGACCATTTACTTTTGTTAAGGTTATAATTGCTCTTACGCATTTAGATGTCAAATTGGATGACAATAGGGTATGTTACAAGATTGAGAAATTATTTTTGAGCTTTGAGTTTAATCAGTGACATTCTTGCAATTATCCCATTTGAAATTTGTTTGATAGATAAGTGATTATGATATCATTGTTTTGTAAGTAAATAGTCTTGATAAAAAAAAAAACTTATGATGAAACGGTTGATTAAAAAAAAGACCTATGATCAAGCGTGCCACTAATAAAGCTTTCGCTATAAGACCGCCATCCCATATTTAGGAGAAAACAGATTTGATGTTTTGGTTCGTAATCTAACTCCAAGGGTGTCCTAGCCCTTCTTCCTCGTTCTTGTGACCGTTGCAAGGTCAGTCACATAAGATGTTACTGTTGCATATCTGATAATTATACATGGGTTTGCAGGTTGAGAATAAGAGGAAGCATGCGTCTTCAGTGTCCATACCAGCATCCATTCTGAAGCGTGTGAGGGAATTGTCCGTCATGTATCCAAAGGATCATCAACATCGACCACTTACTGAACAAGTCAACAATAGGAATGCTTTCATGATGGGCCGAAGTGGAGGGAATGTACATAAGAGGCTTCAATGTAATTAATCAATTGTCGTTTTTGGGAATTATTTTCCATCTGTTGTATTTTTCAACTAGGACGCTTCACCTGCCCCCTCCCATTCTCTCACATTTGTGCTGTACAGGCATTATGCAGTATGCATGTCTTTTGCTTGTCTTGAGAGCATGCATTTCTCGACCTGGAAGAGGATCATGATGATTGAGATGGGAGTTCCAACCTTAAGTCTATTGCTCTATGATACGAGTTCCCTATGGACCTTCTATTGTGGTTTTAGAAAACCAGAGGGTTTTTCAAAAAAAAAATTAATTTTTTCTTGTTACTTTTGTTAGTTGCACGACAATCTGACCCTAGGAATCAGATTCATCAACATGGAATTACTTTCCAAGCTATTTAGGGTCCCAATGACCTTGACAATAAAAGCTCTCTTTTATATTTTCAGAAATGGAAGTATAAACAGCTTTCTATATGAAGAAGCAAGGCCGCATGCCAGCACCTTGAAGAGAACATAACATATCAATATGCACTTGAATATTAGCAAATGCTGAAACGCAATCAACCAAGGGTAACAACGCAAGAACTACTTTTGCTCCACTTATATCAGCTAGTATCTTCTAAAATCGCCAACGAAAATGTCCTTCCTGATCACATGACTTAGTTTAAAGCACAACTATTGGAAGGGAAATGTGTTGAAAAAACCAAGCCTCAAGAAGTTCGCCAGAGTTGTACCAAAGCCAATCAAAGAAAAACGAACGCGATCTGGCTTATAGCTTTGTGGGCAGGGCATGAGCATCAACTATCAAATGTAAGACGAGCATCTATTTAATGTCATATAGATCTTTTTCTCTCTCTATATATATATATAGAGCAGATTTCATTCAATAGTTGTATCATAATATAATGCAACAACTTTCAAAACTCATGCTGTGGCTATTTGTTTGATCCAAATTTTGAAATATATACTTTTTCCATTTTAATAAACAATAAAAAAAAATAAAAATTTAAAAACACAACTTAGAAAGTAATTTTTTAATCCAATTAATGGAAACCGTTCATTTTGGTGAGATGCTTAGATCTAAGCTTAAGAGATTTTTTCATTTCAAAAAAATTTAGAAAGATTTTTTCATTTCTAATTTTTTTTGGATGACTTTATAATCATTAGATGAACAATGTTAAAATAAAAATTAATTATTTGAGTTTATAAAGGCTAAGATCTTGAAATTTACCAAATGAATGATCTAAATTCATTTTTGGAGGGGATTTATTTTGACCATAGGGTTCAAATTGAACTTTTTTTTGGGATTGATTGTTGAGATGAAGAGTGTGCAAAATTTTGGGTCATACAAGTACCACAAACATGATTTCAAGAAGTGTTGCATGAAATCATTGCATATATATATATATATATATATATATATATATATATATATATGGTGCGTAACCTAGTGTAGATAAGCTAAATGTACCAACGGCCTAGATTGAATCTGAGTCGATCATAGATGCTCGGTAGTGTCCAATAGTGTTTGAATTTTAATTTTTTTTTCTATAAATCCAAATCACTTGCAATTTTAGACGTTTGTTCTTCAAAAATAAGTGAATCTACAAAAAATATTTTAAAAAATATTTTACATGAAAAAAGTAACCAAAATACCCCTGTAAAGTTTCAAGGGTATTTGATCAATTTTTTTCATGTAAAATAATTTTTTAATGTTTTTCGTAGATTAGCCTATTTTTGAAAAACACTACCGGACATCTGTGATCGTAAGATCGGCCTATATTCAATTTGAGCCGTTGGCTTATCTACACTAGGTTGTGCACTTTGTCTTTTTTTTTTCTCTCTATATATATATATACACACACACATGAAGATAAATAGAAAAAGGAGAAATATGAAAAAGATCCAGGTCTCACCAAGCTTTTAAGTGCCCAAAGAAAGCTAGCTACACATGAGTTTGCTTGAAATGGATGAGATTCATGTAGATGAAGACCTTAGTCCTGCCAAGTCTTCCAATGTTAAGCTCATGGCTTCAGGTGATCCTTTTTTCACTTCCTCTCCTCGAGTTGCAAGGAGGTCCTCGATGCTTCCCGGCTCTCCAAACCAGCCTAGACGGTCGGCAATTAGATGCAAGTTGTTGCACCCATCGCACTTCACAACTACCACCCCTTTCTCATAAGATTCTCGACATACAGTCTTAACTGACCTGGTCTCACAAACCCTACATGTATAAATCATCGCCAAATTGTGCCTTGTTGAGACCTTCAAGCTTGATGAAGCTGCATATGAAATGTTTGGTGTCTCAGGTGATGAATCAGATGGTTCTGAAATTATGTTTTGAGACGCCATGTTTTCTTTGGCACCTTCAAAACGTTCATTGACAGAGCCAAGGTTTTCATCAGTTGATGGGTTTATATGAGCCCCTCTTATTGTTAGAATTTGTAGATGATAGGGATGAAGTTTGGCTGGAACTTCTGCAATGAAGAAAGTTGGTGTCAGCATTAGATTCCCTCTCTCTTTCTCTCACACACACACACCCCAACCATTCATAGGACTGACGTGGCTGAACATAGATCCTCAGACCCATGTTGATACTATGAACACCAAAGACAAGTAGACGTGTACTAGAAATAGAAGTTTCAACCGTTTCTGGCCTAAGTGCCGAAGATGAAACTTTGCAAATCGATTTCTTTCAACCATCATATCCACCACCGATGATAAGGCCTAATGGTCGTCTCAATCCCACTTGTTGAGTTCAGAGCCTCCATCCATGACCTGCAGCTCACAGCCAAACCCATAAACTCCGTTCCTACATTACACCTCATCTCACATGATATAGGTCGTCTTAAGAAATCCCAGGAGAACCAAAATTGTTAGTTTCACCTCGGGCTTCCTTATGTGCTCTGTCAACAAAAATATTTCATAGATCACATAATACCTATATATACCACTTCCCATAAAAAAAAAAAGCCCTATATAAATCAATTCGCAAGACAGTAATTTAAAAATTCAGTGAGCAGGGAAGTACAAGCCATCTAGGCCTCTGATGCATCCATTTCTGTTCAATCTCCATCAAGGTTACTATTATGGTTCCCTTCCAAAAGGAGGATGATGGCTATAAAGGTGAAGTAGATCTCCCTCAGATTTCTTTACATAAATAAAACTCTCCTATTGGTAAAGCATCTGAAGGAATCTATACTGAAGGCAGCCGATCTATTTCTTTATAGGGAGTGGAAGGAAGCTGTCAGATCATGTAAGTGCACCTCCATTTTCAGAAAGGCCTCACCCAATGTTTCAAAAGGCATCCGCCTCAAGGGGGATAGGGTTATAGGCACCTTGTCTAGCCCAATCCAGTGAACTTAGGCAGCCTATGGAGCAAGCCTTGACTCCCGAGGCAGCAGCTGGCACCTGCCTTGACCCAATGGCAGGATGCCCTTGGGCTATCGGCATATTCCATATTAATGTGGGAGGGGGGGGAAGATATTGGGGTAGTATTCCAACCCCACCATGTTGCTCCGTAAACCTAATTTGCATTTAAATGACAAACTCCTCATTTTTTTTTTAAAATTAACAGTTTTTTTGAAATTTTATTGATAAAAGAAAAAGATATCAAATCAAATCCAATTTTTTTGCATTTGATTATTTGTGCAATTATCATAATAATCATTATCATCAGAGCCTTTTTCTAACTAATTGGGGTCATCTATAAGAATCCTAGTCCGATATTCTGCTCTATCAAGGACCATACCCTCAGTTAGGCCCTAAGTGGCCATATCTTTTCTCAATACTTCCAACCATGTATTTTGGGCCTACCTTTGCCTTTTTTGAACCTTCTACTTGAACCACCTCGAACCTCCTAACATATGTTGTACTGGGTCTGTACTACACATGCCCAACCCACTTAAGTCTACTTTCTCTCATTTTATCAAAGATACTTAAAGTGCGCTCTTTTTGGTATTTATGGGCAGTCAATCTTAACTACTTCCTCGTATCTGCTCCTATTACTAAACTTGCATTCCATATACTCTGTCTTAATCTGGCTAATTTAAAAACCTTTAGATTCAAGATAATCCCTCCAAAGTTCTAACTTTGTGTTGATGCCGCTTCGGGTCTCATCGATTAAAACCATATCGTCCGACAACATACAACACGTGCCTCATCTTGTAGGTGCCTAGTTAAATCGTCCATAATTAAGACAAAGAGGTATGAGCTCAAGATTGACCCCTGATGTAGCCCTACTATTACTGAAAACTAACTTGTCTTTCCAATAGTTGTTCGCACACTAAATAGCGCTCCCTCGCACATTCTCTCACCAAGTTGATTTTACATCATAGTGAAATAAGAGAGGACAAGATAAAAAAGAGGAGATTTTAGATCATTATCTTAGTTTTGCAAACTCATGGTGAGAAAAGATATTGTGACTTATGGTGAGAAGAGATATGGTGTCTCATGGTGAGAAGAGATATGATGACTTATGGTGAGAAGAGATATGGTGAGTAGTGAGAAGAGATATATAGACTGATGGTCTGATTGAGGGTATTATGGTTTTGGACATGGAACCATAGCCATATGGCATTTGGAACACGATTATGTTTGTAGTTGTGTTACGTGTAGTATGTGATTGAAGATTTAACTAGTTATTTTCAAACTTCGAATTTTTCTTATCATTCAAAATTTTAATGTTCAATTGATTAACAGTACTCCATAATAAAACTATAACAACTTACATGCATTATATGCCCAATTTACTCATCTATACAATATATACATAAAAAGGTTTTTGTACAATTCAACATTCTAATGGTATTAGAGAACTTCTGCTCTCAAAATTTTGACCATAAAATACCCATCATTTGCATGGCTCTTATTTTGAAGTATTAAAGTATTAGAGCTAATTTTAAAATCTGTCTTAGATAGTAGGAGAATTACGTGTGCGAGAGTCTCAAATTTCATTTGCAGGCAATGTGAGAATTACTTCTACTGCCCCTCCCCTAAAATTAGGATTAATACAACTTCTGGGCATTTATGTTAGAACTTTTGATAGTAGGGTTTTCTGACATCGCCATCAGGAAGGTGAATTGTAGAAGAACCCTTGCATGCAATGTATATAACAAATATGTTTATATGGGTAAGGCTGGGGCACCTCAGTCTGTATAACATAAACAAATTGATATAATGTCTCGTATATGTATATATGCATGACTGTATCTATCTAGGAAAAAAACAAAAAAATGCTATAACATTTTTTCTATAGTAAGTGCTCAGACACTCTAAATTGTTTGATCTTAATTGGAAGGTTGAGACTATCAGATTTTTTTTTTAACTTCATTTTGTATAAATCGGATTAGAGTGAAATTTGGGGCATCTATCCTCCATACAAGGGTATACTTCTAACCAAAAGATTCTAATATTTTAAAAATGATCAAAACACCCAGAAAATTTTAGAGGTATGCCCAGAAACTTTGTATTTTGGTCATTTTAAAGTATTGGTTTAAAAAAATAAAACAGGTGTGACCTTGTTAGAAGAGTGGATGCCCCAAATTTCAATTCCATTGGATTTAATAAAGAAAATAAATTTAATTAAAACAGTGGACGCACTATCAATTAGTGTTTTAAAATGTGGGATGCAGACCCAATGAGGTTGGGGGACCGATGAGGCGATGTGGCTTCATGCATTCCAGATGCGGACGCATCACCTCAATGCGGTCAATAAATATAAAAAAAATTCCAAAAAGTCTAAAAAAATAGGTTAATGCATGGAAAAAAATATCGAGGTGTATGTAATTGTAGGTATTTAATTTATTCATTAACTCCCAGTTAACTATTTCAAATTTTTTTTTTTTTCATAAACTTCAATATTATCAGCTGTAGGATATTCCAAATCCCTTGATAGAAGATGTTAGAAGTAGAAACTAGAAACTTGAAGTAACTTTATAGAAGACATTAGAAAACATCAAATGTATGTGGGCACATAGCGCTATGAGCCGGGATGTACTGCATATGTGGGCGCATCTCCAAAAAGCGCATATGCGGCTTGAGGTGATATGGCTCAGGCCGCATAAAGCGCTATGCAGCCACATTTTTAAACACTAATCTCAACCGTCCAATGGAGATTGGACCACTGAGATTTAAATCACACTACTATGGGAAAAATGCTAATAGTGCATTGTAGTTTATATTTAGGAGAAGTGTATCGCGTGTCAGGGGATGCATGTTCACATGTGTGTCCCCTAATGCGGCTAGCATCCATCTTAGAGATGGATATTAAAACCTAAATATCCCACCAAAATTTATAAATCAAAAGTCTAAAATAATACATCAAAAACTCTTTTTATTTTTTAAATTATTATTATTATTTTGTATTCAGGTTCACCATGGTATAAATTATTAAAGCCTAAAATTTTTGGATCCAATATCTATCTCTAAGATGGATTTCAGAGGGAGGACTCACACGAATAGATGCGTCATCCGTCTCATAGAGACCTTGTTCTTATATATAGGGAAATTTATCTAAATACCCAACAAGACATGAACTATTTAACGTTCTAACCATATCTTTTGATTTAATTTCAAATACCCACATAAAGACACACGAGTATGAGTTGGAAAATTTGCAAATGAGTACCATGTTAAGTCGTTAATCTCTTATGGATATTTTGATAAATTTCCCATATATACACGCATAGACATACAAATATGCATGGGTGCCTGAAGACTAAGGCGCTCGCCTAGGGTGCCAGCCCCCCAGGCTGCCTCAGTGATGCCTACCACTTATTTATACATTAGCCTCACTGCCCATCAACAAATGGACCCTAGGCACCTGTCTCCAATTCATCTCATTCTCCTTGACCAACTTTCCAATTTAATGCGTGGATCGGCCTCTATCCTAGCTCTTGTCCCTCTCTCCCTCAAAAACCAAGTTGCACCTTATGCTATGTTTCTGCTTTTCCTTGAAGGTCAATTGGGAGAGCAAGAAGAGAAAGGTTTTGTAGGAGAAGTTGAGGCCATTGCAGCTGTAGCCAAGGTCGTAGGAGAGTTAGGCAAAATGGCTGTGGTTGAGGTAGGTTTCCTGGGCCCTGATGAGTTGTAGAGAGTGGAGAGGATGACATGAGAGAAGGAAGATGACATGGCTCGGAATTGAAGGAGATGGTGACTGGTTTCTAGGAAGAGGAGAGGATGACGAGAGAAGAGCGAGAAGGACGACAACATATGCTTGAGTTGGAGCTGCTGGTGACAGGGGGGGAGGGAGGGATAAGGCAGGGAGAGACATGAAATGGGTTAAAAGCATTTCACCAATTTCTCCTTCTCCTTTCTGCTCTTCTTATCTCTCAACCCTCTTTCTCCTTCTCCCACTTCCCATTATGATCGGTTACAACCATGAATAATCAAACAGTTCAACACTGTAATTTATGGAGGGGTTTGCAAAACAAAGGATATGTTTTGGGATGGTTTTTTTGTTTTTGTTGTGGGGGGGAGGGGGGAGGAAAATTTCAGTGAATTTTGGTGAGTTGCTATTAATGGTTCAATGTTGAGCTTAAAAGACAGCCAAACGATTCTCAACCACATAGTGGAAACCTATCACACTATCTACAAATTTAAAAAAAAACGTAATGATCGTCTTCATTTACAGCCACACATGGCCTAAGATTTATTTATCTAACATGCTTATTGTACTGAAGGTTCTGCCTAAGTACCAAGCATCTAAATCAGTGTTACCTTGACATGTGGCCCATGGTCTGGTGTCAGTGTCAACACAACACGACACTGTATGCTCCATACAAAGCCAAAGGATGCTGGGGAGATTCAAAGTTGGATCTACCACTTAAACCAGAATTGAATAAGCAACCAAATATGCCAAAATGACTAGGTGGGCCACCTAGACACCCACCTGGGTGCTCACCCTATGACTAGCAGCACCCCGAGACGACGAGGCTGAGGGAAGATAAATGCCCTCAGTAGGGGGCATTTTTGTCATTTCCCTCCTAAAAAGGGGTAAAAGGGTTTGGGGGACATTCTTGTCCCCCTAAACCCATCTTCTGCATCCTAGAGAGAATAAAACTCTCAAAAAACTTGGGATTTGAGATTTTTGCAAGATCGAAAAAATTTCGAAATTTGATTTCTTCTGAAAACAAAAGAACTACTTCGAGATAGTGTTTGGAGCGCATAATAGGACTTTTGGCGACCAAAGATCATCGGTTTGGGCTGATATCGGTTTCATTTTGAAAAGGCTAGTGCATTACAATATTTGAATTAGGGATTGGTATTTTTTTGGTAGAATGAATGATTTGATAGTCTTTTGCTTTTTTTTTCCTTTTATGATATTTTACATGTTTACAGTATATCGAATTTATTTTGTGAAAAGCTTAGTACAATACAAAATTTGAATTAGGGTTTGATATTTACCGGTTTAGGCTTATGTTTTGTGAATAGTTTGAAACTTTGAATTAAATTGATATTTTTGTAAATATATAGACTGCAAAATCAAATCTTATGCAAATTACGTTATGTGGTTATGTGATTATTCTTTTTAGATTGACATCATATTATGTGCTTTTTGATTGGTTTCTAGTTTCCATATATTTTTATTGGTCTTTTCTAGGTTGTTTTGTTTATTTCATAACCTTCATTTAAACCGATTTTTTTTCAAATTCTTTTTATTAATACTTTCATCTTTGTGTACTTTTCAGGTTTGTTTATTAGGTGATGCTCTGTGAATTATTGTGACTTTGTGAGTTGTGTTATAAGTTGTGAGTCACGACAATGTCTTCTATTGGATCAAGTAAGCAAGGTGATCTAGGTTGGAAGTACGATCTTGTCCAATTCCCGTCGACAAGAATAGGGTGGAGTATAAGTTCTGCAAGAAATCATATAGTGCAGGTATTAACATATTAAAGAAACATTTAGCCAGCATTAGAGGGGATGTTGCCCCATGCACTCAAGTGCCAGCTAAGGCTAGGAGAGAGATGTTAGAGCACTTGGAGAGGGTTATAAACAAGAATCAGGAGGTGGGGAAAAGACATGACCAAATTGTTAGCAACTATAGAATTTTTTGGAGTTTGGGAAGAGGAAGAGGATATATATGGCGAGGTTGGATCTTCTAGAACGTTAATAGGGTCCATGCATAAGAGGCATCAAAGAAGAGAGCCTATGGATTCTTACTCCCCCCCTCCCCCCTTCTTTCATCCTAAGATTTTACCACGCCAAAGGGGTAAAACAAGTTTTGCGAACCACTTTAAAAAAGAGGATAGATATAAGGTAGCAGAATAGGAGGCCAAATGGTTCCACCAAGCAGGTATCTATTTTAATGCTGCTAACTTGAAAATCTTTTAGATAATGTTGGAAGCAATGGGTCAATTTGGACCAGGGTTTAGGGCTACAACTGCTTATGAGCTTAAGGAACCATTGCTTAGAAAAGAAGTTGAGCTTACTAAATAACTATTTGACGACCCACAGGGACACATGGGGGATATACGGTTGCACTACTAGGATTGATGGGTGGGGTGATAAGAGAAATAAAAGCATTATGAGCTTGATGGTGACCGTCCATTAGGGACAATGTTATTAAAATCTATTGAAGCTTCTGACAAGTCCAATGATGTGGAATTTATTTGTGATTTGGTGGACAAGTGCATAGAGGTGGTGGGGGAGGGGTCTACAAGTAGTGACCGATATGTAGTCAGCCAATATGGCAGCCACTAGGTTATTGATGGAGAAGAGGCCACACATTTTTTGGTCGCCTTGTGCAACTCATTGCATAGACCAAATGATTGAGGCGATACCAAGAGGAAGTCGATGAAGACAAACATCAAAAAAGCGAAGAACAACACAGTCTATATATACAGTCACACTCAGGTAAGAACATGAGTTTTATACTGTGTATGCTTTGTTGTTACCTTTTTTTATTCTTTTGAATACATACATGTAATGTCATTATGTGATGTCACTGTAAGTACGTAACTTAGGGGATTTATGTTGACGAGGTCTTAGCCATGATGAAGAAGTTCACAAAGGGTAGAGACTTGTTGAGAGTTTGGGTGACTAGATTTGCCACCTCCCACTTGTCCTTGCAATCTTTGCATGAGCAAAAGGAAAATCTTAGGTTAATGTATGTATCTGAGGATTTGGACCAAGTCCCAGTGGGCGAAGAAATCAGATGGGAAATTTGTTATGGAGATTTTTATGAACGCATGATTTTGGAATAGGGTTCAATATATGCCTCATATGTTTTTCAGCCATTAATAAAGGTACTCAAGATGGTTGATGTCAATGTTTCAAAAGCACTAGGCGGCACCAAGGTGGTCAGGGGGGTCTTGGCCGCGCCCAGCGCCTAGGCGGGCGCTCAGAACCTGAGTGACCCAGTAAATTTTTTTTTTTGGGGTTTTTCTCTCTCTAAAATAGTATCTAATGAGTTTTAGGTTCATTTGAAACCTAAAACCCACAATTTTGCACCTTTAGGATTAAAACAAATGACCCAAAATGACCCAAAAATGGCCTCAATGAGTGGCATTTCCGCCCCTGGGCGGCCGCCTAGGCAGGTTCAGGCGGCCGCCTAGGCGGGCGACCGAGGATACCCGCCTAATTTGGCCGCCTAGGCCTAGGCGATACGCCCCGGCCTTCTGGACCCCATAGGAAGCCGTCCAGGCGCTGGGCGGTCCGCTTTTTGAAACACTGGTTGATGTTGAGAAGGAACCCGTGATGGGTTACATTTATAAAGCTATGGAGGATGCTAAGGAAGAAATCAAGAAATATTTGGGAATGATGAAGCTAGGTATGGAGAATACTTGAAGATTATAAAAGATAAATGGAACTACCAGCTTAAGGAACTCCTACATTTAGCAGGTTTCTCCTTAACCCTTCTCACTCTTATATTAATCATGAGGTACATAGCAAGACTTATTTCATGAAAGCTTTCAACCAATGCAATATCAAACCCAACCCAAATCCTGAAGTCCAAGATACGGTCACAATGGAGTTAGACAAGTACATGCTCTCTACTGGGTCTCTTGGAAAGGAGTTGGCAATAAGGCAAAGAATCAAGATCTCTCCTAGTGAGTTTAGAACTTACTTCATTTTGATTTCATGATTTGAGTATTAATTTTAATTATACAGATACCTTATGTACTACATTTACATTTATGTGAATATTGAATTTGACTTGTAGCTCGTCTGGATGTGGGTGCAACTTTAGCACATTTGAAATGGTATTGTTACTTCCATAGTACTATGGTAATTAGTTGCTTAGTTTATTAGCCTAACCTATGCAATGTTTTTCTAAATTTTAACTGTTCATTCAAACTTTATCTAATAGGTCCATACAAAGAAGAGGAACATACTTGAGCAAAAGCGGCTGGATAACCTAGCCTTTATTCACTATAACCAAAAGTTGCAGGAGCGCCATCAACAACTAGAGCACAATAAAAGGGAGGCTATTGAAGTTGATGATATGGATAATACTTGTGAGTGGATAGTTGATGCTGGGGAAGATGAGGAATTCCTTGGAGAGAGCTTGACCTGGGTCCAGGTTTGTGAGGCTGTTGAGACACCATTGAGCTCTGTGTGGACCACTCAATCTCAATCTCAAAGCCAAAGGGGAGGGGGAAAGGCAAAGGAGAAGGGGAAGAGGTTGGTGGGATTGAGAGATAAGGATGAAGAGGATGAAGCATGTTCAGATGAGACAAAGGATGATGCTCACTATGCTGAGGAGGGGGATGACTCTAATGATGATGCCATTAACTTTAGTACAAGGAGTCCATGACCATGAGTAATACAAATAGTTCACAACCTTTACATAAATAGTCCATGACTAACACAACATGGGAATCCAGTCACACCATGAGAACACTGACAGTGGAGGGTACTGAAATCAAGAAAAAGAAACAGCAGGGCCTAGGAATTGTCATTTTAAGTTATTCGGGGTGTCAATGAGTGATGACATAGATTTGACTATGACTTTTGATGCTTATGTAAATGTAATTTACTAATATAAATTTGGGTTTTGCTGCAATTTCTGCAATTTGATGATATATGTTTCTTTGTATTATCTATTTTTTATTTTTAAGGAACTCCTTTCTTTCTTTCTTTTTTCTTTTTGTCTTTTCTTTTTTATTTGGGGGGGGGGGTGTATCTGTCCTTGTTTCCCAGGCTCCCACATCCAACTTTTTGAACATTTGACTTCTAGTATGTGTTTGACACTCATGTCAGTGTCCATGTTACACTGCATGCAATCGATCTTCGATATTTGTCTAGCTCCAACAAAAGCCCCACTCTCCATAGAGTTCTTCATGGTTACCTCTGGTATTATCAAGGTCTTGACCCTGAAGTACTGCATGACGACAATAACCTTGACATTCTACTTAACAGCTTTTTTTTTTTTTTTTGGCATTCTACTTAACAACCTTCATGAAAGAATTTTGGTTTGGGAGCTGAACCACATGTTTTCTTGACTTGTAACCCCCCAAGATTCCCATGCATAAATATCTGGAAGGTTGAGCTATCTCATGATCCAAGGCAACCTTGCCTCCACAATCCAAAGAGATTTCCGGAAGGAAACCAAATATGAATACCTAAAACAAAGTATTTCTACAGTTATCTCTACATGAACACAAACATATACAAAAGCAAAGGAAGTAGTCAACAAAGAACATTTGATAATATAATGCATAAAAAGTTAGTAGGGAAGTTACCCTCAATAACAAGCAATCTAAGGAAGTTAAATCCTCCATCCAATAACATTAAGGGAGTTTCCCTCCACAGCAAGCAACTAGAGGATGTTCTTACCGCATTTTCAATCCTATATGTAAAACACAGGCTATGACCTTAGTAGAGTCCACTACACTCCTGGGTCCTATTCAAAGCCTCGGATCTTCCAGACTTACCTTGACCCACTCTTCAGACATTGAATTTCCTCTATTGCACCAATCAAACTTAGCTTCAAAGAACAAGCAGAGTGCAAACGTTTACATCTCTTAAATCGTCAACAAAGGAGCATAACCTCGAAGCAATACAGTCCAATTCCCATTGATGGCCTAAACGAATAGCATAATTTCAGATTCAATGGTTTGTCTGCACTATGATGCTCATGAGTTAATATGCTTATACTAAATCGCAAAAGGACATTCACCATCTTGTTTCGGTATCCCATACTCCATGAGAAGAGCACCGACGATGTTTCGATCTTCAAAACCCAAAACATGAGCACCATCCTCATGAAGTAAACTCATTTCATAAACCCATAATGTAAAAAAGATACTCTACAGTCTACATCCTCTTTATCATAAAGAAGATAGAGCACCTAAAAACTAATTGAAAATCCTAGGCTTCAAATGCAAGGGAATTCATCATCCTCCTAAGCGAACACATTATGGAAACAACAGTTGGGGTAAAGCTGTTCAATAGTCAACAAATCCCATAACATGATAAAACAAAACATTAACGAGATGGAACCGGCATTGAAACTTACCTATATTACACACTATTTCAAGAACAAGAAATGACTTGACTCCACCCTACTAAACATCTGGAAAACCTCACCTACATCTCAGTTTGATCACCCTTTCTGGAAATTAGTGATAATCATTTGAGAGTCTACTCTTCACCTTGACCCCCACCTAACATGAGTCCATGAAATTACTAAGGCATAAATTGGCCAAAGTCAATCTATGCATTATGTTTATCCTTCTAAAACCCACTTATCCAATTCCTTAATCGTAAATCTAAGAACCCTGCTACAATCACACTCCTCTAAATTGACCCCTCCAGCCAAAATAAACCAAAACCGTTTCGCAAAAAACACTAATTTACTTATTCAATTTCCATACGGGAAGCTTGGGCCCATAGAAAAAGACATCTGAACCAGTAATGTGAAGGTAAGTTAACAAGAAAACCCATTAAGGCTTGCCTATTCCTCTATTCTCTTCCACATGAATTCCATAGTATTCTCTATAGCATCCGCCCTCCAATAGATGATCTTAGCCTACAAATTTTCAAGGTTCAACAAAGGTTTCGTGCTTTTCTAGTATTGAGTCAACAGTTCGATAATCACAAAGAAAAAAAGAATAAGAACCCTTTGCACAATTGATCAGCTGAGCTAAGGCCAATGGGCATCTTGAATTCGCAAAGCATGGCTTTAAAGCATATCAGAAGAAGGTAATTTCCACCGAAAGTTCACATAAAAACAGGAAAAAAAGATTATTGAGACCTAGAACCTACGTAAAACCCATTACACAGAATAAGAAACCTCAATGAATGCAATGAATGTCACTTAAATCTGCAAAATCCTCTTATTTATTCACAAATTTTCTGCATTTCCTACCTATTATATTTTCTTCTTCTAATCATTTCTCACTTACTGATTTTCTAATGCAATGTTTTAAATGGAGCTCCAATTCCGAATTGTCTTTGGCTATGAGAACGATTTAAGAAAATACATATATCAAATCAAAGAAGAATAAGTTACAGAGAGGGTACCTGTTAGGGAAGAGACATGGGGTTTGGAGTGAATTCTGAGAAAATTTGCAACCCTGGATATCATTTTGAGCTTCAATTCACACAGCAACAAAACAAAAAGAAGCTTCAAAAACCCTAACAAACCTTCTTGTCTTCCGCATCAAATATATACATACATTGAAGCGTAAGCCCGGAAGTTCACACGGAAGTTTGCTAGTTTGGTAAAAGTAAACGTTGTGGTTTGTATAGTGTATAGAGCCTAGGCTCTAAACAATCAAAGTAGACCCTACCTTTAAATAGTGTTGAGAAATATGGTTTCAACACTGAAAATCTTTATAATAGTCTTAAAATATAATTTCATCTTTATTTATAAAGTTTAAAACTTTAAAAATGGTGTAGATCGATAGATCTATAAAAATTTGAAAATCTTGAAAATTGAAGGTAAAAAACAATGCATTACAAAGTACACTATTTCCAAAACTTGAAATCAATTTTTTTCTCATGTCCATGCATCTTGATATTGAGATGATTGATTTAAGGATATTTCGGCATCAAAACAACTAGTGTATCAAAAAGTGTTCGGCGGGCCCTAGAATGAGGAATGAGAGAGGCGTTTCAATCATTCGACAAATGAGCTTTTCTCGAATGACAAAAACACCCCTAATTATTCTGCATTAAAAATAAAAAAACATTATTTTGTATTAATAAGGAAAAGCAATTAGTGGTATTTTTGTCATATTACTAATGCAAAGCATTTAAGTACAGAATGACAAAAATAGCTCTAGGCTTTTTGTATTACAAATAATAAATAAAGCATTATTTATTTATAGGGAAATGTTTCTATACTTCCCCTACAACATAGAAGATCTATGCTTCCCCTACCATCCAGCCGTCCAATTTTGATCAAGAGAGCCACTCATCTTTTGATATTAGATCCGGCATCTCAAAGTATTTTATTTTTAGTTTTTTATAAAAATTGTATGAATACTAAATTGGTACGTGCCATCTTTTCATTGGGGGTGCACCTATAAAAATATATTAAAAATAGTTTTTCGATAAAATATAATGATCAAAATACCCCTTGAAACTTTCAGGGGTATTTTGATCATTTTATTTTATTAGAAATATATTCTTTTATATTTTTCGCTTGTGCGAGTTTAATAGAGGATTGGAAATCCAAAATTTGGTGTAAAAAATGTTTATAGAAAAAAATTAAAAATAAAATAGTGTAGAGACATAACATTGGGTTTGGAACAATCTTTGTCCTCCATTCAGAATGGATGGTTGGATAAGGGGAAGTATATAAGTTTTATGTTGTAGGAAAAGTATAGAAAGCTTGTCCTTATTTATAATACAAAGCAACTAGAGATATTTTTGTTATTTGGGTGAGGCATTTTTGGGTGAGTTTATTGAGATGCGCATTATAGTTTCTCATTATTGAACAAGAGTAATTTGGGTATTTTTAAAAGAATTTTTTTGAGAAAGTATCTTAGTGAAATAAAAAAAAAAAAGAAAAAAAAAAAAAGTATGCTCTTCAATGCTAATGGGGATAATTTGACCGCTTTAACAAAATTTTAAAGGGTTTCACGCCCTGTAATCATATTTTCCCTTCAGTAAACTACATGGCTATGTTTGTTTAATCACTAAACTTCTTTTATCATAATTTTTAGTTATGTTGTTTTATAACGCATGGCTGGAAAGTACTCTGGGTGAGGTTTGTACAAGCTGTCTACCCTATACTGCACAAGTAAGTCTCTAAATTTTGCTAGAAGTTGTAGCATCAGTATCGAAAACCTTATAATAGCTTAAAAGTCTATGTTCAATCTTATTTATAAAATTTAAAATTTTAAAAGTAATGCAAATCGAATAGATTTATAAACACTAGAAAATTTATAAAGTAGACTGTCCAGAAAACTTGTTATAAGATGCACTATGCTTGAAGTTCATTGTTTCTATACATCTCGAAGTCGAGACGATCAATTGGAAGGTTTTTGAACTTCTATACACTCTTTTCTACTACATTTCATACTTCTACGGTTTAATATTTCAACCTTATATAAACGTTTTCCCCTCTCGTTTGAGACATGCAAGCTCCAAAATCTGTTAACATCGTTTAAGGACTAATTAGTATACCCAAACAAGCGGTTATTTGCTGACGAGCTAAAAACCTAGCAAATACCCTTAGGCGGAATTTGGACTCTGAGGAATTATTGCATCTTGCAGGGTCTTTTGGAAGCTTTTATTTCTATAAATTATTTAATTTGGAATTAGAAAATTATGAAGTTTGGAGGGTGGAAAAGTCGAGCCGGACCACCATGCCGATGGCAGTTTCAAGCTAGGCTTGAGCTAAGGCCGCAGTCAGCCAGCCCGACCCCTTAATCCCAGACTATGACAAGCCTGGCTAAGGCTACTTTTATAGGGACCCGGACTGGGTTGGGCCAGGGCTGGTTAAGCCCATTGCCGGTTCCATTCATTTGTAATACTTTCTTTGCTATCGGCAATGGAGTGGTGTAGGAGGGAATATGGATTGGGAAGTATTAGTTACAGGTTCAAAACATCGACTCGGCCAAAGTATTCGGGCCCTGGCCGATGTGATGTACTCGGTCGAGTCCAAGTTTCTTGGCCGAGCCAATCTCCTCTTTTCTATTAAACAAAAAATCACGTAAAATAATAAGACATATATAATGAGGAGCAGCGTTCAAAGCGTGCCAGTGGTGTTGAAGTTGCATGCCCATGCTTGTCGCACACCTCTCAAACAGGACGTGGGATCCAATCCCCACATATTTTTGTTGATCTTTTACCTCCAAATGGGTTGTGAGTTCCATGGATTTATTTTGGAGTTTTTTGTATTTTCCCATAACTCTTTTAAAAATATATATTTTTTACTGTATATTGCTTAATGGCGTGGATTTATGTTTTAACTCTATTTTTATTAATGGCTTGGCTTTATTTTAGAGTTGTTCGTTCCATAATTCTCTTAAAAAATATATTTTCTAACTCTATATTTATCAATGGCTTGGATTTAGTTTAGAGCTCTTTTTTCCATAACTCTCTTTAGAAAAAATCTTTTAGAGAAAAATATTGGATTTTATACAGTTCATCGATATTATATCTAGGATGCAATAAATCAATCGATATTGAAGCAAACAAACATAAAGCAATATATGGGTTTTTCAAGTTATTTCAATATCTTATAATAATAATAACAATAATAATGATAATGATAATGATAATGATAATGATAATGATAATGATAATGATAATCATAATAATAATAATAATAATAATAATAATAATAATAATAATAATAATAATAATAATAATAATAATAATAATAATAATAATAACAATAATAATAACAATAACAATAATAATAACAATAATAATAATAATAATAATAATAATAATAATAATAATAATAATAATAATAATAATAATAATAATAATAATAATAATAATAATAATAATAATAATAATAATAATAATAACAATATTATTGTTGATAAATTAGAAAAAAATATTAGATTTTATACAGTTCATCAATATTACCTCTATGATGCAATAAATCAAGGGCGTGGTTTCTATAAGGTTGCAACCTTAAGCAATTAAGATGCACCTCCAAATTTTATCATAACATATAATATTGGTGTAAAAATTTTTTAGGATTATCTGAAAATTTATTTTTATATCTAATTAAAAAATTTAAACTCCAAAAATAGTTAAAATCAAGAAGATATGTAAACATATGAAAATCTTGAAAATGGAAGGTCTAGATATTATGTTGCAAGATACACTATTTTTGGCACTCAAAATATATTTTTCCTTCAGATTCGTGCATCTTAATGTCGAGATGATCAATTAGAGAGTTTTTCAATATCAAAACAACTTTTTCCATTACATTTTTGAGGTGCATCTGTAATTCTACATTTTAGGGTTGCAACCTTATATAAACTTTTTCCATAAATCAATCAATATTGAAGCAAAAAAAACACAAAGCAATATAGGAGGTTTTCAAGTTATTTCAATATATTACAATAATAATAATAATAATCATAACATTATTATTGATAAATTAGAGAAAAATATTAGATTTTACAATATTTTGATTGTTCATCTATATTAGCTCTATGTTGCATGAAATCAATTAATATTGGAGCAAAAAAACCACGAATTTGTATAGGGCTGTTGAAGATGATTTCAAAAGCTTCAAAATAAACTAAAAATCATAAAAATTTATAGAGTACTTAGAGAGAAATAATAGAATTGGTGATTTTTTCAGACTAACGACGTTACCTCTTTGATGCACAAAATCAGTCAATAATGGAAAACGAAAACCATTGATCTGTATAGGGCTCTTGAAGCTGATTTTAAAAGCTTCAAAACAAGCAAAAAATCTTTTGATTTGGTGTAGAAATAAGCAAGAACAATGAAGTTTGGTGGGAAAAAGAAAAATAGCGGATTGAACCCTAAAACAGAAACTTTAAGGTGATTAAATATGATAAACACGAGAATCAACGGAGGGCTTTTGTAGATGACTTCAATATATTGAAAAATAAGCCTTAATCAATCAATTTCGTAGATAAATAAGAAAGAAAGGAAGAGATTGGTGGATTTTTTTTGGATGAGTGAAGAACCCTAAAACCCGATAATTTTATGATAAATTGTTGTTCAATTTAGGTTTTGATGAACCTAAATCTTATCATAAAGATAATATTTCAGTTAAAAACATCGAAAGGTTCCAAAACTCGATCAAAATCACTCCAAATTTCAGATTTTCAGTTTACCAAAGTTTCCTATTATGAAAAACGAGTTTTATCCGCCAATAGCACAAAATCAGGCAAGTTTCATGTTTTTTTGACTGAATCTTCCTTTTTTTCAACGATTCTTGTTCACCCAATGGACTAGCAGCTACTGTACCATGGACTCAGGGCCCCTCGGCCTCGGTAGTGGGTTGAGGCCGAGGCTGAGTCGAGTCGCTCGAGTTTGAAAACTATGGTCAGAAGCCCCAATATAAGTATGCAAAAAATTTATATAAGGTTGCAACCTTAAAATATAGAAATAATGGTGCACCTCAAAAATCTATCGGAAAAAGTTGTTTTAATGTTGAAAAGCCCTCTAATTGATCATCTTGATATTGAGATGTATGAATATGAAATAAATAAATAAATTTAGTCCCAAAAATAGTGCATTGAGATATATGAATATGAAAAAAATAAATAAATTTGGTCCAAAAAATAGTGCATTGAGACATATGAATATGAAAAAAATAAATAAATTTCGTCTAAAAAATAGTGCATCTTGTAACACATTATCTACAAATATTGAAGGTTGTTTTTGGAGGCATTTCTCCGAGCCCAAGATCTTCAACATCCTATTTCTGGGACTGAGGAGATACCAAAGGATGCATCATAAAATATTGAAGCTAGATGGAAGTGGAAAGTTTAGTGTAGTGCACCCTATTTGCAATGCGACTTTGGATACACCAGCATTTGATGAATCATGTTCATAAGATCACTTTATCTAAAGAATTATAGGAAGCACCTGAGTCTTTATACTCAAGAAAAACACAAGTTTGCAGCTACTTAGAAAACTTTGCTCATCAATAGAGTGTAAAGCAATGTCTAATGTATTTAAATTTGAAAAAAGGGGATGATGCGTATTTTCTAAGGGTCAAACAACAACTCCAGCATTGGTTTGAAAAATAATCATCTACATGCCTCAGAGTGAAATCTAAAAGTTCATCAACAAGTTCAAACCGAGAAATGAACTTTTTTAGTGATAGATCAAGACTTGTCTCTAGTTATAACTTTGGTAAGCTTGGTCACATCAAGAAGAGCTGCCATGTAAACATGCTAGATGGCAACATTGGCACGATTTGTGAAGATGGAAGCAAAACGAGAAGTGTTTGGTGTTTCTCGTGTTGGTGTAGACATTTCTATTTTATTTGTAAAAATATAGAAAATACTCCAAATACTGGAGAAAATGCTAATAAAAAAGCAACAATTTCAACAGGGATTGAATATAATGGGACTATTTACCTTTAGTATAAAGAGGTCACAATTACTTGCAACCATCAGATGTGAAATATAATAGCTTGAGTGTGTCACAAAGTTCAAAAATTTTCTATTAATCTTTGAGTTTTGTAAATAGAATAAATACAGCCGCCCAACTTCACATTCAATAGTCAAGATTAATTGTGACAACCTTATACCAAAAGTAAATGGTCTCATTGTACACTTTTCCATTTTAATAGTATAAATATTTGTATATGGGGTGTGAAGTTCTTAGGGCTTGTATTTGTCAATGAGGTCGATGTACCTCTTGAATGGGTTTGATTTAAAAAGTAGAAGAGGGCGGCTAGTATTGAGTTGATTTACTTTATGGCTTAATTTCAGTCTAATTTGGTATGAGTAGTGGGTTGGATGGGTTAGGGTTTCAGTTTTTCTCTCTAGGGTTTTCTCTCACTAGAGATCTTAAGCTCCAATCCTTCTAACAAGGATCACAATGAATTATCAACTCCCAACCCCATAAGGGGTCAAGCCTTGGATACTAGCGTGACAAGCTAACTTTTGCCCCCCATTTTGATTAGAAGGGTAAGTTGTTATGGTTTTGGGGGTGAATATTAGTGGTTCACTTTTGGGGGCCTTGGAACACCTTAGATTATCATTTTCCCAATTATTTTGGCTATATTTTGATGGTTTTATGATTATTTTCTCTCCATAAACTCGTGAAAAAATGAGTTGTTGTCACTTTGCCTCAAGATGCATCCAAAACCTCCTCATATCCATGGAGTTATGGATATTCGATTGACCAAAGGTTGTTCTGCACCAGAATTTTTTTTTGGAGCCTCAACATGCCCTTTGATCTTGCAAATAACTGTGTAATTGGTTACATTGATGTTGAAGGAATTGAGCAAGGCGTTTATCTGCAAAGTTTTAGCTCCGCATATCATGTGGTTTAGAAGGAATTGAGCAAGGCGTTTATCTGCAAAGTTTTAGCTCCGCATATCATGTGGTTTAGGAGAAATTGAGAGAGAGAGCCGGAGGTCATGTTGCCTGCAACTAACAATGATCATTTTTTTTTATTCCCTTATTCGGTGTTCGATATGGTATTGTTTTATGAAAATAACACTATTGTTATATGTATGGATGGAAAGAGAAATTGGGTAAGGAACAATCTCCAAATTTCAGCTCATTTTACTATGGAGTTAAGGAGATATGCATCTTAGCAATATGCTTTGAATATTTTTTTTGGGAAATGACATCAAATGGTATCATATTGCCTTAGAACACAAGTTTTTTAGGGTCTAATCCATCATGTTACCAATTCTCAGCCTCATTGGACACTATTTGTAAGGGGCCACTTTGTAAATCCATCAATATTTTGGGTGGCCAATGGTATGAATAGTGGCTTGGTGGTGGGCAATACCTTGACTATTGCAGGAACAAGGTTTAGACAACCACCTCAACTCATTTGGTTAGGATATAACTCATCTCCCTTTTCAATCATTTGTGTAAGATTTAGTGTCAGGATGATATCCTAAACTCTTGATTTTTGCTTGAGAGGTATGATATCACACATTAGGAGGATCCTCTTGATTTGATCTCTATTTTAGACTGCTTTCATCGCCTTAGGTAAGGGTGGGAAAGGGTCAAGTTGACCCCATGGACCTAATTGGTTGATCTTGCTGGGTTTGGTTTAGACTCATACAATGGACCCTACAAGTTGGGTCTGGATCCACTTGACCTTAGCCCAATCTGAATCAGTTTCAGGTTCGGCTTGGATCCTATTGGGTTGGGTCGGGGTCAATTACACCCAACCCAATATATATTAGTATAAAATACATATAAACCATATTAACTATATAATATGAACTACATAAACTAATAGATCCAAACCTAGACTTGAACCAAACCGGACCTGACCTAATGTGTTGGGTCTGGGACTAATTTATTTGGATCTGGGTTGGGTTCAGGTCTAACTTAGACCTAGTTGGTTTGGGTCTAACTTAGACCATTCCCACCTCAAATCTTCAGTAGGTTCTAGTGTTTTAGAGACAAATCCAAGAAGATCTTAGATGTAATCCTCGTTGATTTATTCTTTAAACTTGATAAAATGTATAAAAAGATGAGTTTCCAAAAGCAAAAACTTCTCCTCACACACCACCGGTAAGGACTGGCTTGAGATCGACTAAAAATAATAAAGATTGAGGAAAAACTAAAAAGAACACATAAATAAAGTAAATTGAAAATTAAAAGAAGAGAGAGAAGAATTATGTACTTAAAAGCCAGTCCTCTACTGGAGTTGGTGACCCAGATTGGACTTGCGGTTGAAGTATCTTCATCCTCAACCCTAGAGAGATTTGTTTGAACAAAGAAGCTTTTTTATGCTTAAAGAATTTGGACCTAAGGTATGTTCTTCCTAGGGTTTTGATCGCTTAGGGCATGTTCTTCCTAAAGCTTTCTAGATTTAAGGCTATTGTAGTTGGAGGGAATTGAAGGTTTAATGCCTCGTTTCTAGGGTTTATGGGGAGCTGAACTTTAGGATTTCTCCCAAGCCCAAGGGTTTTAGTCAAGTTCTAAAAGGCATCAGAAGGGGTTTATGTATTCCTAGCTATTGAATTTGGAATGAGAGTCTTAGGAGTTGCAGGTCACATAAGGTATCTGGAGATGAACTTTTGACCAAAGAATTCAGAATTTGAGGGTTATTAGAACTCTCAAAATCTCTTGATAGTCTTTGAGTCCATCCTTTAAACCGCCCCTGAATGACGTCAGGAACCCTTGAGGAGTTTGACTGGGCTCGAACAGGGGCAATAATGCGATGTGAGACGCTGGGCCCACTGAGGCTAGCAATGTGCCATCTTCAGCCCAAATTGTTCTAGGTGGTGCTAAACATCTTTCCTAGCCCATTGGTCATAGTCCAGTGCACTTCTAACCCATTTTGGGGCTTCCAATATGAGGTTTTTTGTCATTTTGAGCTCTATCCTACTGTTCTAAATAAGTCTGAATGGATCAAGATAACTTCAGAAAGATTTGGATAAATTCTAGATGGATTTGGACATTGTTGAGGATCTATTTGACAACACCCTAATATTTTAGTATAATATATAATATATTGTAATTTGAATTCTACAAGTTAATGTGCACCGTTTGGTAGGACCAAATTACATCTTTTTAAATTGAGATAACCTCCAAATATCTAAATCTCCAGAAATTTAAGTTGTAGTTGAATTTTACAGGATTTGGTTTGAGCCTCAAAAATTTTTGGGCTGCTCTCCCTCTCTCATCCACTCATAACCATCTTTTTTCTCTCTCCCTTTCCCGTCCATCACCCCCTTTCCTATCATTCAAGGGAAACCCTCTCTCCCTCTCTTTCAACGAAGGCCTTCTAAACCCTAATATCTCTCTCAGTATTAATTAAAGCATTCCGCATAGCTGCAACATCAACCAATCATCTCATACTCAAAGACGTCGGTAAATGAGGAGGCCCATGGGGAAAAGACTAGTTATAATGATATTGTGGCTATTTAGCATGTGTGGACTACTAGTTACAATATGAAGTTTCTTCAAAGGAGCCGATTGATGAAAGCAATGTATAGCAGGACATGGTTTGTCAGGGATGCCAATATTGAAAGGCACACCACTTTTCCATTTGATAACTGAAGCATTTTAAACCATTGAAGTTGGCGTATTTCAATAGGATAGGACCTTATCGAACTCCTTATTTCAATAATTTCATTGATGCAGATGCTAGATGATTTCTGCAATTACACATGGGTCTACATTATGATGTGATTCTCTTCAAATTTATTTAGTTTAAGAACTCATTTGAGAATGATTTTAGCTTGAAAATCAAATGTTTAATGACAGACAATGAAGAAGCCTACGGAGTTCTTCGCGTACATTTGGAGGCAAGTGTCGTGTCTCTACACTTCATAATAGAATTAGATGCCTAAAAGAAAGTTTAGCCACATTTCAAAGATGATTTTGTCATGATTTTATGACAAGAATCTTCCTCATGAATTATAAATTGAGGCAATGCCATGTGCAAAACTGATTACGCCCAAATTCGAGTAAGGAAAATTCTCATTTTAAACTCTTATATAAAGCTAAATCCAATGCAACCTAAGTATAATAGAATTAAGTTAAAGCTAACAATGAGTGTGCGCTCCTTGGCTATGACAAATAAAGAAAGGGGTAAAAGTGTGTGTACTTACCGAAAAATACATTTCCTACTTCTCGGGATGTAGTATATGAAGAGATTTTATCTTACTACATGGCTCTAAAATTCAGTCATAACCTTGTTTAAGAAGATGAGGAAGTTGAAACTAAAACTAATAAGGATGACTTACTAATTATGAAACCAGCAGTACAAAATGGTGCACTCTCTTAGCCGTGATGAGTCAAATGCATGTGGAAGTAAACCTCCAAATTACTATTTAAAAATTCATAAAAAGGAAATGGTGCTAAGAAGGATTCATACCAAGGTGATTCACTAGCTAAAAAAAACAGATCAAGTACTTAATGGAGTTGGTGTAAATCATTGCAGTACAATTACTTATTTCATTATCGGTCCAGGGGTAGATAAAGAGTCTTCAAATAATAATGAAGTAAAAAGAAGTTTGAAAAGGGAGGCTACCATGAAAGAGGAAATAGTAGTCCTCATATATAATAGAACATGGGAGATGGTGCCAAAACCCAATGATATGAAACTAGGGACTTGCAAGGGTAGTTAAAAAAGAAGCCCAATGGTTTGATTTGAATAGCACAAATTGGTGTTGCAAGGTTTTCGTCCTTAGCATGGGTTGTGGATAATATGCAGATATTCAGACTTGATGTGAAAATGGAAATAGCATGAAGGTTATCTCTTTGGCTGCTAAAATGGGTTAGAAAATATTGTCAACTCATTGTGCAAAATGTTTTCCTCTATTTTTGCCACTAAGCCTATAGAATTTTCCCGATCAAAACAGATCAAGTCTCTTCTCCTTTTTTTTGACATTTTTGTAGATGTGATCTGCCTTTCTTTGGATGTCTCCGTTAATTGTCCACTAGATTATTTTGAAATTTGTTTCAAATGATCCTTTTGGATCCCTCTAACATATCAATATCACAATGTTTTGGATTGAAACCTTTCTTTGAAGAGATCTAGAGTAGGAATTTTGAGAATTTTTTTAACACCATATGTTCCTACCACATTGATCTACAAAATCCCTAACATACTTTTGATAATTAAAACAAAAACTCTCTATGATCTTTTTTTTGACTATTTTCTTCCCAAAATATTTCTTTATTCTATTTTTTTGACGTTGACTTTGATTTTTAGCTCCGATTGGGTGAAATCAAATATTTAGTTTTTATTTGATCATTTTATGTATTTTGTTATTTTATTTTTGCCATTGCTCAAACCAGTGGGTGCGACCAATTTAACCCAAAGGTTTGCATTTTTAAACATTGCTTAGAATGTTTACAATTTTGATTTTAACATGTTTATGAATGTTGAGTTAATGATACATGTGATTTTGTTGTTACATGTAGATGACATTGAAAGAAAGACCTATGTGATCTTTTACCGGGGAATACATTTTTTTTTTGCTTCACTCATTTCTTTTGGCAAAAGATCACTTACATGTGGTCTTTATTGTAATAAGATAAATATCAAAATAAAATCATAAAACCAAGATCTTAATAACTTGATGCCATTGAAACAACTATGCACTATGCTTGAGAATAAAAGATAAGATTGTAAGAAACAAAAGAAAGAGTGTCGGAGATTACCTCAATCGGGCTTATTACACCCCACACCGAGTTACCACCATCCGATGGTACGGGATCAATGATCAACCCTCAATCTCAACTGAGAAAGTAAGTTTAGGCCAAGCCACACCAATAGAACACGAACCACTTTGATCACAAACTCAAACCCTAGGTGAATTCTTTTAGCAACATAGTTTGAGAGAGATGGATTATCTTTTTGCTAAACCCTAAAACCCCTAGTCATAAATCCATGGTTGAGAGATAAGAGAGAGAGAAGAACTCCATAACCTAAACCCTTAGGTTCTTTCATAATGTGGGAGAGAGAGATCAAAGATGAGAGAGTGAAGTATGTCCCCTTTAGCTTTCATGAGAGAAAGAAGCTTTTTTTACGAGAGAGAGAAATTCTAAGTGGGGTATACCCCTTTGTGGGATATGAGAGAAAAAGATGGGAATTAGGTACAAGAGATAAGGTGTAGATTTTTCGGTAGAGACAATTTCTTTTTATAGGATTTGAATAAGGTTAGGGTTTTTTAGGGTTTTCTTTGGTTTGCCTCTTCTTATGGGATTGAATATGAACCATTGATCTTGAGTGACTTGTAGGGTGAGATATTTGAACCATCCATTCAATAGATGAGCCATCAACATTATGGAAGGTGCATGAACCATTATCCCCCTTTTTTTAACCATTTTTTCATCAATAGAAATTAGATAAATTTAATCTAATCAAAATATTGTGCATACAATAAATTAGCACAAGTTTATTTAATATTTCCATAAAATCTTTCAAAGATATATCAAGTCAATATTTTGTCAATATCTTCCAACCATATGGCCACATGCCATATCACAAAAAAATAAAAAAGAGAATAAGGGTGGGGCGTGCCACCCAAGGGAGGCACTCATGGGCTCCACCTTCTAGAAATATGGTGGGCCCATGTGTACAATGGGCCCCCATGATATTTTTATATATTTAAAATTAATAAAAAAACTTTAGAGTGTTATTTGAATATTTAAACCATTGTAAATCAATATATTTAATTTTATAAATCCAAAAATTATAAATAAAATATCCAGGGGTTCCTAAAAATTCAAATAATAATCTTAAAATAATTTTCATCATCAAACAAGCACAATTAAATTAATTTGATGGGAAAATGATCCATATGGTTTAAGAATCAATAATCATGGGGCACTCCATCTTCAATTGTGGACTACAGACCACACTTGCTTTATCAGATCGATCCAGTGTTTCCCATGACCCACAGTCCAAGCAGGAGCTCATTAGCGGGTCACTAAAGTCCGATCGATGAGCCAAGGGGTTGCAATCCCAGTTTGTGGATTTCAGGTCTTCCGCTAGAGACGAGTCAATGTCACCTAAACCTGATGCGACCACAGCTCCTATGGTACATAGAAGTATCTCTCGCAGATGCATACGCTTCATCCTAAAAGGTGGTTTTCTAGCTTTTCCGAACGATCTATCAATATGCATGCCGTGTGATGGCACATGGATGAGGCTTTGGCCCCCGTCTATGTAGGCCACCATCACACACAAGGGTCACACAGTCCATCGGCGTACTCATCCGGACATATTCTCCGACCTCATCAAGGGCTAACCCATTAAAACCCTTCTCGGTTTATTCTTTATGCTCAGGTAACATGAGTATTTTTCAACAGGCTGACCTAGATCGTCATGCACAGTCCGGTATTTGCAAACATAGTTTGTTTAGTAGTTTGTTTAGTATGGTCCACGAGGGACCACACTCCCATTGAGTTCATGTTCCACTATATCATTTCATTTTACAAACACTCATAAGGCCTTTAAAGGCCACATAAATCCAACAAACATAATTAGTACCAATGATAACGGTCTGAAATTTCATATCTACAAGATGATTTATGAATTCAGTTTGAGATAAAATTGGAGGAGGTTGGTTATTTTCTAAGGCTTGAGTTTGAGAAGGTCTTTCTATCTCAAAAGAGGAATGCAAGAAAGTCATCAGATCGTTTCAACATGGTGAAGTGCAAGCCAATAGCAACTCATTAGGAGCTATGTCGAAAGGATGTAAGGAAGCCATTAAAAGATGACAAAAGATTTAGTCAACTTGTGAGTACTTTAATATGTTAAATATCAAAGGACATAACAATGCTCATTTTGTTAGGGTTCTCTCTCAGTTCATGCAAAGCCCTTGAGTTTTTCTTTTTGATGGAGCAAAGTAGAATCATCATTACTTTAAAAACATGCAGAGTATATGGCTATAACTATGACTACATTGGATACATTCAACTGAGGTTTTTAGTTGTTACATCTACTATAAGGTGGACAATGTGTTATCGACAAACTGCAAGTACGATCAAGTTGATATTGAATCTTCTTTTTCGCACCCACAAGAAGTCTATTAAAGCCCGACACCACATTATATATAAGAAGGTTTTGGATCGAGTTGGAAAGTATTCAAATTGGTGACCAAGTATTATATATCTTTGAAAGGTGGACAAATGTGATCTAACCAAATATATACGCTTAATATTTTTTGTTCTTTTTTTTATTTGTACAGGCTAGAACACTTACATGTATCCAAAATATAATGCTTTAATTTACAGAAATAAACTCTAATACGATATGGGATCTTTACTTGCTTTCTATTTTAATTCTTACATTCAAACAAAAGACAATATATGAAAATGAATTAAGAAATATGGAACCATTACAATACCAAATTACTTGCCCAAGGGTTACCCACTGGGACTTTATACACTCCCCAGGGTTTGTTCCACCAATAGTACACGGGATCGCAAGTCCCGTCTCACAATAAGTGAAGCCTAGGCAAAACCGTATTCAGATCCTAGAGCATGTGATATCAAGGGATAGGGGCCTCTCTCTCTATACCTAGGGTTATCATAGCGTAGGGTGTGCCACCCCTCAATGTCTAGGGCGTGGGTCCCTTTTCGTTTATTTTTTTTCTTAACCCTAAAAGAGAGAGATGAGAGAGTAGAGAAACAAATATGTGCTAGCCTAAAGAGGGAGAGTGGCGGATACCAATGGTGCATAGAACCCATCTCTATTGGGGTATTTATAGTGTGAATTTACAATTTTGGGTCTAAAGTTGGTCATCATTATGGAGATTTAATCATGATCATCGATCTCGGAGATCTATGGGGTGAACGGATTTTAACATTACATTCTTTAGATCGGTGACCATGATATTTACTTATGAGAAAATGAATAAATGTGCTAGAACCTTGTCTTTTAATTTCCTTAACTCCCTCCTTATCAACTATTTACTTATAAAAATACAATAACATATAATATTATTTATTTCAATCAATCTAAAAACTTTTCCTTTTGAATTCAATCAAGCCAATTCACTTAAGTCATCCCATAATCTTTACACCTTGTAGAAGACTTGCTCCACAAAGAGAGGTAAAGGAAGACTTGCTCCACAAGTCAAAGAGAGGGAAAGGAAGAGCTGGGGCGTGTCCCATGTGGCCCTCAAGCGGGGGCCATGCCCCTATCTAAACGGATCCTATGTGGTGGCCCCCATTGTAAATGGTCCCCCATACTTACTTAACTGAAAAATTAATAAAACAATTTTTAGAGTCATTAACTATTTTTATTTTCTCAATGAAATAATACAACCTAGATAATTCAATTTTGGCTATTTGAAAGTACTTTTTAGCCAAAAAATAATAACTTAGAGGGTTTTAATAATTTATTTTGATATCCTAATATTTAAATAAAATATATTTAATCATATTACAATAAATTTGATGAGAATTGGATTTAAAGAGTCAAGGACAACACAAATATATCGAGGACTCATCTTTTTTAGAAACTGTATCCCACTCCTATATTCTTAAACTGACTTAATAGAACCCATGACCCACAACCATACGTAGAGTTCATGTTTCATCCATCAAAGCCAGCCAATAAATGAAGGAAACAAAATCTTTGTCCATGGATTACATATTCCTCCCTAAGGATAAGTCCAGGTTCTTTATGGTACATTATTTCACAGGAACTTCCAACACAATGCAGTGTTGTAAGGAGACATCTCTTCTGCACAGGTACCCAACATTCCCTAAAAAGTTATTTCCTGAACGCTATCTAGTGTATAAACTGTGCAATGACAATTATAAAGATTTTGACATTTGTCCTCTTCAGCCAACCATTGCGCAAATGGGTCACACCCATTCCCTTGGCCAACTACTTTGGGCATCTCTATGATCTTATCAAGGGATGACCCTAGAAACCCATATCAGTTGTGTCATATGCGTAGCACTTAGGGTTTAGATATCAACTCAAGCCTAGCTCATCGAAATTCAGATGAGTTATGACGTTAAAAATGCCTCATTTGATCGCTGCATACCATAATCCAAGGTCACTCCCACTGAAGTTATCAAATTATTATAGTTATAGTTTTACATGCTCTCATAAGGCTTCTAGATGAGCACATAACCCCCACACTATTCATCAAGCGCCTTGCCAAAGTTCAATTTGAAGTGTTTGAAGGTGCACTTGGGTTTATGGACTACAAGCATGTATTAAGGAGGAGCGTTGGAATTTATTTTTTTGGGCACTTTCAAATTGTAAATTATTATTATTATTATTACTATTATTATTTAAATTATTTTGTTGTTGGTCGTTAGGTTAAAGACGTTAGATTCCCGATACTTGGGATCTTTATAATACACATATTGGGTTTTTCCTAGGTATGAAATGGAAAGTAAGCTCTTGCATAAGTGCAAAATCTGTTGGCGCTTAGGAAAAACTTCGTCATTTGGGTGGGTTCAGACATCCAATATTGAATCCACCTACTTTGGCTTTTGATAGAGAGATGTGTTTGGATATTCGACGTTTGAACCTGTCTTTCACTTAATAAAAAATATTAAGAGAGTATTTGTATACTGGATATCCTAGCCAATATTCAGCTACTAGTTTAGATATTGAATATTTGAATTGAAAGTATTTTATTGTGAAAAAGAAGCAAGATATGGTGAATGTTTATCTTTTATGCAAACAATATGAAGAAGATTGTGATCATCTATTCTTGCATTGGATATTCACTCATAATATGTGGATGTGGTTCTTTAGTAAGCTAGGGGTCGCTATAACCATACCTAGAATAGCAATGAACATCATAGATCAATCGAATCTTCCATTTCTACCTCCTACTAGGAAGGTTATTTAGAAAGCAGGTGGAGCAGATTTATTTTTATTTTGGGAGGTTTGGAAAGAAAGAAATAGAAAAGTTTTTCAAAAGGAGGTGCTAGCTGTAGAGGTAGAGATGGCTAATAAAAAGATCATGCAATCTTGTCTCTTTTGGATATAATGGTTACTATTCACGAGGTTATCAAGATGGGAACAGTTAAGAGGAACCCTATGTCCACTTAGAAGCGTCTTAAATTGAACTTTGATGGAATCCCTCGAGGTCTAGCAGGTCATGGTGCTTTGAGGGAAGCACACTCCTATTGTATTCAGGCCCGAGTAGTGTAGTCTAAGTTAATGAGCTAGAAATGATGGCAGTATTGGAGGGTTTGAAAATTGTTAGAGAGAGAATAATGGGTGGTGTGATAATTGCTGCAGGAGATTCTTTCAATATTATAAAGTGTTGTCCTATAGAACAGAAAAATATTGCTGGGTGCCTACGATCTATTTGATACTAAATCTTGGATATTTTGTGAGGGAAAAGGTTCTTACGTTTTTTCTACAACATAGAAGATCTATGCTTTCCTTACCATCCAACTGTCCAATTTTGATCAAGAGAGCCGCTCACCATGTGATCTTAAAACCGACATCTCAAAGTATTTTATTTTTAGGTTTTTTTATACAAATTGTATGAATATGAAATTTGGTACATGTCATCTTCTCATTGGGGCGCACCTATAAAAAATAATTTTTTTATAAAATAAAATGACCAAAATACCCCTTTAAACTTTCAAAGGTATTTTGGTCATTTTATTTTATTAGAAATATTTGTTTTGTATTTTTCGCTAGTGCGAGTTAATAGAGGATTAGACGTACAAAATTTAATGTCAAAATAATTTATAGAAATAAAATTAAAAATAAAATAGTGTAGAGACGTGACATTGTGATTGGGGCAATCTTTGCCCTCCATTCAAAATCGACGGTTGGATAAGGGGAAGTACATTAGTTTTATGTTATACGGGGAGCATAGAAATCTTGCCCTTTTGTGAGATGGTGGCAGTTTCTTTTGAGTATTTAGGGAGGTTAATGGAGAAGCTAATGAACTAGTAGAACAAGGTGCTCGCTGTGGGGAAATATTGATTAAACTATTCTAATTTGGTAACTCCTTTTTTTGGATTGTCATGAGCTTGTGATTGTTAAAAAAAAAAAAAAAACTTTTTATACTTCCTCGTCACATATATTTTTCCTACATCTCCTAGCTGATTTGAATGGACGGTTGAGATGACGCCAATCACAATGTCATGCTTATACACTATTTCATTTTAATTTTTTTTTCAAAACATTTTGGCACCAAATTTGGGGAATCTACATGCAAGAAAATATAAAAAAAAATTCCAAATAAAACAAAATAACTAAAATATCCTTAAAAGTTTTAGGGGTATTTTGGTCATTTTTATTTTTTGAAAATAATTTTTATAGGTGCATCCCATTGAGATGATAATACTTACCAAATTGATATAATATTTATACGGTTTTTAAAAAAATAAAAAATAAAATACTTTGAGACATCAAATCTAGATGAAATAGTCAATAGGCTCACTTATGATATTTTGATACAAGTAACCTCAAATCCGACAGTTTGATAGAGGAAAAGTATATAAAATGTCGCTGAATTAGCAGCATTATTGTAAAGTCGGGTGATTTTTAAAGACAAGGGCTTCCAAAATAATCTGTTCATTGGTGCACAAGATTGTCAAAACTTCTTTGGCGGTGGCGTTCTTTATGGCATAAAATAATATGTTTAGTTTTAGGCCGCAGATTTACTGTTTCTCATGTTTATAGAGAAGCTAATTCGGTGGCAAATGAATTGGCTAAGAAAGACACCTCTTTGGCTTCTTTAGCTATATCTCTTTTTTTTTATTTTAGTTTTGTAATCTCTCTTTATATTAATAATATCAGTTATTCTTTAAAAAAAAAATTAAAAAATTAAAAAATTTGTGAATAATTTCCATTAACATTATTTTATCACAAGTGGACGCTTTTTATCCGAAAGGGCGAGAGAGAGAGAGAAAGGATGATAAGAATGAGAATCGGGTTGGTTAAGGAGAGGAAGAGAGGTATGAGGTGGAGTTGGTGGGTGAAGAGAGTGGGGAGGTGATTGAGTTAGTTACGAGAGAGAACGGTTACAGGGGAAGTTGGATCTCAAAAAACAAAGAGAAAAAGATGGGATCGGTTCGGTTTGGTTTGGTTTGGTTTGGTTTGGTTAGAGAGAGGGGAAACGTGGTGTACAGAGAGACGTTATTAATTAGGTCATAGAGGATTTTAGAGAGAGAAAGAGAGGGAGGGAAAGTTGGGTTAGAGAGAGAGAGAGAGAGAGAGAAAGAGGTTTGGGGTATGGGAGAAGGCATCCTCCCTTATCTTTTCCTTCCGCATCTTGCTTAGACGTCACGTTGGAATCGCGCCTTCTGCACGTCTCTTTCTCTCTCTAAAATCTCTCTCTTCTCTCTTTCTGACCAACTGTCCGACTGTGTACAAACAACGGCCACGCGGCAGCAGCCACTAGCCGGTAAGATCGGTCTCCGGCAATCATCGCCGTCCACCTCTTTTCTCGACGGTCATACACGTGGCTCGTCTCTCTCTCTCTTAAAGTCTGAATTATCAAATAAAAAATGTTAAATATTAAATACGAATAAAAGTTGATTGAGTTGTGAGCAAACAGTTGGTCATGTACAGCTAGAGAAACATTGGAAAATCCATAAAATATTGGATTGTTATGAATCTAACATAGGTTATCACGTTCAAGGGACCAGATTTTATACTCCTGCGGTAATATACTATCTATTTACTTCCTCAAAAAAAATCCACTTTAGCTAAAGCTGTGGTGGTAGTACCCCCGACACCCTCATCACCCCTGCATCTTAGTCTCTATGTTCTAGTTTCTATTCTCATTGATACCACACTACTAACACTTGAAAAAAAAACTAACTTTTAAACTATTTGAAAACATGGGAAGGTTTGAATTATTAGAAAAAAAAAACCTTTATGACCCCATTTTTAGATATTAACCTCTTTAATCCATAGATCATCTTAAATATATATATTTTCTTTCGAATTGTACGCTTTAAGCACTCGAAAAAAAAAAAGAGTGTCTCGATATTAGACACCCAGGCCATCTTATTTTTGAAAGGTAAAACTGAATTCTAAGTGTAAGAAAACTCAAATTTCAATTAATGAAAGAATACCTAAGATTCATCATTAGTGATTCTTAGCATCTATAACAAATTCAAATTGAAAGAATCCCTTCAAGTAGCTCTTCGGACTGAGGGAGTAAGTGTACAATGTACCCCCACAAGAGCACAATATACGTGGTTATTTATAAAATTGATAATGCATGCCTGGCGCGTGCACCTCTTGAGTTAGTTACAACTTACAAGATGATATTGAACTTTATTTTTCATGTTCATAATTGAATTTTTATTTTATGGATAAGACCTGGGCCATATGGGAAAAGTTAGCACGTAAAAAAGCCTCACTTTATTGTAATCTCATAATCTTTTTCAGCTCCTAATTTTAAAATTTGAAAATTCTAATGGACAGTACAAAACCGACTAATTTGTAAACACTTCAAAATAGATATCTAGTCTTACACGATGCACTATTTTTAAGACTCCGAAATTTTTTTAATGTAATTTGTAATTATTGAGTGTTTTTTTTTTTTTATCATGACTATTAATGAGATTTGATGACTTACGCTTTTTTGGACCAGGACTCGGCTTTTGGCTATTTTTTTTTCTGTATAGCTTTTCAAGATTGGTGCCAAACCTTGCTTTCATTCGAAGAATAATTCCCCAATCTTCATATTTGGTGACTTCTTTCGATTTCCCAAACCAAACCTATTAAAAAAAAAAAAAAAAAAATTGCCACACTTTGGAGCAAGAATGCAAATTTCCATGAAGATATAAAATTTTTATTGCTAAAATGATACTAACAAACAAAAAGAAATAAGAAACACATAAATCTATATGAGTTTCCTACAAAAGGTCGCCGTAGGCCATTTACTAATTTTGGTTATTTGAATAATGAAAGAAATCCAAAAGACTTCTTTTGGCCTTGGCCTTTAACGAAGAAAAAGTTTTATGCTTCAAGGAGACACGCAATTCTACATTTGCGTCCCCAGAGAGATCGAAGTGAATGGGTGGTCCTTACCAAAAAAATAAAAATAAAATCCAAAGTATAAAAGGTTGTTTTTTCAAAAAATTATTATTTTTAGTTTTGAAAACTTATTTGTTTTACATATTAATAATGACCTCCATGTTAGATATTACATATTCTTAACAAATTAGGTCCAAATCCATCTATAAAATAGATCATCAAGAGGGAATGCATATCTACATTTGAGTTAGCAGATTCATAAAAACTGTGTCCTTTAAGGAAACTAAACAGGAAATAGTAATCCGACAGTAAGTGAATCATCATGGTCTTTATATATACACGACAGTAAATAAATGGTTCACAAACCGGCGGATCACCATCCATCTTCATCAACCGGATGGAGGTGATCTGCTCTTTTGACCAAACACAACAACATCTCCACCATCCCTTTGAGGAAGCGAGACTATGGATGATGATCCATTTATTGTGCAAGCAACATGGATATACTATGTACATAGGCCAAATTACGCACAAATTAGTATAAAGTCGATAACATTTCAAAAATTGCTGAGCAGATTTTGATATGGTGTTTCAAAAATTGTTGAACCGACTCATAATAGGCTAAGTCTGTCTCAAATTGATGGATGACAATCTGGTTAGATGAAACCCGAAATCAATGAGGGCCCTGATTTTTTTATTAAATTAAAAATATATTGAAAAAAATACCTGTGAAATATTTATAGAGGTAAAATGATCATTTTTATTATTTGAATTATTTTTTTGTATTTCATTTATATGTGCAACTCACAGAGGCACACAAACCCATAAATTTTGAGGTTAATTTGATTTGTTAAAATTATTAAAATTTAAATGCTATCAGACAATCATGACTATCTGATAGATTTTGTACAATGATACAACATGCATGAAATACTAAAGAAGTTCACTCACAAGTATTTTCAAATGCTTTTCATGTATATAGTTTTCTCCACTTTACATCTCAACAATGAAGGGTACTGCTGAACCATTAGTTTGCTTGAGGGAATGGCGGTCAATTTCGAGCACATGACATAATCTCCACCATCTGTTGTGAGATGGACGATGGACAAGATTTCCCACTATGAAGAATATACATATTATGTGTATGGTCTGATTCCCTAATTAAAAAGTATGGCACACGACAAGGCCTCCATGGTTGCTCATGAAATTGGACAATTGAGATTAACCATAGTTTTTTATGATGTACTGTTACTGAGAGCTGGAATTAGTTTCTAATACTAGTAATTGAAAAGAGTGGTAGATACACTTGTGGTGTACCATGTAGCAAACACGTCAAAAAGCACTAGCAATGGTATGCTTTACCTAACAAGAAAAACCTTTAAAAAGGTATTCTTTGAAGAGAAAGGAATATATATTTTTTTAGTTAATAATTTTAGGTTCATTTAATATATATATATTTTTAGTTAATAATTTTAGGTTCATATAATTTATATTAAGAGAAAATATATAGGTGGCCCTCCTCCCCATAGGGCCACCTGGGCTTTGTGAGGGCCAGACCGCACCAAAATGAAAAAAAAAAAAAAAGAAAAGAAAAGAAAAGAAAAGAAACTAAATTAAGCCAAAAAAACAAGAATAAAAAGAGGGCTGCCGGGTCAAATTGGGCCGGCATTGGCCCCAGCCCAGTTCTCAGGCCATAATGTGTGGCACAAGCCCTATTTTTTCTGGGCTGGGCTGGGCTGGGCTGGGCTGGGCTGGGCCTGCCCCTGCCCATTGCCAGCCCTATGTTTGGTTTATAGTAGAAACGAAGGTGGTAGTGTCATGGGTAAATTGGGGAATAGGGGGATGGATCAACCCAAGCATGACATGCAATAAAGCAATATGGTTTTCAAAATCCACCGCTAACTTTATGGAATAATGGGATTCTTTAGAGTTAAAGATCCCTTTCAAAAGCTTTAATCAAAACCAAAGAAGAGGCTAGGGGGACTTAATTCACATGGCCTTGCCGGTGAGGAAGATGGCGGCTTTAACGAGAAAGAAGGTTACACGTGCTACAATGTTTCTGGTCTAGAAAATTGTTAATAGTCGATCCCATTGTTTATCTTGTCCTCTCTACATCTCTGTGTATTTTTTTTAATATTTTTGTAGATTTTTTAAATACCATTTTATAAATTTTTCTTTTTATTTTAAACTTTATATTGTTAATTTTTAATATTTTATGGATCATTGATTTGAATCCAGACTCGATCTGAATTATTGACTCAATGATTCGAAATAGATCGAACGATCCTGATATGGGTTTTCAGACAAAAGTTGGTTTAAAATCTCTCATTTGACTTGGATTTGCTTGATTCGAATCTGGATTAGGAGTGGGGTGGTTCTGGTTCAAGGAAGCTCAAAGTCCTGTTGATTGCTATTGATATGATCTAGATTCAAGAATCACATAAGTCAGACTAGGCAAATCAAAGATGGACACTTGGCAATTCAAAGCCTGGTTCCAATTTTTAAACTACTCTGACCTCAAAAAACAAAAAAATAAAAAAACGCCACCATTAAAGAATTTATGTTGGCATGTACTATGCCAAGAAATTTAGCCAATACAATTGGGTTGGACCAACATTTAGTGACAAATCGTGGCGAAAGGTCAAACTGGAAAAATATGGAAACATTCTATTAAACATATTTTTGGGTAGGTATGTTAAGCAGTTTGAACGTTGATGTCTTGATGTCCTCTACGTTTTAATGGATAAAGCACACATTTATCTATCCTGCATTATTACTAACTCTAGAATTTACCAAAATATCCTTCACCTCTTTCCATGGACATAATCCGTAATTCACTCAAACCCCTACTAATGAACCCCATTTTTATATCCTGCTATTTAAAGAACAAAGAAGAATAGGAAAAGAGCCCAGGTTTAATCGTTTATCGCTTGATGATTTGTAATGTTACGTCCTAAACTTAATCCTTATCAAGAGTCCCCCTAAACTTAATCCTTATCAAGAGTCCCCCTGTCTACTTACTCACCCACAAAACAGAAAAAAGCAAAAAATAGGATTTGTATTTGTACCAATACTGACTTTGAAATATCCAATATAATACGTAACTAGGGGTAGTAATCGGCGGGGTGGCTTAGACTTAATAGATTAGGGCTTGAATTATAAAATGTAGATCGAGAGACAACCCAAGGCCGAGCCTGAGCTATATTATGTAGATCGAGAGACAACCCAAGGCCGAACCACCTTGACCTATAAGGCCCAGGATAGGCCGGGCTGCGTGAGGGCCAAGGTCAGTTTGGCGCAACACACCCAGTCCAGTTTGGCGCAGCACGACTGTTTTGTTCTTTATATTATATTTTCCATTTATTAGTTTTATAATCAGTTTGAGGATGTAAAATAGCGATCGGACAAAGGCAATATGGTCATTTATTAAAAGACCTCAGATTCAATATGGTCATTATTAAAAGACCTCCAATTTATGTCATAATGTAAAATGATTAAGGCATTTGGGTCATTGTTAGCGTTAGAGAGAGAGAGAGTTTAGAGAGCGGGAGAGATTCTCCCATGGTTCTTAATCAATTATTAACTAACAAGTAAATCAAAAGAGATGATAATATTGGCACCCATTTTTTGGTGCATGCACCCAAGGATTTTGGCTTCTCGTAAAGTGGAAATTACTAAGATAATGAGCGGCGATAGTAGCCTATCAATAATAACGAGGATACCTTCAATTGAATTCCAAACCACACGTTCATTTTCGAGACGTTGCACAATTACGCTTTTACCCCATGCACGTGCCACGTGTCAGACAGCGGTCCAGGTCAGCATCTAGAGAGGAACTTTATCCTGATGTGGCACGCCCTGTCCTTCTTAGAGCCACATTATCCCCGCATTTTCACGTTTATTATTCCCTATTTTCCGCGTGGTCCCACCCACGTGTCAGACTCTCAGTAGACCTTCCTTCCCCGTAGGATGATGCGGTTGAGGGGATAGAGAGTAATAGGAGAGAAGGGTTAACAGTTAACCGCCAGGGTTAAGGAGAGGGGTTAAGAAATAGTCAGGTTAGTTACCGGTTTACGAGGGGTTACCGGTTCGTCTGGTCACATGGTGGTTAAAATGGGTTTAAGGACAGAAGAGAGAGAATCAAATATTTTGCAGAGGTTTTTGAAGAGAGAGAAACTAGTTACCTTGAAGGGTTTTTGAGGAGAGAGAAAGGGGGGTTTCAGGGCTGAATTCCTAGGGTTTTTGAGGATTTATTTTTGTGTTCATGGTGTAATTCTGGTTTTTTTGTGGAGGTTTTGGTGAATAATTAGAGAATTGGAGTTTTGTGGTGATTTTGAGGTTTGTTGATCTGGTTTTTTAATGGTGATTATGTGGTTGAAAGGGTGGCTTGATATGTTGTTTTAAGGGATTGAGGGGTTTGAATTTCGTGTGTGTTTGGATCGGGGGTTGATTGGCGAAGAAATTATGCAATGTAAGTTTTCTTTCTCCAAAATTCATCTCTTTGCTCTGCTCTCTCAGTTTGAGGTTTTGGAAAATGAGTGGAAATGGCTGTGGGTTTTTATTCTGATTTGTGATTTTTAAGTTTTTTTGTCCTTTGGTTTTGATTTTTCACCTGAATTATGATATGTAGAGAGTGTTTGTTTGGGAAAATTTGTCTGCTTTTTATTTTATTTCTCATGGATTTTCAATTTCTTGGAATTCCGATTTATCCAACGGATTTATTGGATCCATGAAGATCAAAGAAGAAAGTTATGCAATCTTAAATAACATCAATTACCGACCTGAAAATTCAAATAATTCTCAATTTTTCATGATGGGATTCTTGTGTTGATTAATGAACAATCTGTTGAATTCGACTTATGTTGAAAAGCATTTGGAAAAATTGAGTTTTTTTTAAATGAAAACATGGTGTTTTAGAGTTTTGGGGTTTTATTCTTGCCATTAAGTTCGTTTTTTCCATGAATTCTGTCTGTTTTGGATTCCCACGATCTAGAAGGATCAGCCAAACCAAAATCCGCTCTCTATAAACATTTAATTTTGGGTTTTGACTTCTTCAATTTTTAAAACGGCTGGATATAGCAGGCCGGTGTTAGGGTTTTGGGGTTTTTTTTATTTTTCCTTTTTCCTCTTGTAACATTCTTTATTTTTATGTTTTATTTCTTTGGGATCCAAAGGAAAATAGCAAAAAAAGTTTCGGAAATTTAAAATCAATGAAGCTAATCTCATCAAGGTGAATTTTATGTTTTATTTACCTGCAGTATTATTACGAGAAATTCAAAATCTAACGTATTAATTTGTTTTTTTTCAGCTATTATGATAAAAGGAATGATCCCGTTTTATAAGGATAAGCGTGGGGGCAGGTAATTCAATTCTTAATGCCCTTTTTTTTCTTTTTAAAAAAAGAAAAAAATGCCTTACTTTCATTTAAGTGATTTTATTTTTTTCCATGTTTTTACTCTCTCGTGCTCTGTGATTTTATTAATTTCGCTTCCAGATTGTCATTGAAGAGAAATCCTGATCCTATACTATTGTTTTGGTTTCTATTTTAATGTCACCCAGTTATTTTCGTGACAATTTTTAGTCGTTAAGTCAATGGGTCTCAAATTAAAACAGAGGCTAAGCCATGGAATATTGCCGGGGTTTATTATTTATCTTTGGCCTTTATTTGTTTTCTCTTCTTTCATTTTCTATTTACTTGATTTGTGAAGCCTTTTTGATGTTCGTGTTTTTATCACGATTGCTTCAATTTTTATTCTAAATATTTTGCAGATTGAGTCTGAAATATGCACATGAGGAATCAAAACTTAATATTAGTCGGATCGGGATGCCAGGGTTAATTGGGTGTTTACCTTTTCAATGACTTCATTTTTATTTTATTTTAAATTTGATTGGAGTTGCAACCCAAATTGGTTTTCAGGAGTGTCAATCCAGGATGGTGAGATGTGTGGGAATTGCACATAGCAGGGTTTATCAGAAAACGTTTTGCCCATATTTTTAGAATGTGAATGGAAGCGTATTCCCAACGTGCTTCTCTCTCTCTGGTCCTCTGTGATTCGGTTGAATTTGGAATCTGAATGTCTGCTTTATTTAAGAAGATTTTAAATACTTTTTCATGATGAATGGCAGGAATGCAGGATGCTGGGGTATTTGTTTGATCTTCTAAAATTTATGGGAATTTGAAGATGACTATAATGTGCAAGGTCAATCTGTAGAAGAAGAGATGTTTCCTTTGGCTGTTTCGTGAAATTGGGTAGTGCCTGTGTGGAATGCAGTCGAAAAGAAAGATGATGGATTATGGATTAAGAGGTTATTGGGCTCCAACCACTCCTCGAGCTTTGAGATCAGCTAGGGTAAATACCATAGTCTCTCTCTCCCTCCTTCCCTCCCTCCCACTCTCTCTCTCCCGATCTATTTATCTCTCTCTCTCTCTCTCTCTCTCTCTCTCTCTCTCTCTCTCTCTCTCTCTCTCTCCCCCACCCCCCTGCACCGCCCATCCCATGGCATTTGTTTGTTTTTATCCTATTCTGATTGTATGAAACTTTATAAATGCATTTGCAGGGCAAGCGAGTTGGTCTGAGAAAGAAAGTAGTTGAAGGATGTGATGAATTTGGCTCCTTTGAATTGCTGGCCTCTGTTGCTGGTCAGATATTGCAAGAGAAAGAAGCCTGTCAAGGTCTGGAAAGTAAAACTAGTGAAACTCATATTGGTCTTGAATCAAAAGATTATTTTGGCACAAACAACATGGAGAAGCATACAAATAATGTGGCTAATGCAACAGTGAAACAAGAACAGTCAAGCAGTGAGGAGAACTTTGACATAGGTCCTTGTTGTCCAAGAAGTTATGCAGATATTCATGCCTCCAAGGCCTCTAGGTCTACTTCAACTGTCACCAAATCCTATAGTTTTCGACAAGTCCCTGGTGGAGAGAGTGCCACAGAGTTGCGGGTGTGTAGTCTGTCTAATTTTGAGAAGAAATCAGACACTACTTCAACCGAAGATAATTGGGACTCAAAACGATCGGTTGTAGTTGGAAGTGAAGATGGGTATGCAAATCTTTCTGATGAGAGTGTCTTTTCTGCAAAGAATGTAGCGAAAAAGGAGATGGGCTTTGTGGAATCTCATGAAGGCAAAGGAGAGAATGAAATTGGTGAAAGTATGGGGCAGTGGAAGGAAAATTATTTTAAAATCGAGAAAATGGAGGATGGGTTAGAGAGCAAGGGTGGTGATTCCATGGATCTGGAGGTCAAAACCCCTCCTATAGACTTTCGTGCAGCACCTCTGCCGGCAACTGTGGGGAAAGCCCACATATGTAAAGATGATGACGAAAATTCTTCCCGGTGTAATGATCCCAGGACACTACCTATGAAGTCCTTCAAGGCTTCATATCGGAGAGATCGTAAGCATAGGAAATCGGTAGCTTCAAGGTTCCGAAAAGTGGTACCACAAGCATCATCTAATGTACATGATTGTTCTGTCTCTGGTGTTCATTCTGAGACCAAAGGTGACTTCACTATCTTATTGCTCTTATTTCTTATTCTAGTTGTATATAGAATCCTTAACTTCTGACTGTGATAGCTGATGCCCCAGCCTGCCATTAAGCACTCTTATATGAAGAAGCTGTTGAACTTTCTTTGCATGATGTTGTATTATTTTGCATATGTTCTTTACAACAAATTAATGCAACAACAGGGACCCTGCCTGATCTTTTCATGAAAAGAAATGAAATCTTCCTTTGACATGCTTAATGGGATTGCAATTTTTGGACCTTTTTATTCTTGGGTTTATAAACTGCATTGGGGTGCACTCCACCGGATAAAATTATTTGCAAATGCTGTTTCCGAATGGTTAACATTAGAATTGTATGTCTTACTTTGTTGCTTCTCATTCAGATATAGCAAATGATCCTCAACATTACTGTAGCAAGGGAAGCAACACACGCCAGAAAAAATCAAGATTGCCCCCTTCAAAAATGAGAAGGTTGTTTGAAGGAAATGCATTTTGTGCATCTGGTTCTGACAGAAAGGATGTAAATAGAGAGCCTTCCTCTGCAGATGGACGATTGCATGATAAATGTAAGGATTTTGCTTTGGTGAATTTTGATTTTCTTTTTCACATCTCAATTGTTGTCTTGCTAAAGTTGGAAGCTATTTTCATGCAGCAATTCCTTCACCCATAGATTCTTCTCCTGCAGAGGGTGGAAAGTCATCCAAGAGACCTGGTGAATCTAAAGGTATTTTATTTGGATGGTCATTTTGGGTTCATAAGTTCTTTAAAGAATTAAAGTGAGCAGGTTATGTTTTTGTTTAATCTGCATTTCAACAGGCTCTGTTTTATGTAATGATTTTTTGGTTTGTAGTAACAGTGAGTTAATATCACGAATAAGTTTTTCCCATTCTTTTGTTAGATAAAGAAATGTCATGTTTTTGTTTGATCAAGAATGTTTTGCGCTGAGAAGTTCTTAAACTTGTTTTTAAAAAAAAGAAAAAAGAAGAAGAATAGAAGACCTTCATTGATTTAAACCCATCTATGACTGATGAGATGATTGTGCAGGCTCTAGTTTCTAGCTTTTGATAAGGGTGCTTCTAAGATTTAAAATTTAGTTATTTACAATATTTAATTATCATTATCTGTTGAATATGCACAATTTTACATGCATGCTGTATTATTGTGATGCTACAGATTTCAATAGACAGATTTAATTCTGTGGAATTTTTTTTATCGTGAATACTATCCTTAATTTTTCCTTATTTCTTACTACTAAACTGAACTTTTATACCACTGTAATCCTTTTGATTTTTTCAGTGAAATTGAGCATCAAGTCCTTCACAGTACCCGATCTCTTTGTTGACATGCCTGAAACTGCAACTATTGGCGCTTTGAAGGTGATTGTTTTTTCTCACTTCAATCTCTCTCTCTCCTGTGGTTTTATGGTTTCTCAGTCATGTTGCTCAATTGCAGAGGGCTGTCATGGAGGCTGCAATTGGAATGCTCGGGGGTGGCCTAAGGGTTCGTGTACTCCTTCATGGGAAGAAGGTCTTGGAGGAGGGAGAAACACTCCTCCAAGCTGGTATCTCTCATGGTTGTGAAATGGATGCTGTTGGGTTCATGTTGGAACCAGATCAGGTGTCCTCACGAGGGTCTCCTGAAGACCCCTTGTTCTTGCTCTCCTGTGCCGAAACTCAGCCATTGTCACTGTAAATTGATGCTTTTCTTGCTCAATGCATTAAAGAATCTCTTTTAGGGCATCTCTCTCTCTCTCTTCCCCCCTTTCGTCTCTCCCTCCCTTTCGATGTGAATGATTTCTGATTCTTTTGCTTTTTCTACCTTCAGGTATCCAATGACTGCTGCTTCAGCTCCAGGTGAAAGAAATTCGGACTGTCTTAAAGGAAGGTCCAGCTCAGCGAGTGGGAATTCAGTTCCCTCAATGACAGGTAGTTGATTCTTAAGACTTGCCCTTGCCAGATTTTTTATGTGCTTGTGTATCATGCTTGAGTTTTAAAGCCATGTTGATTGTATCTTCATAGGAAAGATTTAGTTTTTAATCTATCATGGCTTTGCATTTATATGAAACTTAAAATGGTAACCCCGAAGCTCTCTAATGGCTGGATCAGAATTGGGGCTGATTGGTACCATATATTCAGCTAGTTCAACTATCATCATCATCATCTGAGCTTTATCCCAACTATTTAGATTTGTTTAGCCATGTTATACTTTTAATGGATATGTTTTTGATAAGGCACTTACTTTGAGAAAATCTCATCAACATCTGAAGGTTCTAGGGGTATTCATAATAATGACACCCAATTGCCTAGTAATATCATAGTCTTTTTTATGCCTTTAACTCTTCTAGCCATTAATTTGAGTTTCATCTTTGTGCTTGGGAATATAAAAGGATTTATGGCATAAAATTAAAATCTCAAAAGAGGAGCTTACATGGGGACACCACCTGTTTATGCAAAAGACAAGAAATTTTCAGGATTAGAATGAATTTTAAGCTCCTCGCTTATCACTTTTAAAGCATACTTCATTTCTATCTTTTTTTGGGGAATACTTCATTTCTATCTTGAATGTTTTTATGTTAAACTTCATTTTATGTTAAACTTTATGTTACACATTTATATGTTACAAATGTGTAATTATGTGTTAAATCTAAGTTTTTCTAATGACTAAGCAATTTTGCAGCCGAGCAGACTTCTATGGATCCAATCAAGTGGGAGGAAAGTGATTATGATTCGGTTCCATCATCAGCAGTGGGCCCTGATTCTGGAGCCCTTATAGTTCTTCCGCCTGTAAATATGGATGATGTGGAAGGACTCGCTTTGGTGCCTGTAAATTGCAAGCACCGGGGTTCTGAGCTTGTGAAGAGGCGTATACGTAGACCTTTCTCTGTCGTTGAAGTGGAGGCCCTTGTCCAAGCGGTTGAGAAGCTTGGGACTGGCAGGTATGTGTGCCGGTATTACAGAGAGAGGTCTTTTGGGTGTTTTATTTACCCAAAGCTTTGATTCGTGTAAAATGGAAAAGTAAGAAAACCAATATTATTTTGAGTTTCAGGTGGCGGGATGTCAAATTGCATGCTTTTGATCATGCGAAGCACCGAACATATGTTGACCTAAAGGTATTTTCACCGTATACACCCTCCCACATTTTGAAATGGTACTTTCGTTTACTAATTTAAAATAATGACGGGATATAATGAGACCATTTCCTTTTATATGAAAAGGTGGCAAACACTCCAAGCTATCTGATGTGAAATCAGATTGTCTGGGGTGTGTTATTTCTTTGCACAAAGTCGAGGAAAATTTTGTCAGGCTTTGAGCATGGTCAGTGATACACCGCCAGCTGACCGATTTCACACCTGACGGTTTGGGTAATTGCATCCATTTTATGCGGAAGTTAAACAGTCTCATTGTATACTTCCCCTTAAAAAATTTAGTGCATTTACTTGGGTTATTAATATCCATGAGGATTTCCCCTTGTAATGTTTCATCAGACAGGGTAATGCCTTAATCCCTTGACTTACCCAATTAAAATACATGAAACAATAGGAACCCTTAGCCTTGGGGGCCGTGCATAACATACCTGACATTTCATAAAATAGTTGGGAACCCCGTTCTTCTAGGTGAACAAGCGAAAATGGAGAGAAAAAAAAGGATTGGTGGTTGAGATCTCTATTCATGAGGGGTTTATAGAATAAAAGTATGAAGTTCTGACTTTTTTGAGATGCCATGTGACATCACTTTCTCTCTATAATTTAGGTTTCATGTTATCAGGGAATTACAGCTCATAGAATTGTAAAAATTAGCTCATAGAATTGTAAAAAGTGCTTTAATTATTCTGCATTTCAGGAAGAAAACAATACAATTATTGTGTATTAACAATTATTTTAATCTAAATAATACTGCCAATCCTTTTTAAAAGAAATATAAACCTGATCGTCTACCACAAATGAAATTGTGAACAATGTTAGCATGAATTTTCTTGGTTCGCAGGATAAATGGAAGACTTTGGTTCACACTGCCAAGATCTCTCCACATCAGAGGCGTGGAGAACCAGTTCCTCAAGACCTCTTGGACCGTGTCCTGAGTGCTCATTCTTATTGGAGCGAGCAGCAAAACAAGCAACAACAGGCAGAGGAAGGTTCTAACTGCATGCTCATGAGAGAGCTCGCAATGGAAGCCTGACATTCGATTCTTCCCTCTTCCTTTCTTTCACCGAATATCTTGTATCTCATCGATTCTTTGCCCCTCTCACTTCCCTTTTATTCTCGTTGGGGAAAAGAGAGGTTGGCCTGTACAAAGAACCAAATGCTCTCTGAACACTAACATGAATTCGCCGAAATCTCAAAAGTGTGAAGGCACAGGTAAGTGCACCTCTGTAAATTGGCTGGAAAAGCAAAAGCATGCATGAGGCAATCTGTTTGATATGTGTGTTTGTCTCCTGACTGTAAAAGATCAGAAATCTTGCTTTTGTCTAAAATTTAAAGTATTTGTACACTCATTTTTAAGTCAGTTAAATCTCTCTCTCTATGATATGTGTATTTCTTTATTGTTAAATTTCTGGTTCCTGTTGGCACGATTTGTTTTCTTTTGTTCATTTTAATAAGTTTAGCTCTTGATCCAAAGGAGTAGAAAAACGATTGTTTTGTTCCATGCTGGTGGATCAACTGGGTAACCCAATGTGGCTGGGCCCCACAGCATTATTGGCATTTAGAATCTGGCGCTTGAGGTTTAGACACGTGGTTTGTGACACATGGTGCGTTGGGATTGAGAGAGGGTTGGGTGGATACAGGCTATCGGGTCACGGGGATCCGACGGTTGGTGTGGTGTGGAGTGGGAATTTTGTTGAGGGACGGTGGAGATTTTATTTTGGTATTTTGGCATATGGGTTAAGGTTTGGTGGGGAGATTAGATAGGAAAGTGTTTGTTGGGTTTTAAAAAGCATGAATCCCAGTAGGATTTAGAGTGAGATTCCTGGGGGTTTGAGAGTAGGAGAAGGGGCCAAAATTTGTTCATTTTTTTTGTTAGTTGTGTGTAATGATTGATGTTTAAGTTAGTTTTTTCTTGCTGCGTCACGTGATTGGATGTCTAGGTAATATGCTCTAGAGAGAGAGAGAGAGAGAGAGAGAATGAGTAGGTCTAGGTAATATGCTCTAGAGAGAGATTGGATGTCTAGGTAATATGCTCTAGAGAGAGAGAGAGAGAGAGAAAGAATGTGTAGGTCTAGGTAATATGGAGAGAGAGAGAGCCCTCTTTGTATGCTCTGAGAGAGAGGGATCATGTCCATCTGCTCTTCCCTCAATTTTAAAGTTCTTTGACTTTGTGGGATCACATTCATTTTTGGGGACTTCTCACATGGGAGAGAGTCCTTAATCAATCAAACTTCAATAAAGGCGGCCTAGAAACGGACAGACATTGTTAAAGTATAAATATTAACATATAATCTCTCCTCAAACTTAATTCAATTGCACAATCCACAAGGCACTTTAATATGCCTTCCCTTATTATTTGTTCTTACTATTCTCTCTCTCTCTCTCTCTAAATCCTCTAAATCCATGCTCATCTACACAATTTATCGTTCCTCTTGGACTTGGTTATAGGTGCTGCGGTTCTAAACAATAAAAGTGAGGCACACTTTCAAATAGCGCCTATATTGTTGAGTTTCAAAAATCTTATGATGGTCTGAAAATATTTTTTCATCTCTAATTATAAAATTCAAAGATTAAAAAATAGTGTATATCGAACAGATCTATAAACATTTAAATTTTTTTAAAATCGGCAGTATAGATAATACACTATTTTTAAGACTTGAATTTATTTTTTCTCATGTCCATACATCTTGAGATCGAGATCAAATCGAAGGTTTTTCAGTATTGAAACAACCTTTTCTAATGAATTTTTTAGGTGCACCTTAATTTAAGTGTATAGGGCCTAACACATATGAACTTTTTCCCTAAGTTAATAGTCTTTCTCTTGACTTGGTTAATACTCTCTCTCTCTCTCTCTCTCTCTCAGCAAAATGTCATCATCCTTAGCTCATTTACATCATTCCCTTATCCATTGATCTTGACTTAGTTAATACTCTCTATTTAGCAAGTGGATTTGATTTTTCCCTCTTAGGGATTGGTAAGGTTCACCAATGGCTTTGTCCCCACTTATCATTAGAAATTGATTTTTCTTTCTTATATGTGTATGTGGTCGATGCACATTTGAGGGGGTACTCTTCCCCCGTGGGACTAAATCGTGTGCAGGGAAAAGTTTTGGTGGTCTGGCGAGATAACTTCGATGCTCCCTCGCCCAGAAATGCCAAAATTATATGCTCCTGTTGGAGCAAAATGTTCGTTTGCTCACTTGGGCAAAACCCTGGCTACCAGTAAATTTTAGGATCCCAAAGTCATTTTAAATTTTTTCCAGCGAGAGTGAAAGATGAACAAAAATATTCAGTGTAAGACCGTGCTTTCAAAGTGGTCTCGTGAGACTACTTAGCAGCACCAAATCCAAATAATTAAATTTCATGCATTTATTGAAGCGAATAAAAACCACACATATATACATGTCCCATTTTAGGGTCAAAAGGGAATATTCTAAATACCTAGTAACCAGGCACAACCATGTGAGGCATACAACGGCTTATCATCTAATTATCATGCCATATTTTAGTTTCACAACCATACACGCTTGGTAAATGGTAGATATTAAAGAAAAAAGACCCTCCTAAATTGAATTCCCATCATTCATCAGGAAAGGATGGTGGGGAAAGGACAATGATAAATCACATATCATACACATTATCTTTTAAAAAATGCCGATTCAGATTGAAATGGTTTCGAGAATCGATGGGTACCGGTTGGGTTCTTGGTTGGAATTGGGAATAAGCCACATAACTGGCTAGTTAGGTTAGTGAGCTAGATGATCTGGCTGGATCACTCGGTTCCCATATTTTTTATTATTTATTATTTTTCAAAAGTTTTAATTTTTTGATTTCAAAAGTTTTATTTTTTATTGGGCAGATTTGTTTTCTATTTTTTAAAAATTATTTATTTATTTATTTCTCATATAAATCATATGTTGACTTCATGATTGGTGGTACTAGAAAGTTAATTGAAGTGTTGGTTGTCATTAGAAATTTAGAGACTCAAATAGCTTTGGCAATAGCTTATTTATAGTCACACACCTTCTTAGAACTTAAAGAATCAAATGATGGGTCGGTCACTTATGGGTCCTTTGGGACCCTAGGATATGCAAATCCATATTTTGAATATCTAAGTTTCGATGGCTTAAGGTCGTTTGGGTATAGTTTTGAAGATCATATCTTGAATATCCACATTCTCAAAACTGCTCATATACAATATTTGCTCATTCCAAAAAACAACTGGAATATTTTATATTTAATATTTGCTATTATTATTATTACTGCTATTGATGTTGTTCTTGTTGCTATTATTATTATTATTATTGTTTTAAACATTTATCATGGAATATATCAACATTATTAATATTAGTATTATGATACTATAATATAATAATTTTATATTTTTATGATAACAATATAATATCATTATATTTTCATTATAGTATTACATTATTAACATAATATATTATGATCAAAGAAGGGTGATGACTTTAAACTTTCCCTTAACCCATCCCAAGCTTAGGTATAGGGTGGGGGGGGGGGGGCGGGGATTGTGTTAGGTATACATTCAGCGTAAATTTTTGTCAAAACTTTTCATGAATCCAGAATTTGTGATATCTAGTTATGCTAGGGCACTCCCCATAAGTGACACGTTGTATTGAATTTCGGGTATAGTGAGAAATGAGCAAGGGTTACCTAAAGCGTTCCATAGAAGTGACAAGCCACAACGCCGTCTGGCTGCGTGAAAAATAGGCAAGGGTTCCTACAACATTCTGGACGAGTGCGGGTAAAAAAGCTAGTCTAAGATAATATGATTCACTTAGCCTCATAGAATGTAGGAATGCTTATAGGTCACAGTATGGAGTTAGTTGATACAAAGATATAAAGGAAAGTAAACATAGCTTGTCTACAGGAAAACTAAGTGGAAAGGAGAAAAAGCTAAGGAAGTAGATGGGTATAAGCTTTGGTATATAAGAAAGGATAATATTATAATGACCTATGTATAATAGTAGTTAAAGATTTAAAAGATAAAGTAGTTAATATCAAAAGAGTAGGTGCTATGCTCCTATAATTAAACTCGTATTAGGAGAATAAATAATTAGCGTAATTAGTGCTTATGCACCACAATTATGACTAGAAGATATAATTGAAAGACAATTTTGGGATGACATGGATAGACTAGTACAAGACCTACCAAATAGAGATTGACCTTTTTAGAAAAGGGCTTAAATAGATATGTAGAGATGGATAGTAAAGGATATGAAGGGATACATGAGGGATACGGGTTTGGTGAACGAAATGAGAAGAGTGAGGCTATTCTAGATTTTGCTATGGCTTATGACCTAGTAATAGAAAATACTAACTTTAAAAAGTAAGATGAACATTTAATAACCTATAAAAGTAAATCATATAAAGCTAGATAGACATCTTTTTAGTTAAGAAGATGGATCGGCCATCATGTAAAGGCTGTAAGGTTATCCAATGGGAGAGTTTGACTATCAACATAAGCTCGTGGTTATGGATGTCTGCATAAAGATTTGGAAGAGAATGAGTGAAATAGATGTCCAATAACATGGTGGTAGAATTTTAAAAAAGAGAGAAAATAAACTTATTTAACGATAAATTAGTTAAAGTAAGAAAATGTAACTTTGAGTATGAGGTCAATATTATGTGGAATGAAATGACTAACTATATTAAAGAAGTGGTAAAAGAAGTTTTAAGTGATTCTAGAGGAAAAAACATTCCAATAAGGAGTCTTGGTAGTGATGAGGTTTAAAATGCCATTAGTAAAAAACGATCATATTATAAAACTTGACAATGTAATAGAAATAATCAAAACATAGAAGAATATAAGAAAACTAAGAAAAATGCTAAACAAATAATAAGTAAGGCAAAACTTAAGACCTATGATAATCTATACAGTAAATTGGGAATAAGAAAATATGAAAAACATGTCTTCATATTAGCAAGAGTGAGAGAAATGAGGGGCATGCATCTAGACCATATTAAATTTATTAAGAGTGAGGATAAAAAATTATTGGTGAATGATGAAAAGGTCAACAAAGGTGAAAAGTTTATTTTGAAAAATCATTACATGACAAACACAGTGGGAACATAGCGGTAGAAAAAACCGTTGGCATAAATGATGGTGAAGGTCGATAAATTTGTAGAATTAGGATATTAGAAGTGAAATAAGCATTGAAGATGATGAAGATAGGAAACGTTTTAGGACTAAATAGTATTCCAATAGAGGTTTGGTAGTGCATAGGTGAGATTCACATTGATTGGCTGACTAAGCTGCTCAACAAGGTATTAAGAACAAAGAAAATAACATATGCATGGAGGAAAAGTATTGCAGTACCTATTTATAGGAACAAAAGAGATAAAAAAAATGTGCGAATTATCGAGGGATTAAACTTATGAGCCACACTATACAACAGTGGGAGGGAGTGATTGAGCAACGACTAAGGCATGAAATAAGTGTATCAGAAGATTAGGTTTTATGCTGGGGATGTCGACAACCGATGTTATTTTCCTATGAAGGCAACTATTTGAGAAGTTTAAGGCGAAGGAAAAAGACCTCCACATGGTCTTTATTGATCTAAAAAAAGCTTATGATAGAATACCTCGAGATTTGATTTGGTGGGTATTAGAAAAGAAAGGAGTCTCCATATGCTATATTGACTTGGTGAGAGATATGTATGAGAAAAAGTTAACTAGTGTATGAACAAATAGTGGAGAGACGGGTGAGCTTTTAGTGACAATAGGTCAAGCTCATTCCTTTTGGTCTTAATTATGAATGACCTAACTAGACACCCACAAGATGAGGTATTGTTGTACATGTTGTTTGCAGATTACATAGTTTGGTCATTGAGATCCGAAACAACTTTAACACAAAGTTAGAACTTTGAAAGGATGCTCTGGAATCTAAAGGTTTTAAAATTAGCCGGACTAAGATAAAGTAAATGGAATGCAAGTTTATTAATAGGAGTAGAGACAAGAAAGTAGTTAAGATTAATGGCAAAAAAATACTAAAAAGAGTATATTTTTTATATATTGGGTCAATAATCCAGGAAAGTAAAGAGATTAAGGAAGATGTTGTACATAGAATTAGAGTTGAGTGGAAGAAGTGGACATGTGCAACTTGAGTTTTATGTGATCGCCGCATACTAATGAAGCTGAAGGACAAGTCCTATAAGATGGTTGTGATACCAACTTTACTTTATGAGGCAGAATTTTAAGCGGTCAAGAAACAACACGCTATAGAATGAGTGTAGTTGAGACGAGATTATTGAGATGGATTGAGTGGCAAAGCAAGAAGGAATAAAATTCAAAATATATATTTGGGAGAATTAAAGTGTAGCACCAATAAGCAAAGATGAGAGAAATAGACTTAGGTGGGCTGGCCATGTAGGGCACAGACCCAGCACAATACTTTTTAGGAGGTGTGAATTAGTTCAAATAGAAGGCTTGGAAACAACGAGGGGTAGGCCTAAAAAGACATAATTGAAAGTAATAAGAAAACATATGGGAACTTATGTCTTCGTTGAAGGTATAACCCTTAATATAGCAGAATGACGAATCATGATTCATGTAGCCAACCTCAATTAGTTAGAAAAAGGGTTTGACGATGATGATGATGATTAGCATAAGATATTAATATCGTATTATGTGAATATTAAAATATTGTACATTTTATTATAATATTTACTAATATTATAATATTATATTAAGACTAATAAAATGAAATTAAATAAGTATATAATTATTATAGTTATGATATTATGATATTATTCTAATATTTATGTGTATTGTTATTACTACTATTAGTGTTGTTATCATTGTTTTAGATATTTATTATAGAATATCATCATTATTAATATTGGTAATATAATATTATAATATAAATATATTACGACGTAATCATAACATATAATATCATTATTTTTATTACAATATTTTGTTATTATCATAATATATTCACATTGTATTGTGTGAATAGGAACATGTTGCTTTGATCCGTATTGGAGTCCTCTCAACTCCATTCGTACGGCCCGCTGTCTAGAAGGCTATACCAAACAGCAGAAGAAGTATATTTTATGGGTGTGGTTTCTATAAGGTTGCAACCTTAAACAATCCAATTAAGGCACACCTCCAAATTTTATCATAATATATAATTTTATTTTAAAATATTCTTAAGATTATGTTAAAATCTATTTTCATATCTAATCAGAATTTTTTGAACTCCAAAAATGGTTAAAATCAAGTAGATCTATAAACATACGAAATTCTTGAAAATGGACGGTCTAGATAATGTGTAGCAAAATGCACCATTTCTAGTACTTAAAAACCTTTTTTTTTTCATATTCATACATCTCAATGTTGAGAAGATCAATTGGAGGGTTTTTCAACATTAAAATAACCTTCCTTATAGATTTTTGAGGTGCATTTGTAATTCTATATTTTAAGGTTGTAATTGTATATAAACTTTTTCCATATTTATTATAACATTTATTAATGTTATACTATTGTATTAATAATAATAAAATTAAATTAAATTATTGAATAGTTATTATAATAATGATATTATAATATAGTTATACTATTTATGTGTATTATTATTTTAAAGTATTTATAATTAAAATGGTGATGATTCAAATATATTTTATTATAATATCAAGATAATAGTTATAATATTTATTAATATTAATAAAATAAAATAATTATATAATTATCATAATAATGATATTGTAACATAGTTATAATATTTATGTGCATTATTATTATTATTTTAAAATATTTATAATTAAAATAATGATATTTTAAATGTATTGTATTAAAACTATTATATTATTATCTTAATATATTAGTATCATATTAAATTAATTTATAATTATTATATTTATTATAAAACATCATCAACATTATGAATATTAGTACTATCATATTTCAATAAATATTGCTAAAATATGATAATAGTATGATATAATATTACTACTAATAAAAGCTTATTTTATTGTTCTATAATTATCATAATTATGACTATGATTATTATTATTTTCTATAAAATATATATTGCCAAACATGGTTTTACATTTAGATGGGCCAAACAGGAGATTTGTTATAGGAAAAAGTTTATATAAGGTTGTAACCTTAAACGTAGAATTAAGGGTGCACCTTAAAAATCCATCATAGCAGTTTGTTTGTTTGGATATTGGAAAAATCCCCTAATTGATCATCTCAACATTGAGATATATGAATATGAAAAGAGAAAAATATTTCAATCCGTGAAAGAGTGTATCTTACAACATATTATATGGACCGTCCATTTTCAAGATTTTCATGTGTTTATAAATCAACTTGATTTGAACCATTATTAGAATTTAAAATTATATAATTAGAGATGAAAATAGATTCTCAAGTCATCCAAGAATTTATTATATCAAATTACATTTATGATAAAATTTAGAGGTGAGCCTTAATTAGATTATTTAAGGTTGCAACCTCATGCAAACCACACACCCTTTGTTATATGTGGGGTTAATCCAGAAGATACCAAAATGACATTGTTCCTTAAACCATGACCCATTAGTGATCAGCCAAAAACTTCTCTGCTTTATCCAAGAGAGAATCAAATGGCAAAATAGCTCACCATCAGTTAAGCCTTTGCAAGAACATATTTGGGCAGCTGGGATTTTTCTTTCACTAAGCTACATAGATGTTATAATATGTTGAGAGAGATCTTTTGGATTTTATCGATGTATTGGTCTGTAAATATCTTTAAACCAAATAGCTATATGACTTTGGGTACTAGATCATGCTATTGAATGAGTGTTGAACCTCTGCAATCAATTGGCAAATATGTACAAAATTGTAATTGTTGGAAAAAATACAGTCCAGCGACCAAAGCGGAAGAAAAATAAAACATCCAGTAATCGGGTATCATACTTGAGTGCTCGCAAAACAATTTTGATGAACGTTTGTGGAGAGGATTGATCAACTCTTGTAGGTACATTCGACAACTACTAGAGTTGTTGAAATCTATTCCACACCGTAAATCCCGAGCTAGTGGAAGCTCACAAACACTCTCACAAAATGCGATAGTAGTAGTCCTAGCTCGACTCTCATGCACAATTCTATCTCTCAGGGTTGGTTCTTTCCTTAGAACTCAAATGATAGACAAATTTTATTCACTCTCTTTCACACTTTTTCTCTCACAATAAGAGCTCTCACACCTTTCTTATGTATGTGTTGTGGGGTGTATAGAGACCTCCACCCCTCTCCTGTTTATAATGAGAGAAAGAGCCCTCTAATTCATGAGAAAGTAACATCCTCAGAAATGGGCACCTTTATGATACATGGTGCATGCCATTCATGGGAGGGTAACCCCCTCAAGAAGAGGTGCAACCTCTCCCCACTTCCCTTCATGTTGTAATGCAAATCAAACATGAAGCGAGTATGATCTACTTGGGTGTTTCCTCACACTAGGGATGCACCCTCATGTCTACATCTCCCATTCGTACTGTATGTGGGAAGGGTTACATGCATAAATAAGATTGTCGTTCATTATCACATCGTGAATATTCTTTCATACAAACCGAAAATACGATGTGCGACCTATTGGAGCGAACATTCTGTTAAAGAGAACCTGTCACGCCCTAAGAATATACAATACTGATATTCCTGAGATGTGACAGTCAAAACATATATACATCTCTTGATAGGACAAATTTACAGTGGCGAATTCTTACAAAGTAACAAAAAAAAGTTTAAGCACAACTACAATATATTCCAAAGTTGATCCTAACGAGCACTCAAAATGAAACCGCAGTTATCCTGAAAAAATGTTTACCAAAGTTTGATGAGTTTGGCTACTCAGTAAGTGATCATCATAATCCTAAAAATAATCATGATTGAAAGATATCAATATTTTCAAAAAGGAGATCTATTAATAGGAATGCATTAACAGTTTCACTTTAAAAAATGCATAATTAAGTATAATCCGAATAATTGAAATGCATATAACATTTTAACATCAATGCATAATTCAAAAGATTTCACAAAATACCCTACTGACGTTCTAATTAAGTCACCTATATACCCCATCAGCGTCCTGATGGGTCCACTTAATCCCTATCAACGTCCCAGATAGGTCTACTTAATCCCTGCAGGTCCATTTATACTTCACCGGCGTACCGAATGATTCCACTTAATCCCTACCGGCGTACCGGATAGGTCCACTTATACCTCATCGGCGAACCGGATGAGTCCACTTGCATACTGAAAGTATTTCTAAATCTTTTCAAATATTCGAAAGCAGCAATATCATGTACTCAACATATCACTGAAATCATTAATATGAATTTCACTGAAACCATTAATAACAGTCACTTTTAATAACATTTCAAAAATAACCAATCAAATATTTTGGGCTTAAATTTAGAAAGGTAGCAGTTCGTAAAGACATTCTAGCATATTTGCCAATCTAATATGTATAGAAAAACTCTTATAGAAATTCAAGAATACGGAATTATCACAATTTATAAGATGTCAATTGGTAAATAAACATTTCACAGACAATGGCATAATCAATTGCAAAAATATCAGTTTTCAAATAATAAGGCAGTCATTTGCACATGAAATTTATCATGTCTAATATTAAAAAACAGTAGAAAGAAATGCCACAATTTTACTAAAAGCAGAAATATCACATTTATTTCTAATAATTTTACAATATCTAAAATTTTCTAACAATATACAAGAAAATTAAATAAATTTATTTTTCTAAGAATTTGCAGCATTTACAATTTCTAACATAGATAAAATATCACAATTTTATTAAAAAAATTTATTTTTCAAAATAATGAGGTCGCTTGCGCATAAAATTTATCGCGCCTAAAATTCATGATAATAAGCATAAATAATTATTTCATTTTATTTTCATTTTTTTTTTTTTTTTAAAAAAGAACATATTATTTTTCAAGATAATGAAGTCACTTACCTAAAATATTTAAGAGGGAGCTTCCGATAAAAATTCGGCTAGAGAGAGAAAGAGCTCACTGCGTTTCGACTAGAGACAGAGATCTCAAAACTTTCTAGGGTGGGAATCCTCACCTCTTCGAATTTAAATTGTTATAACATATTATTATATTATTTTATTAGGCTCCACCTCAAACTTGAGGTGTTACCTTAATATTATGCGAGAGACGATTAAGGCCCACGTCAACTAAGGACGTGGTAAGAGAATGTAAAAAGCTTAAACTAAAAGCTTTTGAAAGTAGTGATGGTCTCTAAGGACCATCATGCTCATACGAACCATCACTAATTTAAAAGTTTCTTTCTTCTTTTTTTATTTATTTATTTATTTTGAAATTTTAGGATTATTAAATTCTTTTCCCTTAAAAAAATTTAGTCCTATAAATTTGTGTACCTGATTACTGAAAAAGATAGGGATATTTTTCTCTGATATCGTCCTCTCGTTATCAATTCGACTCTTCTCTTGAATGATACTGTCATAATATACGGACCAAAGGAATCTCTTTGTTGCGCAACACTTGCACCCTTTTATCCAGTATCAAAATTGGTCGCTCAATGAAGGATAGGTCCTTCCTGATCGGTAAAGGTTCATATTTCAAGATATGGGATGGGACGGGCTGATATTTTTGCAGTGATGATACATGGAAGACATTATGGATGTTTGTCAATTCGGGTGGTAAGGCAAGTCTATAAGCGACACCTCCGATTCTTTCCAGGATTTCAAATGGTCCGATGTAACGTGGGCTCAGCTTTCCTTTCTTGTCGAATTTCATAATGCCCTTTATTGGTGAGATTTTTAGGAAAACTCGATCACCTTCCTCAAATTCAAGATCTCTCTTTTGGTTATCGGTATAACTCTTTTGCTGACTCTAAGCTGTCTTGAGCCTTTCTTGAATTAATGCTATCTTATCTGTGGTTACCTGGACAATTTCTGGCCCCAAAATCTTTCTTTCACCAACCTCGTCCCAACAGATGGGTGACCTGCATTTCCTTCCATACAAGGCTTCATATGGTGCCATCTGAATACTGGCTTGGAAGCTATTATTATAAGCAAACTCAATCAAGGGTAGATGGTCATCCCAACTTCCTGTAAAGTCAATGACACATGCTCTCAGCATATCTTCCAAGGTTTGGATGGTCTTCTCCGATTGTCCATCAGTTTGGGGCTGAAAGGCAGTGCTAAAGGTGAGTCTCGTCCCCATGGCTGACTGTAGCCTAGCCCAAAATTTAAAAGTAAATCTAGTATCCTTGTCCATTACAATACTGACCGGAACTCCATGCAAATGCACTATTTTCTTAATGTACAACTAGGCCAGTCGATCCAAAGTGTACGTCGTGCGAATCGGCAGAAAGTGGGTAGCTTTGATCAACCGGTCCATAATGACCCAAATGCTATCATGTTCTGAATTTGTCCTAAGCAAGCTAGAGACAAAATCGATAGATATGTGCTCCCACTTCCATTCTGACACGGCAACCCAGCGGGCTTTTGATGCTCAGCTTTTACTTGCTGGCATGTTAGGCACTTAGACACAAATAGTGCCACTTCTTTTTCATTTATTCCACCAAAAGGTTTTCTTCAGGTTCTGATACATTTTAATACTTTCGGGATGTATCGTATAACGAGAGTGACGTGCTTATTCCAAGATAATTGTCTTCACACTCTCATCATTCGGGACACAAATCCGACCTTTGAATCTTAGCAAATCCTCACTACATATAGAGAATTCGTCTCTCTTTTCAAGCTTCACCTCTTCTATAATTGTTATAAGCTGAGGGTCTTTCTTTTGTGCCGATCGATTTTGTTGGATTAATTGGGGTTCTGCCTTAATGTTGGCAATCATACTTACCACACCATTAATGGACGGAGCCGGATGCCAATCCACTATTTCCTCTAACAATCTCATTTCTTGGATCATTAGATGAGCTAGGACTCCCGTAGATTTTTTACTTAGAGCGTCGGCCACAACGTTAACTTTTCCTTAATGATAATGGATTGTACAATCATAATCTTTTAAGAAATTCATCCATCTTATCTGCCGCATATTTAAATCCTTCTGAGAGAAGAGGTATTTCAAGCTCTTATGATCCGTGTATATTTTGAATTGCTCACCATATAGATAATGCCTCCACATTTTCAAAGCGAATACTATTGCAGCCAGCTCCAAGTCATCAATTGGATATTTTTTCTCATATTCTTTCAACTGTCTGGATGCATATGCTACTACTTTCCCATATTGCATTAATACACAGTTCAAGCCTTTATGTGAAACATCGCTATAAATCACAAATCCCCCACTCCCCTCAGGAATAGTTAAAATAGGTGCTGAAGTTAATCGAACTTTTAGTTCTTGAAAACTCTCCTCACATTTACTTGTCCACTAAAATTTGACATTTTTTTGTGCCAATCGGGTCAATGGGGTTGCGATTCGAGAAAATCCTTCTACAAATTGTCTATAATATCCTGCCAATCCCAAAAAGCTTCGAAGTTCAGTCACATTACTTGGTTGTTTCCAATTCACAACGGCTTCAACCTTGGAAGGATCAACTGATAGACCTTCCTTTGATATGACATGTCCTAAAAATGTCACTTGTTCAAGCCAAAATTAACATTTACTAAGTTTGACATACAATTTCTTTTCTTTTAATATTTGCAATACCATTGTTACATGCTGCTCATGTTCCTTTTGATTCTTGAAATAAATTAAAATATCATCGATGAATACCACAATAAATTTATCCAAAAAGGGCTTAAAGACCCAATTCATCAAATCCATAAATGCAGCTAGTGCTTTGGTTATTTCAAAAGGCATGACTAAAAATTCATAAAGACCATACCTTGTTCTGAATGCTGTCTTGGGAACTTCTTCACTTTTAATCTTAAGCTGATGGTATCTAGATCTAAGATCAATTTTTGAAAATACTTGTGATCCTTGTAATTGATCAAATAAATCATCAATTCTAGGTAATGGATACTTATGTTTAATTGTCACTTGGTTCAACTGTCTATAGTCGATACACAATCTCATGGTCCCATTTTTCTTTTTAACAAACAATACCGGAGCACCCCAAGGTGACACTCTGGGCCAGATACAACCTTTATAATAATTTTTCCAATTATTGTTTAAGTTCCTTAAGTTCTGCAGGTGCCATTCTGTAAGGTGCCTTAGAAATTGGGGCTACCCCTGACAATAATTCAATAGAGAATTCAATTTCCCTTTCAGGCGGTAATCTTGGCAATTCTTTAGGGAAAACATCGTCAAATTCTCCGAAGAATTTTTGACGTTTTCCCTGAAGAATTGTCAAGATTACTGCCTGACAGGGAAATTGAATTCTCTATTGAATTATTGTCAGGGGTAGCCCCAATTTCTAAGGCACCTTACAGAATGGCACCTGCAGAACTTAAGGAACTTAAACAACAATTGGAAAAATTATTAGATAAAGGTTTTATCTGGCCCAGGGTGTCACCTTGGGGTGCTCCGGTATTGTTTGTTAAAAAGAAAGATGGGACCATGAGATTGTGTATCGACTATAGATAGTTGAACCAAGGGACAACCAAAGTGGTATCCAAATTTATCTCTTCTTTCATATCTTCTTTGATATAGGAAGAAAGCCTTGACACCTTTTTCGAAAGAGGCGATTAGCTCGAATACAGGAGATTAAATATAATAGGAAGTCTTCTTTGATACCATTGAAGTAAAATACTGATTGATTTGGAATACTAAAGGTAACCATTTTCTTGTAACAATCAATACTTGTGTGGTATGCAGAAAGCCAATTCATGCCTAAGATTACATAAAAATATTGAATTTCTAGGAGTATTAAATCAACCAATAGTTCCTTTTCTTCTATCTTTATTACACAGGATTTGTACAATATATTGGTGCCACTTGAATTTCCCATCGGTGTGGCTACCTCTAGAATGTATTCTAATTGTTCCTGTTCTACCTTTAAGTGACATGCAAAGTGTGATGACACAATGAATGAGTAGATCCAGGATCAATCAAAACATGAGCTACTTTTTGAAAGATAATAAGAGTACCTTGGATCACTGATTTTGAGGCCTGAGCGTCTTGTTGGGTGATCACAAATACTCTTCCCTTCATCTGAGGCTTTTGAGCTATCTCTCCTTGCTTTGGAAGCTGTTGCATCTGTAAGCTAGGATATTGTCTAATCTGGTGTCCCAATTTTCCACATTTAAAACAGGCTTCAGTATTCCAATAACAAGGGCTCGATCCATGGTTTTTTCCACATTTTTTACATGGTTCTATTGGGCTTTAAAGTGGCAAGAGCCTTGGCTTCTTGTTTGTCCTTTCAAACTGTTGTCGATTTGATGGTGTGGGTCTAACTTGACTTTTCTGATTTTTTTTCTTTTGATAATCTTCGAAATCGTTTTTGACAATTTGGGCTCGATCCACTATTTCAGCATAAGGTCTCAATTTTAAGACTGATATTCTGCTTCTAATAGCTGGCCTAAGACCGCTTTCAAATTTTTTCGCCTTTCTTGCCTCATTGTTAATCATATGTGGTTCAAACCTGGCCAATTCAGTAAATTTGGCCTCGTACTGTGCTACTGTCCGGTTCCTTTGGATTAATTCTATAAATTCCATTTCTTTTTTGTCTCGAATAAAACCTGGGAAATACTTTTCATTAAATGCCTCTAGAAATATTTCCAGAGTCAAGGGTTTATTTTTTTTGACCAATACTCATATTGCCATTAACCACTAATGTTGAGCTTCACCTTCTAACATAAAAACTGCCAAGGCCACCTTCCTATTTTCAGGACATTCCATTACCTCGAATATTTTCTCCAATTGCATAATCCATCCCTCGGCTTCCAGTGGGTTTACAATACCCTTAAAAAAAGGTAGGTTTAATTTCTTAAATTCTTCGATATTACTCCCACCATTTCCCGTAACTGACTGCCTGGGTGGATTGTTGTTTTTCATCTGATGTTATAATAGAGCAACCATATTTTCCAAGGCTTTGTGAATTCCTTCCATATTAGCTTTAGCTATTCTGGATCTTGACTTCGTCCCGGTTTGTACACACAATAAATGTAATTTTAAGTACATTCTTTTTAAATTTCTTAAGAATCTTAAACCTGGCTCTGATACCATAATTGTCACGCCTCAAGAATTTACAATACTGATATTCCTGAGATGTGACAGTCAAAACATATATACATCTCTTGATAGGACAAATTTACAGTGGCGAATTCTTACAAAGTAACAAAACAAAGTTTAAGCACAACTACAATATCTTCCAAAGTTGATCCTGATGAGCACTCAAAATGAAACCGCAGTTATCCTGAAAAAATGTTTACCATAGTTTGATGAGTTTGGCTTCTCAGTAAGTGATCATCATAATCCTAAAAATAATCATGATTGAAAGATATCAATATTTTCAAAAAGGAGATCTATTAACAGGAATGCATTAACAGTTTCACTTTAAAATATGCATAATTAAGTATAATCCGAATAATTGAAATGCATATAACATTTTAACATCAATGCATAATTCAAAAGATTTTACAAAATACCCTACTAGCATCCCAAGTAGGTCACCTATATACCCCATCAGCGTCCTGATGGGTCCACTTAATCCCTATCGGCGTCCCAGATAGGTCCACTTAATCCCTGCAGGTCCACTTATACCTCACCGGCGTACCGAATGAGTCCACTTAATCCCTATCGGATAGGTCCACTTATGCCTCACCGACGAACCGGATGAGTCCACTTGCATACTGAAAGTATTTCTAAATCTCTTTAAACATTCGAAAGCAGCAATATCATGTACTCAACATATCACTGAAATCATTAATATGAATTTCACTGAAACCATTAATAATAGTCACTTTCAATAACATTTAAAAGATAACCAATTAAATATTTTGGGCTCAAATTTAGAAAGGTAGCAGTTTGTAAAGACATTCTAGCATATTTGCCAATCTAATATGTATAGAAAAGCTCTTATAGAAATTCAAGAATACGGAATTATCACAATTTATAGGCTGTCAATTCGCAAATAAACATTTCACAGACAATGTTATGATCAATTGCAAAAATATCTGTTTTCAAATAATAAGGCAGTCATTTGCACATGAAATTTATCATGTCTAAATATTCAAAAACAGTAGAAAGAAATCCCATAATTTTACTAAAAGAAAAAATATCACATTTATTTTTAATAATTTTACAGTATCTAAAATTTTCTAACAATAGACAAGAAAAATAAATAAATTTATTTTTCTAAGAATTTATAGCATTTAAAATTTCTAACATAGATAAAATATCACAATTTTATTAAAAAAAATTATTTTTCAAAATAATGAGGTCACTTGCGCATAAAATTTATCGCGCCTAAAATTCATGATAATAAGCAGAAATAATTATTTCATTTCATTTTCATTTTTTTTTTTTTTAAAAAAGAGCGGATTATTTTTTAAGATAATGAAGTCACTTACCTAAAATATTTGAGAGAGAACTTCCGATAAAAATTCGGCTAGAGAGAGAAAGAGCTCATTGCGTTTCGACTAGAGAGAGAGATCTCAAAACTTTCTAGGGTGAAAATCTTCAGCTCTCCGAATTTAAATTCTTATAACATATTATTATATTATTTTATTAGGCTCCACCTCATTCCTGAGGTGTTACCTTAATATTATGCGAGAGACGATTAAGGCCCACGTCAACTAAGGACGTGGTAAGAGAAAGGAAAAAGCTTAAACCAAAAGCTTTTGAAAGTAGTGATGGTCCCTAAGGACCATCATGCTCATACAAACCATCACTTATTTAAAAGTTTCTTTTCCTCTTCTTCTTCTTTTTTTTTTTTTTTTTTGAAATTTGAGGAGTATTACAGAACCATACAAAGTTTACGACTAACTGGTATGGAATGCCTCATCTCTCCAATACCTATAAAACAAAAAACTGCACCACTTGCTTTAGACCCGATTTGACCACACCGGACTAAGTTCTCAATTAGTCCCTCATGAGTCAAGCTCAGAAGATTACTTAGCCCAGTCGTACACAATTACTTTCAATGCGCACGTAATGTGTACTGCTTTTTTGTGGTACCAAAACAAAGTGTGACATCAAATGGTCTTCCCTTACAACATACATTATTCTACTATGTGTCTCAACAATGTTCCAGACGAGTCTCATACTTGACCCTTAGGAGTACATGTCAAAGTGAATGGTTGAAGTAAAGTTTTCTAATGTAGTCTAAGGTCTATGAGGGCATAATGGGTCACCTACTTATTAGCCTCGCACAATGACAAAAGAAATATGATCATATTTTTCCACACGAGAGGTGTTTTAATCACTAATATAACACGTGTGGTATGAATCACACGTCATGGTGTATCACATCAAATGTGTGTCAGAATCCATACCATGTAGGTTATAGTTTCTTCGCAGCCACGCAACCCACAATCACATCCATGTGTCAACATGAATATCCTTGATGTTTATCCCTGGCTACTTGCAAGCCACATGATCTTCGAAACGTCAATTTAAATAAATCATGTCAATTCCCTTATGGAATCTCATCTCGAACCCTTGGTCAAGGCGATAAATACACCATGTGTATATTTCATCCTCCAATATCCCATATTGAGCGTAGCTCGTGCGAATAGTGAACTTTAATCTGCCGATGAATTAAATGATAATCTCTACTGTGTTTGAATTAAAGTGCACGAACAATCCATCATAACACAAAATAACATCCATAATTCTTATAATAGTGTATTAGGATCCTTTAAACTCATAGGATCTTGAACCCATAGTTCTTACATGAGTTTGATGTGCGGCCCTGATAATTGCCTTAGTCAAGGGATCCACCACCATTTCAGTTGTAGGAATATGAATTAACACTACCTGTTTATGTATAATAATGTCTCGAATATAGTGATATCTAACATCAATATGTTTTGAGTTTCTATGGTACTTTGGGTTTTTTGCAAAAGCAAGTGTCATTTTATTATCACAAAATACAATGATAGGCTCATTAACAGTCGCAACAACATCCAAGTTCCTTAAGAGTCTTCTCAACCATACGAGTTCTTGTACTGCTCCATTACAAGCAATGTATTCAGACTCCATAGTGGAGAGAACGACACATAACTGCTTCTTGCTACACCATGAGATTGCACCGCCTCCTAGCAAGAAGACATAACACGATGTCGATTTATGCTCATATAGGTCTGCTGCCCAATCAACATCACTGTATCCTCGTAACTGCAAATCGGTTATTTGGAAACATAGCATTTGACTCGAGGTTCTCTGAAGGTATCGAAAAATCCCCTTCACTGCTTGCCAATGACCTTGTCCTAAATTACTCTAGTATCGACTAACGAGACCCAATGCATAGGCAATATCTAGATGCGTGTAGAGCATCGCGTACATCAAACTACCTACTGCACTTGCATATAGAACACAAACATTTTGTTCCTCTCAGCTTCTGTTTGCGGACACATGTCAAGACTTATAGTATACCCTTTCTCAACTGGAGTATCTATGGGTTTTAAGTCTTGCATACAGAATTGCTCAAGAATCCTTTGGATACATGTTTCTTATGCATAGTAAGAAACCTTTGAGCGATTTTGATGTATCTTAACATCGAGTATGTAACTCGCCTCACCCATGTCCTCCATCTCAAATTTGGAGGACAACTACTCCTTCATGGCAACAAGTTGCTCCAGTTCATTCCCAGCTAATAAAATATCGTCAACATACAAAGACAATATCTTGATGCTTTTCTTATACTTCTTAATGTATACACAATGGTCTTCTTGAAGCATTTTAAAACCATAAGTCATTATAACCTTATGGAATTTGATATACCACTGTCTTAATGACTGTTTGAGACCATATATGGACTTCTTGAGCTTGCACACTTTGTGCTCAAGGCCAAAGGCTACAAAACCTTTAGGTTGCTCTATATAGATCTCTTCCATCAAGTCGCAATTTAGAAAGCAGTTTTCACATCCATTTGGAAGAGTTCCAAGTTCATATGTGTGACGATTGTTAGGATTAGGCAAGTCGAGGTCATTCTCCCCACCGGGGAGAATGTCTCATCATAGTCTACCCTCTCAATTTGGGTGAACCTTTTCGCCACTAAGCAGGCTTTATATTTATCTGTAGTTCCATCTGTCTTCCTCTTGATTTTCAAGACCCACTTGTTTCCAATTGATCTTCTATTAGGCAGCAAATCCACAAGTTCCCAGACTTGGTTATGCTTTATAGAACTAAGCGCGTCTTTCATGGTAGACATCCACTAGTCCACAACAGGAGAATTCAATGCCTCTTGGAATGAGCTAGGCTCATCATCATCAAGTGAAATGCATGTGAGACCCTCTACTTCAAAGTGTCTACGAGGAACTTTCTTACGTTGACTCCTTTGAAGTTCAATATGCGATTCACTCTCAATAGGTGTCTTTAACATGGTCGGTGACTCAATATGGGTCATATGCTCATTCTCAACCAATGTCTCACTCCCACTATCATTGACAATCATGGAAAAACTCACACTATTATCCTCAAGTGAACGAACTATCTCAATGTCTGTCAGAGCTTCAAGCTTTTCATAAAGCTCGTTAGAAATACGAGACCGCTTCCTGTTAGGAAATTTCGTTTCCATAAAATCTACATCATGCTATTTTATTTCCTTCATCCCACCACCTTCACGTTCTTGACATAACACATACCCCTTCAAGTGCTCAAAATATCTAACAAAAATGCACTCGAAAGACCGTCCATCTAGTTTCCTTGTCCATTGAGAAGGGATGTGAACATGTGCAGCTGGCCCCCAAGGACGTAAATGAGAAAGATCTGGCTTTCTACATATCCATAACTCTTAAGGGGTCTTGGGAATGGATTTTGATAGCACTCTATTTAGGACATACATCGCAGTAAGGAGTGCATCTCTCCCAAATGATATTGAGCGGTTGACGTGAGCCATCATAAACCTCACCATGTCCAACAGAGTACGATTCATTTTTTCTGCAACATCATTTTGTTACAGAGTGTAGGACATCGTCTCTTATCTTCGGATTTCCTTATTCTCACAAAGCTTCTTAAATTGATCAGATAAGTATTCTCTCCCTCGATCAGTATGAGGAACCTTAATTATTTTATCTAACTGATTTTCACCCTCTAGCATAAAACGGTGAAAACAATTTATTGCTTGCAATTTATGCTAGATTAGGTATACATACCCGTAGCAGGAATAATCATCGATAAATGTGATAAAATAACGGGAACTGTTATGGGTCATCTCATTAAATGGACTACAAAGTTAGAATGTATTATATCTAGAAGACCGATTGCTCTTTTTGCTTTAAGAAATGACTTTCTAGTTGATTTTTCAACTATATATGGTTCACAAATAGGCATGTCTATTTTGGATAAAGGCAACAATCCTTATTTGGCTAATCGGATCATCCTATATTTTCATACATGGGCAAGCCTAGCATGCCACATTAAAGAGTTGTGTGTAATAGAAGAAGTGGAAAAGGATGACGATGTCATATAGGTAGAAGGAAGGGAAAAATTAACATCATCATTATCCAAAATAAACAAGTCATTACAAATCTGATCATAACAGTGAAAACCATCTGGAAATGTAAATGAAACTGATAAAGCAACCGTCTCTAACTAGACATAAAATTGACAGCAAACTTTTTCTCATTCCGGAAGCATGGAGGATGTCATGGAGAAGAAGGGTCCGGCCAATTCGGAATTGATGTTGGTAAGTTCTAACCCCTAGCACATCCTCTGATGCGTAATTCCCCATGAAGATCTTCTAATTTTCAACTGGCAAAGTTTAGAGCTCAACAAACCCTCTCGATCTTTTGGTATATGCCTTGTCGCTTCTGAATCTACAATTAACCTAGTAAATTGTGAATGAGCAGCAAACACCTGAGTTCAAACATTTGCATAGCTAGGGAAATCAGTTCGTACCTTTTAAAGTTCAGGACATTCGCGTGCATAGTGGCCATTCATCTCGCAATTGTAGTAAGTTATTTTAGATTTATCCCTTGTACGTCTCCCGCGTCTATGCCTGGCCTTTTCTTTTCCTCAGCCTCTTGCTTAGGTTGCTCTTTCCTTTGAGGTGCCCCATTCCTAAACTTACCTCGAGGTTTACGGCCTCGAGGCCGGTTTAGTTGGGCAAATAAAGCGGCTCCAGCTCTAGAAGATGAGCGAAACTCAGCCTCTATCTCAAGGTGATGAGAAAGTTTGGAAAAAGTTGTTACAACTTCATTATGCAACATCAATGACTTTATATTTTCCCAAGATTTTGGTAGAGACCTAAGCAATCCGAGCATCTATTGCTCGTGACTGAGTTTGTTTCCAGCTGCCTCTAGGTCACGTATCATTTGAGACATTTTTTGACATGGTCTGCCAGTATACTTCTGCTGAAGCTCATCCCATATGGCCTTCGTCGTAGTGAATCCCTCGAATTCACGAATGAGGTCATCAACCATAGCATTTAGCAAAGTAAAATAAGTACTACAGTCAGCATTGTCCCATGCCTCATACTCATGGAGAAGTTCTTCAACAGCACATTGTTCAGGTTTTTGCTTAATGATAGTTAGATATTTAAGTGTACCTTGCTCATTTATTGCATTTTCCTATGCCACATAGGAAAATTGCTCCCACTCAACTTTTCACCTTTAGTGGGATCCGCGATCATAATTTTAGAAACCATTCTAAGTGAAAACAATAAAATTGCACCAATTAATATGGATGTCTCATAGTTTTTTTGATACATGATGGCACTTAGATTATCATTTTTACGGTTGTTAATTGTCTAGCTACTTGAAAATACTTGCACGTTAAAAGTTTTGGTATGAAAATTTCGCATGGCCACATTGAACTCTTGCTTGTAATCAATATCAAATTTCTTTCTTGGATCTAGCATCTAAAAAATCTCACAATTTGCAAGTGGTGCACCTTCTTAGATGCACTCCCACTAAAAAAAATGCATTTTTATGAAGCTTTAAAATGCCAAAAAAATGAGTAGAACTCACCAAGCACGACTTAACATATAAAGCCTATCAAGATTTGTTAGCCATGATGCTCATGGTCTAGGATGTTTCAACTTGCATAGCCCATGTATAGGTCCAATACGACTATGTGGTCGGTACATAAGGTTACATAGTGCACATGCCTATAGTCTTAAAATAACCATCATGTGCACTTTGCAACATCATAGGCCAACTATAACCAATCCTTCACAAGTAAGGCGGAAACGATAATGTGGACACAATTGGGAACCCGGTTCCACGATGGCTCTGATACCAATGTCGGAAAAATACGGTCCAACGACCGAAGCAGAAGCAAAATAAAACAACCGGTCACCGGGTATCATACCTGAGTGCTTGCACAACAATTTTGATGAACTTTTGTGAAGAGGATTAATCAACTCCTGTAGGCACGTTCGACAACTATTAAAGTTGTCGAAATCTATTCCACACCGCAAATCCCGAGCTAGGTGGAAACTCATGAACACTTTCACAAAATGTGAAAGGAGAAGTTCTAGCTCGACTCTCATGCATAACTCTATCTCTCAAGGCTGATTCTTTCCTTAGAACTCGAATGGGAGACGAAATTTATTCCCTCTCACAATAAGAGCTCTCACACCTTTCTCGTGTGTGTGTTGTGGGGTGTGTAGAGACCTCCACCCCTCTCCCTTTTATAATGAGAGAAATGACCATCTCATTCATGAGGGTGTAACCAATGGGCACTCTTATGATTCATGGTACATGCCATGCCATTCATGGGAGGGTAATCCCCTCATGAAGAGGTGTAACCTCTCCCCACCTCCCTTCATGTTATAACATAAGTCAAACATGAAGGGAGTGTGGTCCACTTGGGTGTTCTCTCACACTAGAGGTGCACCCTCATGTCTACAATAATTTATAAATAAATGCTCATGACTCTCACTTTCAGTTTGACACTATATCCTACTTTGTATTCTGTCATACCCCAAGAATTTACAATACTGTTATTCCTGAGATGTGACAGTCAAAACATATATACATCTCTTGATATGACAAATTTACAGTGGCGAATTCTTACAAAGTAATAAAAGAAAGCTTAGGCACAACTACAATATCTTCCAAAGTTGATCTTGACGAGCACTCAAAATAAAACCGCAGTTATCCTGAAAAATGTTTACCATAGTTTGATGAGTTTGGCTACTCAGTAAGTGATCATCATAATCCTAAAACTAATCATCGATGAAAGATATAAACAAACTTTCAAAATGGAGGTCAATTAAAAACAATGCGAGCACAAGCATTTATAGATAACAATTTCCCTTTCAGAAATGCATAATTAAACATAATCCAAATGATTGAAATGCATATAACATTTTAACGGCAGTGCAAAATTCAAAAGATTCCACAAAATTACCCTACTAGAGTCTAGAGTAGGTCACCTATATACCCCATCAGCGTTCTGATGGGTCCACTTAATCCCTATTGGCATCCCAGATAGGTCCACTTAATCCCTGCAGGTCTACTTACACCTCACCGGCGTATCGGATGAGTCCACTTAATCCCTACCGGCGTCCCAGATAGGTCCACTTAAACCTCAAGATCTCTCCTTCGGTTATCGGCATAACTCTTTTGCCGACTTTTAGCTGTCTTGAGCCTTTTTCGAATTAATGCTATCTTATCTATGGTTACCTGGACAATTTCTGGCCCCAAAAGCTTTCTTTCACCAACCTCGTCCCAACAGATGGGTGACATACTTTTCCTTCCATACAAGGCTTCATATGGTGCCATCTGAATACTGGCTTGGAAGCTATTATTATAAGCAAACTCAATCAGGGTTAAATGGTCATCCCAACTTAAATGGTCATCCCAGCTTCCTGTAAAGTCAATGACACAGGCCCTCAAGATATCTTCCAACGTTTGGATGGTCCTCTCCGATTGTCCATCAGTTTGAGGATGAAAGGCAGTGAAGGGTGAGTCTCGTCCCCATGGCTGACTGTAGCCTAGCCCAAAATTTAGAAGTAAACCGAGTATCCCTGTTCGATACTATACTGATCGAAACTCTATGCAACCACACTATTTTTTTAATGTACAACTGAGCCACTCGATCTAAAGTGTACGTTGTGCAAATTGGGAGAAAATGGGCAGCTTTGGTCAGCCGGTCTACAATGACCCAAATGCTATCATGTCCTGAATTTATTTTAGGCAAGCCAGAGATAAAATCCATAGAGATATGCTTCCACTTCCACTCTGACATGGGTAAAGGCTGCAACAACCCAGCGAGCCTTTGATGCTCAGCTTTTACTTGCTAGCATGTTAGGCACTTAGACACAAATAACGCTAACTCTTTTTTTATATTATTCCACCAAAAGGTTTTTTTCAGGCCCTGATACATTTTATACTTTCGGGATGTATCGTATAACGAGAGTGATATGCTTCTTCCTCTATAGTTTTCTTCACACTGTCATCCTTTTGGACACAAATCTGACCTTTGAATCTTAGCAAATCCTCACTATATATAGAGAATTCGTTTATCTTTCCTTGCTTCACCTCTTCTACAATTGTTATAAGCTGAGGGTCTTTCTTTTGTGTCGATCGAATCTGTTGGATTAATTGGGGTTCTGCCTTAATGTTGGCAATTATACTTACCCCACCATTAATGGATGGAGCCGGATGCCAATCCACTATTTCCTCTAACAATCTCATTTCTTGGATCATTAGATGAGTTAAGACTCTTGTAAATTTTCTACTTAGAGTGTCGGCCACAACGTTATCTTTTCCTGAATGAAAATGGATTGTACAATCATAATCTTTTAAGAAATCTATCCATCTTATCTGCCGCATATTTAAATCCTTTTGAGAGAAGTGGTATTTCAAGCTATTATGATCTGTGTATATTTCGAATTGCTCACCATATAGATAATGCCTCCATATTTTCAAAGCGAATACTGTTGCAGCCAGTTCCAAGTCAAGAATTGGATATTTTTTCTCATATTCTTTCAACTGTCTAGATGCATATGCTACTACGTTCCCATATTGCATTAATACACAGCCCAAGCCTTTATGTGAAGCATCACTATAAATCACAAATCCCCTACTCCCCTCAGGAATAGTTAAAATAGGTGCGGAAGTTAATCGAATTTTTAGTTCTTGAAAACTCTTCTCACATTCACTTGTCCACTCAAATTTGACATTTTTCATTGTCAATCGAGTCAATGGGGTTGCGATTCGAGAAAATCCTTCTACAAACTATCTGTAATATTCTGCCAATCCTAAAAAGCTTCAAACTTCAGTCACATTTCTTGGTTGTTTCCAATTAACAACGGCTTTAACCTTTGAAGGATTAACTGATAAACCTTCCTTTGATATGACATGTTCTAAAAATGTCACTTGTTCAAGCCAAAATTCACATTTATTAAGTTTGGCGTACAATTTCTTTTCTCTTTATATTTACAATACCATTCTTACATGCTGCTCATGTTCTTTCTGATTCTTAGAATAAATTAAAATATCATCGATGAATACCACAATAAATTTATCCAAAAAGGGTCTAAAGATTCAATTCATCAAATCCATAAATGCAGCCGGTGCATTGATTAATCCAAAAGGCATGACTAAAAATTCATAATAATCATACCTTGTTCTGAAAGCTGTCTTGGGAACATCTTCAATTTTAATCTTAAGTTGATGGTATCCAGATCTAAGATCAATTTTTTAAAACACTTGTGATCCTTGTAATTGATCAAGTAAATCATCAATTCTAGGTAATGGATACTTATTTTTCACTGTCACTTGGTTCAACTATCTGTAATCGATACACAATCTCATAGCTCCATCTTTCTTTTTAACAAACAATATCGGAGCACCACAAGGTGACACACAGGGCCTGATAAAACCTTTATCTAATTAATTCTTCCAATTGTTGTTTCAGTTCCTTAAGTTCTCCAAGTGCCATTCTATAAGGTGCCTTAAAAATTGGGGCTACCCCTGGCAATAATTCAATAGAGAATTCAATTTCCCTATCAAGCGGTAATCCTGGCAATTCTTTCGAAAAAATGTTGGGAAATTTTCGGATAAGCGGAGTGGTATCTAATTTATCTCTTCCTTCCTATTTTCTTTGATATAGGCAAGAAAGCCTTGACACCCTTTTCGAAAGAGGCGATTAGCTCGAATATAGGAGATTAAATATGATGGGGAGTCTTCTTTGATATCATTAAAGTAAAATACTGGTTTATATGGAATACTAAAGGTAACCATTTTCTTATAACAATCAATACTTGCATGGTATGCAGAAAGCCAATCCATGCCTAAGATTACATCAAAATCTTGAATTTCTAGGAGTATTAAATCAACCCACAGTTCATTTTCTTCTATCTTTATTTCATATGATTTGTACACTATATTGGTGTCAATTGAATTTCCCATCGGTGTGGCTACCTCTAGAATGTATTCTAATTGTTCTGGTTCTACCTTTAAGTGGCATGCAAAATGTGGTGACACAAATGAATGAGTAGATCCTGGATCAATCAAAATATGAGCTACTTTTTGGAAGATAATAAGAGTACCTTGGATCACTGATTTTGAGGCCTTAGCGTCTTGCTCGGTGATCACAAATACCCTTTCCTTCATCTGAGGCTTTTGAGCTATCTCTCCCTGCTTTGGAAGCTGTTGCATCTGTAAGCTAGGACATTGTCTAATCTGGTGCCCCAATTTTCCACATTTAAAACAGGCTCCAGTATTCCAATACCAAGGGTTGGATCCATGATTTTTCCCACATTTTTTATATGGTTCTATTGGGCTTTGAAGTGGCAAGGGCCTTGGCTTCTTGTTTGCCCTTTCAAACTGTTGTCGATTAGATGGTGTGGGTCTGACATGGCTTTTCTGATTTTTCGTCTTTTGGTAATCTTCGAAATCTTTTTCAACAATTAGTGCTCGATCCACTATTTCAACATAAGTTCTCAATTTTAAGACTGATATTCTACTTCTGATAGCTGGTCTGGCACCTCTTTCAAATTTCTTCACCTTTATTGTCTCATTGTTAATCATATGTGGTGCAAACCTGACCAATTCAGTGAATTTGGCCTCGTACTGTGCTACTGTCCAGTTTCCTTGGATTAATTCCAGAAATTTTATTTCTTTTTGGTCTCGAATAAAATCTGGGAAATACTTTTCATTAAATGCTTCTATAAATACTTCCCAAATCAAAGGTTTATTTTCTTTGGCTAATACTCCTTTTGCCATTCGCCACCAATGTTGTGCTTCTCCTTCTAACATAAAAATTGCCAAGGCCACCTTCCTATCATCAAGACATTCCATTACCTCGAATATTTTCTCCAATTGCATAATCCATCCCTCGGCTTCCAGTGGGTTTACAACACCCTTAAAAGAAGGTGGGTTTAATTTCTAAAATTGTTCGATATCACTCCCACCATTTCCCGTAACTGTCTGCCTGGGTGGATTGTTGTTTTCCATCTGATGTTGCATTAGAGTAACCATATTTTTCAAGGCTTTGTGAATTCCTTCCATAATAGCTTCAGCTGTTATAGATCTTGACTTCGTTCCGGTCTGTACATACAATAAATATTATTTTAAGTACATTCTTTTTAAATTTCCTAAGAATCTTAAACCTATTGCTCTGATACCATAACTGTCACACTCCAAGAGTTTACAATACTGTTCTTCTTGAGTTGTGACAGTCAAAACATATATACATCTCTTGATAGGACAAATTTACAGTGGCTAATTCTTACAAAGTAACAAAAGAAAGCTTAGGCACAACTACAATATCTTCCAAAGTTGATCCTGACGAGCATTCAAAATGAAACCGCAGTTACTTGAAAAATGTTTACCATAGTTTGATGAGTTTGGCTACTCAGTAAGTGATCATCATAATCCTAAAAATAATCATCGATGAATGATATAAACAAACTTTCAAAATGGAGGTCAATTAAAAACAATGCTAGCACAAGCATTTATAGATAACAATTTCGCTTTCAGAAATGCACAATTAAACATAATCCAAATGATTGAAATTCATATAACATTTTAACGGCAATGGATAATTCAAAAGATTCCAAAAAATTACCCTACTGGCGTCCCAAGTAGGTCACCTATATATGCCATCAGCATCCTGATGGGTCCACTTAATCCCTATCGACGTCCCAGATAGGTCCACTTAATCCCTGCAGGTCCACTTGTACCTCACCGGCGTCCTGGATAGGTCCACTTAAACTTCAATGGTGAACCGGATGAGTCCACTTGCATACTTAAAGTATTTTTAAATCTCTTTAAACATTCGAAAGCAGCAATATCATGTACTCAACATATCACTAAAATCATTAATATGAATTTCACTGAAACCATTAATAACAGTCACTTTCAATAACACTTCAAAAATAACCAATCAAATATTTTGAGCTCAAATTTAAAAAGGTAGCAGTTCGTAAAGACATTCTAACATAATTGCCAGTTTAATATGTATAGAAAAACTCTTATAGAATTTCAAGAATACGGAATTATCACAATTTATGAGATGTCAATTTGTAATTAAATATTTCACAACAATGCTATAATCAATTGCAAAAATAACAATGTTTAAATAATAAGGCAGTCATTGCACATGAAATTTACAGTGTCTAAATATTAAAAAACAGTAGAAAGAAATCTCACAATTTTACTAATAGCAGAAATATCACACTTATTTCAAATAATTTTATTTCTAAAATTTTCTAACAATAAACAAGAAAAATAAATAAATAAATTTATTTCTAAGAATTTACAGCATTTAAAATTTCTAATATTATAATTTTATTAAAAAGATTATTTTTCAAAATAATGAGGTCACTTGCGTATAAAATTTATCGCACCTAAAATTCATGATAATAAGCAGAAATAATTATTTCATTTCATTTTTAAAAAGAACGGATTATTTTTCAAGATAATGAAGTCACTTATCGAAAATATTTGAGAGGGAGCTTCCGATAAAAATTCGGCTAGAGAGAGAGATCTCAAAAATTTCTAGGGTGGGAGTCCTCGCCTCTCGTATTTAAATTCTTAGGATACTATATTATATTCTTTTATTAAGTTACACCTCACACATGAGGTGTAACCGTTAAATTACACTTTAAACGCTTAAAGCCCACGTCCTTTAGTGGACGTGGCAAGAGCAAGGCAACAAAAGCTTTAAACCAAAAGCTTTTGAAAATCATGATGTCCCTAAGGACCATCATGCTCATACAAAGCATCACTTATTAAAAGTTTCCTTTTTTTTTTTTTTTTTTTTGGAATTTTAGAATTATTACATTCTTCCCCCCTTAAAGAAATTTAGTCCTCCAAATTTGTGTACTTGATTACTGAAAAAGATAATGATATTTTTCTCTGATAACGTCTTCTCGTTCCCTAAGCGACTCTTCTCTTGAATGGTACTGTCATAATATACAGACCAAAGGAATCTCTTTGTTGCGCAATACTTTCACTCTTCTATCCAGTATCAAAATTGGTTGCTCAATGAAGGATAGGTCCTTCTTGATCGGTAAATGTTCATATTTCAAGATATGGGATGGGTCAGGCCGATATTTTCGCAGTGATGATACATGAACGACATTGTGGAGGTTTGCCAATTCGGGTGGTAAGACAAGTCTATAAGCGACACCTTCGATTCTTTCGAGGATTTCAAATGGTCCGATGTAACATGGGCTGAGTTTTCCTTTCTTACCAAATCTCATAATGCTTTTTATTGGTGAGATCTTTAGGAAAACTCGATCACCTTCTTCAAATTCAAGATCTCTCCTTCGGTTATCGGCATAACTCTTTTGCCGACTTTTAGCTGTCTTGAGCCTTTTTCGAATTAATGCTATCTTATCTATGGTTACCTGGACAATTTCTGGCCCCAAAAGCTTTCTTTCACCAACCTCGTCCCAACAGATGGGTGACATACTTTTCCTTCCATACAAGGCTTCATATGGTGCCATCTGAATACTGGCTTGGAAGCTATTATTATAAGCAAACTCAATCAGGGGTAAATGGTCATCCCAACTTAAATGGTCATCCCAGCTTCCTGTAAAGTCAATGACACAGGCCCTCAAGATATCTTCCAAAGTTTGGATGGTCCTCTCCGATTGTCCATCAGTTTGAGGATGAAAGGCAGTGAAGGGTGAGTCTCGTCCCCATGGCTGACTGTAGCCTAGCCCAAAATTTAGAAGTAAACCGAGTATCCCTGTTCGATACTATACTGATCGAAACTCTATGCAACCACACTATTTTTTTAATGTACAACTGAGCCACTCGATCTAAAGTGTACGTTGTGCAAATTGGGAGAAAATGGGCAGCTTTGGTCAGCCGGTCTACAATGACCCAAATGCTATCATGTCCTGAATTTATTTTAGGCAAGCCAGAGATAAAATCCATAGAGATATGCTTCCACTTCCACTCTGACATGGGTAAAGGCTGCAACAACCCAGCGAGCCTTTGATGCTCAGCTTTTACTTGCTAGCATGTTAGGCACTTAGACACAAATAACGCTAACTCTTTTTTTATATTATTCCACCAAAAGGTTTTTTTCAGGCCCTGATACATTTTATACTTTCGGGATGTATCGTATAACGAGAGTGATATGCTTCTTCCTCTATAGTTTTCTTCACACTGTCATCCTTTTGGACACAAATCTGACCTTTGAATCTTAGCAAATCCTCACTATATATAGAGAATTCGTTTATCTTTCCTTGCTTCACCTCTTCTACAATTGTTATAAGCTGAGGGTCTTTCTTTTGTGTCGATCGAATCTGTTGGATTAATTGGGGTTCTGCCTTAATGTTGGCAATTATACTTACCCCACCATTAATGGATGGAGCCGGATGCCAATCCACTATTTCCTCTAACAATCTCATTTCTTGGATCATTAGATGAGTTAAGACTCTTGTAAATTTTCTACTTAGAGTGTCGGCCACAACGTTATCTTTTCCTGAATGAAAATGGATTGTACAATCATAATCTTTTAAGAAATCTATCCATCTTATCTGCCGCATATTTAAATCCTTTTGAGAGAAGTGGTATTTCAAGCTATTATGATCTGTGTATATTTCGAATTGCTCACCATATAGATAATGCCTCCATATTTTCAAAGCGAATACTGTTGCAGCCAGTTCCAAGTCAAGAATTGGATATTTTTTCTCATATTCTTTCAACTGTCTAGATGCATATGCTACTACGTTCCCATATTGCATTAATACACAGCCCAAGCCTTTATGTGAAGCATCACTATAAATCACAAATCCCCCACTCCCCTCAGGAATAGTTAAAATAGGTGCGGAAGTTAATCGAATTTTTAGTTCTTGAAAACTCTTCTCACATTCACTTGTCCACTCAAATTTGACATTTTTCATTGTCAATCGAGTCAATGGGGTTGCGATTCGAGAAAATCCTTCTACAAACTATCTGTAATATTCTGCCAATCCTAAAAAGCTTCGAACTTCAGTCACATTTCTTGGTTGTTTCCAATTAACAACGGCTTTAACCTTTGAAGGATTAACTGATAAACCTTCCTTTGATATGACATGTTCTAAAAATGTCACTTGTTCAAGCCAAAATTCACATTTATTAAGTTTGGCGTACAATTTCTTTTCTCTTTATATTTACAATACCATTCTTACATGCTGCTCATGTTCTTTCTGATTCTTAGAATAAATTAAATTATCATCGATGAATACCACAATAAATTTATCCAAAAAGGGTCTAAAGATTCAATTCATCAAATCCATAAATGCAGCCGGTGCATTGATTAATCCAAAAGGCATGACTAAAAATTCATAATAATCATACCTTGTTCTGAAAGCTGTCTTGGGAACATCTTCAATTTTAATCTTAAGTTGATGGTATCCAGATCTAAGATCAATTTTTTAAAACACTTGTGATCCTTGTAATTGATCAAGTAAATCATCAATTCTAGGTAATGGATACTTATTTTTCACTGTCACTTGGTTCAACTATCTGTAATCGATACACAATCTCATAGCTCCATCTTTCTTTTTAACAAACAATATCGGAGCACCACAAGGTGACACACAGGGCCTGATAAAACCTTTATCTAATTAATTCTTCCAATTGTTGTTTCAGTTCCTTAAGTTCTTCAAGTGCCATTCTATAAGGTGCCTTAAAAATTGGGGCTACCCCTGGCAATAATTCAATAGAGAATTCAATTTCCCTATCAAGCGGTAATCCTGGCAATTCTTTCGAAAAAATGTTGGGAAATTTTCGGATAAGCGGAGTGGTATCTAATTTATCTCTTCCTTCCTATTTTCTTTGATATAGGCAAGAAAGCCTTGACACCCTTTTCGAAAGAGGCGATTAGCTCGAATATAGGAGATTAAATATGATGGGGAGTCTTCTTTGATATCATTAAAGTAAAATACTGGTTTATATGGAATACTAAAGGTAACCATTTTCTTATAACAATCAATACTTGCATGGTATGCAGAAAGCCAATCCATGCCTAAGATTACATCAAAATCTTGAATTTCTAGGAGTATTAAATCAACCCACAGTTCATTTTCTTCTATCTTTATTTCATATGATTTGTACACTATATTGGTGTCAATTGAATTTCCCATCGGTGTGGCTACCTCTAGAATGTATTCTAATTGTTCTGGTTCTACCTTTAAGTGGCATGCAAAATGTGGTGACACAAATGAATGAGTAGATCCTGGATCAATCAAAATATGAGCTACTTTTTGGAAGATAATAAGAGTACCTTGGATCACTGATTTTGAGGCCTTAGCGTCTTGCTCGGTGATCACAAATACCCTTTCCTTCATCTGAGGCTTTTGAGCTATCTCTCCCTGCTTTGGAAGCTGTTGCATCTGTAAGCTAGGACATTGTCTAATCTGGTGCCCCAATTTTCCACATTTAAAACAGGCTCCGGTATTCCAATACCAAGGGTTGGATCCATGATTTTTCCCACATTTTTTATATGGTTCTATTGGGCTTTGAAGTGGCAAGGGCCTTGGCTTCTTGTTTGCCCTTTCAAACTGTTGTCGATTAGATGGTGTGGGTCTGACATGGCTTTTCTGATTTTTCGTCTTTTGGTAATCTTCGAAATCTTTTTCAACAATTAGTGCTCGATCCACTATTTCAACATAAGTTCTCAATTTTAAGACTGATATTCTGCTTCTGATAGCTGGTCTGGCACCTCTTTCAAATTTCTTCACCTTTATTGTCTCATTGTTAATCATATGTGGTGCAAACCTGACCAATTCAGTGAATTTGGCCTCGTACTGTGCTACTGTCCAGTTTCCTTGGATTAATTCCAGAAATTTTATTTCTTTTTGGTCTCGAATAAAATCTGGGAAATACTTTTCATTAAATGCTTCTATAAATACTTCCCAAATCAAAGGTTTATTTTCTTTGGCTAATACTCCTTTTGCCATTCGCCACCAATGTTGTGCTTCTCCTTCTAACATAAAAATTGCCAAGGCCACCTTCCTATCATCAAGACATTCCATTACCTCGAATATTTTCTCCAATTGCATAATCCATCCCTCGGCTTCCAGTGGGTTTACAACACCCTTAAAAGAAGGTGGGTTTAATTTCTAAAATTGTTCGATATCACTCCCACCATTTCCCGTAACTGTCTGCCTGGGTGGATTGTTGTTTTCCATCTGATGTTGCATTAGAGTAACCATATTTTTCAAGGCTTTGTGAATTCCTTCCATAATAGCTTCAGCTGTTATAGATCTTGACTTCGTTCCGGTCTGTACATACAATAAATATTATTTTAAGTACATTCTTTTTAAATTTCCTAAGAATCTTAAACCTATTGCTCTGATACCATAATTGTCACACTCCAAGAGTTTACAATACTGTTCTTCTTGAGTTGTGACAGTCAAAACATATATACATCTCTTGATAGGACAAATTTACAGTGGCTAATTCTTACAAAGTAACAAAAGAAAGCTTAGGCACAACTACAATATCTTCCAAAGTTGATCCTGACGAGCATTCAAAATGAAACCGCAGTTACTTGAAAAATGTTTACCATAGTTTGATGAGTTTGGCTACTCAGTAAGTGATCATCATAATCCTAAAAATAATCATCGATGAATGATATAAACAAACTTTCAAAATGGAGGTCAATTAAAAACAATGCTAGCACAAGCATTTATAGATAACAATTTCGCTTTCAGAAATGCACAATTAAACATAATCCAAATGATTGAAATTCATATAACATTTTAACGGCAATGGATAATTCAAAAGATTCCTAAAAATTACCCTACTGGCGTCCCAAGTAGGTCACCTATATATGCCATCAGCATCCTGATGGGTCCACTTAATCCCTATCGACGTCCCAGATAGGTCCACTTAATCCCTGCAGGTCCACTTGTACCTCACCGGCGTCCTGGATAGGTCCACTTAAACTTCAATGGTGAACCGGATGAGTCCACTTGCATACTTAAAGTATTTTTAAATCTCTTTAAACATTCGAAAGCAGCAATATCATGTACTCAACATATCACTAAAATCATTAATATGAATTTCACTGAAACCATTAATAACAGTCACTTTCAATAACACTTCAAAAATAACCAATCAAATATTTTGAGCTCAAATTTAAAAAGGTAGCAGTTCGTAAAGACATTCTAACATAATTGCCAGTTTAATATGTATAGAAAAACTCTTATAGAATTTCAAGAATACGGAATTATCACAATTTATGAGATGTCAATTTGTAATTAAATATTTCACAACAATGCTATAATCAATTGCAAAAATAACAATGTTTAAATAATAAGGCAGTCATTGCACATGAAATTTACAGTGTCTAAATATTAAAAAACAGTAGAAAGAAATCTCACAATTTTACTAATAGCAGAAATATCACACTTATTTCAAATAATTTTATTTCTAAAATTTTCTAACAATAAACAAGAAAAATAAATAAATAAATTTATTTCTAAGAATTTACAGCATTTAAAATTTCTAATATTATAATTTTATTAAAAAGATTATTTTTCAAAATAATGAGGTCACTTGCGTATAAAATTTATCGCACCTAAAATTCATGATAATAAGCAGAAATAATTATTTCATTTCATTTTTAAAAAGAACGGATTATTTTTCAAGATAATGAAGTCACTTACCGAAAATATTTGAGAGGGAGCTTCCGATAAAAATTCGGCTAGAGAGAGAGATCTCAAAAATTTCTAGGGTGGGAGTCCTCGCCTCTCGTATTTAAATTCTTAGGATACTATATTATATTCTTTTATTAAGTTACACCTCACACATGAGGTGTAACCGTTAAATTACACTTTAAACGCTTAAAGCCCACGTCCTTTAGTGGACGTGGCAAGAGCAAGGCAACAAAAGCTTTAAACCAAAAGCTTTTGAAAATCATGATGTCCCTAAGGACCATCATGCTCATACAAAGCATCACTTATTAAAAGTTTCCTTTTTTTTTTTTTTTTTTTTGGAATTTTAGAATTATTACATTCTTCCCCCCTTAAAGAAATTTAGTCCTCCAAATTTGTGTACTTGATTACTGAAAAAGATAATGATATTTTTCTCTGATAACGTCTTCTCGTTCCCTAAGCGACTCTTCTCTTGAATGGTACTGTCATAATATACAGACCAAAGGAATCTCTTTGTTGCGCAATACTTTCACTCTTCTATCCAGTATCAAAATTGGTTGCTCAATGAAGGATAGGTCCTTCTTGATCGGTAAATGTTCATATTTCAAGATATGGGATGGGTCAGGCCGATATTTTCGCAGTGATGATACATGAACGACATTGTGGAGGTTTGCCAATTCGGGTGGTAAGACAAGTCTATAAGCGACACCTTCGATTCTTTCGAGGATTTCAAATGGTCCGATGTAACATGGGCTGAGTTTTCCTTTCTTACCAAATCTCATAATGCTTTTTATTGGTGAGATCTTTAGGAAAACTCGATCACCTTCTTCAAATTCAAGATCTCTCCTTCGGTTATCGGCATAACTCTTTTGCCGACTTTTAGCTGTCTTGAGCCTTTTTCGAATTAATGCTATCTTATCTATGGTTACCTGGACAATTTCTGGCCCCAAAAGCTTTCTTTCACCAACCTCGTCCCAACAGATGGGTGACATACTTTTCCTTCCATACAAGGCTTCATATGGTGCCATCTGAATACTGGCTTGGAAGCTATTATTATAAGCAAACTCAATCAGGGGTAAATGGTCATCCCAACTTAAATGGTCATCCCAGCTTCCTGTAAAGTCAATGACACAGGCCCTCAAGATATCTTCCAAAGTTTGGATGGTCCTCTCCGATTGTCCATCAGTTTGAGGATGAAAGGCAGTGAAGGGTGAGTCTCGTCCCCATGGCTGACTGTAGCCTAGCCCAAAATTTAGAAGTAAACCGAGTATCCCTGTTCGATACTATACTGATCGAAACTCTATGCAACCACACTATTTTTTTAATGTACAACTGAGCCACTCGATCTAAAGTGTACGTTGTGCAAATTGGGAGAAAATGGGCAGCTTTGGTCAGCCGGTCTACAATGACCCAAATGCTATCATGTCCTGAATTTATTTTAGGCAAGCCAGAGATAAAATCCATAGAGATATGCTTCCACTTCCACTCTGACATGGGTAAAGGCTGCAACAACCCAGCGAGCCTTTGATGCTCAGCTTTTACTTGCTAGCATGTTAGGCACTTAGACACAAATAACGCTAACTCTTTTTTTATATTATTCCACCAAAAGGTTTTTTTCAGGCCCTGATACATTTTATACTTTCGGGATGTATCGTATAACGAGAGTGATATGCTTCTTCCTCTATAGTTTTCTTCACACTGTCATCCTTTTGGACACAAATCTGACCTTTGAATCTTAGCAAATCCTCACTATATATAGAGAATTCGTTTATCTTTCCTTGCTTCACCTCTTCTACAATTGTTATAAGCTGAGGGTCTTTCTTTTGTGTCGATCGAATCTGTTGGATTAATTGGGGTTCTGCCTTAATGTTGGCAATTATACTTACCCCACCATTAATGGATGGAGCCGGATGCCAATCCACTATTTCCTCTAACAATCTCATTTCTTGGATCATTAGATGAGTTAAGACTCTTGTAAATTTTCTACTTAGAGTGTCGGCCACAACGTTATCTTTTCCTGAATGAAAATGGATTGTACAATCATAATCTTTTAAGAAATCTATCCATCTTATCTGCCGCATATTTAAATCCTTTTGAGAGAAGTGGTATTTCAAGCTATTATGATCTGTGTATATTTCGAATTGCTCACCATATAGATAATGCCTCCATATTTTCAAAGCGAATACTGTTGCAGCCAGTTCCAAGTCAAGAATTGGATATTTTTTCTCATATTCTTTCAACTGTCTAGATGCATATGCTACTACGTTCCCATATTGCATTAATACACAGCCCAAGCCTTTATGTGAAGCATCACTATAAATCACAAATCCCCCACTCCCCTCAGGAATAGTTAAAATAGGTGCGGAAGTTAATCGAATTTTTAGTTCTTGAAAACTCTTCTCACATTCACTTGTCCACTCAAATTTGACATTTTTCATTGTCAATCGAGTCAATGGGGTTGCGATTCGAGAAAATCCTTCTACAAACTATCTGTAATATTCTGCCAATCCTAAAAAGCTTCGAACTTCAGTCACATTTCTTGGTTGTTTCCAATTAACAACGGCTTTAACCTTTGAAGGATTAACTGATAAACCTTCCTTTGATATGACATGTTCTAAAAATGTCACTTGTTCAAGCCAAAATTCACATTTAATAAGTTTGGCGTACAATTTCTTTTCTCTTTATATTTACAATACCATTCTTACATGCTGCTCATGTTCTTTCTGATTCTTAGAATAAATTAAAATATCATCGATGAATACCACAATAAATTTATCCAAAAAGGGTCTAAAGATTCAATTCATCAAATCCATAAATGCAGCCGGTGCATTGATTAATCCAAAAGGCATGACTAAAAATTCATAATAATCATACCTTGTTCTGAAAGCTGTCTTGGGAACATCTTCAATTTTAATCTTAAGTTGATGGTATCCAGATCTAAGATCAATTTTTTAAAACACTTGTGATCCTTGTAATTGATCAAGTAAATCATCAATTCTAGGTAATGGATACTTATTTTTCACTGTCACTTGGTTCAACTATCTGTAATCGATACACAATCTCATAGCTCCATCTTTCTTTTTAACAAACAATATCGGAGCACCACAAGGTGACACACAGGGCCTGATAAAACCTTTATCTAATTAATTCTTCCAATTGTTGTTTCAGTTCCTTAAGTTCTCCAAGTGCCATTCTATAAGGTGCCTTAAAAATTGGGGCTACCCCTGGCAATAATTCAATAGAGAATTCAATTTCCCTATCAAGCGGTAATCCTGGCAATTCTTTCGAAAAAATGTTGGGAAATTTTCGGATAAGCGGAGTGGTATCTAATTTATCTCTTCCTTCCTATTTTCTTTGATATAGGCAAGAAAGCCTTGACACCCTTTTCGAAAGAGGCGATTAGCTCGAATATAGGAGATTAAATATGATGGGGAGTCTTCTTTGATATCATTAAAGTAAAATACTGGTTTATATGGAATACTAAAGGTAACCATTTTCTTATAACAATCAATACTTGCATGGTATGCAGAAAGCCAATCCATGCCTAAGATTACATCAAAATCTTGAATTTCTAGGAGTATTAAATCAACCCACAGTTCATTTTCTTCTATCTTTATTTCATATGATTTGTACACTATATTGGTGTCAATTGAATTTCCCATCGGTGTGGCTACCTCTAGAATGTATTCTAATTGTTCTGGTTCTACCTTTAAGTGGCATGCAAAATGTGGTGACACAAATGAATGAGTAGATCCTGGATCAATCAAAATATGAGCTACTTTTTGGAAGATAATAAGAGTACCTTGGATCACTGATTTTGAGGCCTTAGCGTCTTGCTCGGTGATCACAAATACCCTTTCCTTCATCTGAGGCTTTTGAGCTATCTCTCCCTGCTTTGGAAGCTGTTGCATCTGTAAGCTAGGACATTGTCTAATCTGGTGCCCCAATTTTCCACATTTAAAACAGGCTCCGGTATTCCAATACCAAGGGTTGGATCCATGATTTTTCCCACATTTTTTATATGGTTCTATTGGGCTTTGAAGTGGCAAGGGCCTTGGCTTCTTGTTTGCCCTTTCAAACTGTTGTCGATTAGATGGTGTGGGTCTGACATGGCTTTTCTGATTTTTCGTCTTTTGGTAATCTTCGAAATCTTTTTCAACAATTAGTGCTCGATCCACTATTTCAACATAAGTTCTCAATTTTAAGATTGATATTCTGCTTCTGATAGCTGGTCTGGCACCTCTTTCAAATTTCTTCACCTTTATTGTCTCATTGTTAATCATATGTGGTGCAAACCTGACCAATTCAGTGAATTTGGCCTCGTACTGTGCTACTGTCCAGTTTCCTTGGATTAATTCCAGAAATTTTATTTCTTTTTGGTCTCGAATAAAATCTGGGAAATACTTTTCATTAAATGCTTCTATAAATACTTCCCAAATCAAAGGTTTATTTTCTTTGGCTAATACTCCTTTTGCCATTCGCCACCAATGTTGTGCTTCTCCTTCTAACATAAAAATTGCCAAGGCCACCTTCCTATCATCAAGACATTCCATTACCTCGAATATTTTCTCCAATTGCATAATCCATCCCTCGGCTTCCAGTGGGTTTACAACACCCTTAAAAGAAGGTGGGTTTAATTTCTAAAATTGTTCGATATCACTCCCACCATTTCCCGTAACTGTCTGCCTGGGTGGATTGTTGTTTTCCATCTGATGTTGCATTAGAGTAACCATATTTTTCAAGGCTTTGTGAATTCCTTCCATAATAGCTTCAGCTGTTATAGATCTTGACTTCGTTCCGGTCTGTACATACAATAAATATTATTTTAAGTACATTCTTTTTAAATTTCCTAAGAATCTTAAACCTATTGCTCTGATACCATAATTGTCACACTCCAAGAGTTTACAATACTGTTCTTCTTGAGTTGTGACAGTCAAAACATATATACATCTCTTGATAGGACAAATTTACAGTGGCTAATTCTTACAAAGTAACAAAAGAAAGCTTAGGCACAACTACAATATCTTCCAAAGTTGATCCTGACGAGCATTCAAAATGAAACCGCAGTTACTTGAAAAATGTTTACCATAGTTTGATGAGTTTGGCTACTCAGTAAGTGATCATCATAATCCTAAAAATAATCATCGATGAATGATATAAACAAACTTTCAAAATGGAGGTCAATTAAAAACAATGCTAGCACAAGCATTTATAGATAACAATTTCGCTTTCAGAAATGCACAATTAAACATAATCCAAATGATTGAAATTCATATAACATTTTAACGGCAATGGATAATTCAAAAGATTCCAAAAAATTACCCTACTGGCGTCCCAAGTATGTCACCTATATATGCCATCAGCATCCTGATGGGTCCACTTAATCCCTATCGACGTCCCAGATAGGTCCACTTAATCCCTGCAGGTCCACTTGTACCTCACCGGCGTCCTGGATAGGTCCACTTAAACTTCAATGGTGAACCGGATGAGTCCACTTGCATACTTAAAGTATTTTTAAATCTCTTTAAACATTCGAAAGCAGCAATATCATGTACTCAACATATCACTAAAATCATTAATATGAATTTCACTGAAACCATTAATAACAGTCACTTTCAATAACATTTCAAAAATAACCAATCAAATATTTTGAGCTCAAATTTAAAAAGGTAGCAGTTCGTAAAGACATTCTAACATAATTGCCAGTTTAATATGTATAGAAAAACTCTTATAGAATTTCAAGAATACGGAATTATCACAATTTATGAGATGTATATTTGCAATTAAACATTTCACAACAATGCTATAATCAATTGTAAAAATATCAATTTTTAAATAATAAGGCAGTCATTGCACATGAAAATTACAAAGTCTAAATATTAAAAAACAGTAGAAAGAAATCTTACAATTTTACTAACAGCAGAAATATCACATTTATTTCTAATAATTTTATTTCTAAAATTTTCTAACAATAGACAAGAAAAATAAATAAATAAATTTATTTCTAAGAATTTACATGATTTAAAATTTCTAATATTATAATTTTATTAAAAAGATTATTTTTCAAAATAATGAGGTGACTTGCGCATAAAATTTATCGCGCCTAAAATTCATGATAATAAGCAGAAATAATTATTTCATTTCATTTTTTAAAAGAACAAATTATTTTTCAAGATAATGAAGTCACTTACCTAAAATATTTGAGAGGGAGCTTCCGAAAAAAATTCGGCTAAAGAAAAAGATCTCAAAATTTTCTAGGGTGGAAGTCATCGCCTCTCGTATTTAAATTCTTAGGATACTATATTATATTCTTTTATTAAGTTACATCATACACATGAGGTGTAACCATTAAAGTACACTTTAAACGCTTAAAGCCCACGTCCTTTAGTGGATGTGGCATGAGAAGGGCACCAAAAACTTTTGAAAATAGTGATGGTCCCTAAGGACCATCATGCTCATACGAACCATCGCTTATTAAAAGTTTCCCTCTTTTTCTTTTTTTTTTGGAATTTTAGAATTATTACATATTCTATCATTGAGAAGCCTATTTTGATAGGAGAGAATCACGAGGGTGATGAGTGAATTAAGTCTCTTCCATATTTTAGAGTGTTATTTCAAAAATTTAACTATCATTACCACTCTTTAATAAAACTCACAATTCTCAGTACAGATCTAAATAATTATTTCTGTCCATCATTTCTCACAACCTGATGGTTATGTTTCTTTGATGCTTGAGAGCATCATTTACGCTTTCTCAGGCCCATGTTCCCCTTTGTTGCTTTACAATTCCCATGGTGTTTTTTCTAGCTACAAGCAATCAATTCCACGTGCAAACTGTTTGGATGCATTTCGGAAAATGCATCAACCAGAAGCAAGTACAACCTACTTGCCAACTGTTTGGATGCATTTCGAAAAATGCATAAACCAGGAGCAAGTACAGCCCAAACATAAGCTCAAGGGGTGATGCTGCAACATAATGTTTTACCCTCCATTTCCACCATTAACATATATATAAAAAAAGAAGAAATAAGATAACGGAAAAAGTTTATATGAGGGTGAGGCCCTAAACAATCAAATTAAAGTGTATCTCAAAATTTCAAACCCTCAATTCCATCATCTTGACCTCTAGATATACGGACATGAGAAAAAATAGATTTCAAGTTTTGGAAATAATACATCTTGTAATATATTATCTAGACTTTTAATTTTCAAGTGTTTATAGACCTGCTTCATCTACACTGACTTTTAATATTTAAATTTTATGCTTTAAGGTGAAAATAAATTTTAAGGCCATCATAAAGATTTTTTATACTGAAACAATATATTCTCGTACTATTTGAAGGTACGCCTTTGATTGTTTAGGGCCTCAGCCTTGTACAAACTATACAACAAAAATAAAAAACCTAAGATATTTTAGCTTAAATATGACATAAAACCTAAGGAAATAGACAAGATTGACTCCATACACTCTCAGAATGCCATAAAGCCTTGCGATGGATATGAAAAGCACATGTAGTCTACAAGCCATGTTGGATTGCCTGATATGTGAAGCACCCAATAAAGACCCCCTAAAAGTTCTCTGATATGATAAAACTCATAGGAACCACAAAAATATGCCTAGTGGAATGAAGAATAAGAAAAAAACTATATCAAATTACTTTAGATGAAGTGAGACTTTGAGGGTCATCAAAGTGTATCAAAAGAGGCCTCTTCATCGGTGACCTATTGGCAGCCTGAAAGTCCACAAAACTGGTTAAATGATCAAAGATCGGGGCAACAGTCTCAAAATGAGGTGAAATTATTTTATTTTTTTTTATTTGAGTAATTTAGTGAGGAAGCTGCACTCCTATCCATTTTTTTAGATATATTAAGGAGTTAGTTTTTTTTTAAAGTGTCAGTGGGTTCTCTAAGAAAGATTAGAAACCACAACATGATAACTAGGTATAGGGGTGCTACCACCACGACCCATCCCCATTCCCGAGGTGAAAATTGATGGAAGTTTAATGCCGCGCACCATGAGCCAAAAGTCAAACTTCCGGCATATATGGATGTCATCTTACCTACTTTTCAAATGTTTGAAATTAGACTCCTTGGTTAATGAACCTAAAAGTGTCATTAATGCATGAAATGATGCCTCTTATTCTTTAGATCTTCCTATTAAATTTTAAAAATGTATTTTAGATTTTTTCCAATTTTTTTTATTTTTTTAGGATTTAGGGGCTGTTTGTAATAGTTCCTAGGATCCTCATGGAATTAATTATTTTATTAGGGATAAAAATGTCATTACAAACTTTTCTTTTAATTAGGACTTTTATTTCATTCAGAACATGATTTCTTGTTCTAAGAAAGGTCTTTCGTTATAAATAGGTATTGTATTAGAGTTTTTCTTTTCGGAGTTGATTGATGTATTTTCATACATTGTTCTTAGTAATTTCAGTAAATTTTCAAAGCCATTGAAGATAGCCTTATTAGTTTCTCTTGTAATTCTCAACCAAATGATCAAAGTCTTTTTAAGATCTTATATGTGTATTCTAATTTGCATCATCTGGTATTGAAGTAAACTTGTCTCCCACAGTGCCTAAAGATACGACACAAAGTTACACAATGGTTGCTAGATCAGGTCGAAGTGATTGTGGTTGAGGTGGTGGTGGATTTGCTATATGAAAGATTTCAATGATCAAAAGAGGAAAACTGAGCAATTGACATATGAGATGTGTAATGTTCGGATAGGAGATTCAATGATCCAATGCACAAGGTGCTTGCTTTGGTAGACGTTTTGTTGTTCAAAACAATCGTGGATCTATGTCCAATAAGAATTTCAAGCTCAAACCTATTTGAATGTAGCAGACAATAGCGGGCTTGAGAAATGATGTGTACTCGAATCGAGCTAGTAAGCCCCGATATGTTCATATTGGTGACGTTGATGGGTCAGGTTCAATGGATTTCAATCAACTTTCTAATCAAAAGAGAGACAATTCTGCTATATTTCAATATCGTGGTATGTTTTCATAGTTTTTGTTTGAATCATCATTATCTTGTTCATGGGTGTTCTTGTCTTTGATGGGAATCATGTGGATGGTCTAGTCCTGGGTGAAAATCAAGTGCTTGTGGGGGTTCCGATCTTATTTGCTTGTCTTGTGACACCAAAATCCCAAACTCACCAAAAAGCCTAGACAAGGTTCAGGTAAGGGTTCACCTAAAGGAATTGGCTCTCAAAACTCATCTCTGTCTTAGGTAGCCCCAGGCACCCTGGGGTCCCCAAAGCCTTCCGAACAATTTTTGTTGGATGTGTATGGCCTTTCAAGGCCTCGATACCATTATACTCATACTCATTTGTGGCTTCAGTATGATCATGGGGAACCCAATTTTGGGTGATTCACCTGAACTACGTGGTCTGGGGCCTAGATGTGTAAAAACTGAGTCATAAAAGACTTAGGCTCAAGTAGGAACCAATGAGGGTTTGGGATCAGTCCTTGGTCAAGGTCAGGGATAACCCCATGATTTGGCTAGAGGGTAGAGTGAAACCTCTATGTGGGGAGGCTAGTCTATGAGGACTAGGCTAAGGCCTCGACATCTTCCTCCCTAAGGCAAATGAATATGACAACTGGATTTTGGGGAAGCTTTGTTCTTGGGAGGGATGTGCCAGGAGCTTGAGAGATTTAAACCCCGCACCCATGTGAGGTGCCTTACTTGTCTTAGGGATTCCATTTAATATTTTAAAACTTTACTTGTTGGTCGGTTTTGATGGACCAATCATAAACTCCTGTATAAAATTATAAGTTTTGCTGGGTCAATTTTTAAAAAGTGTATGTGGGTTTTGAGTTAAACCGAGTGAAGTTCAGTGTGAGTTTCTGAGCCCAAGGCTCCTAATTTTTTCTTCAAGATTTTTATAGACCTCCAAAACTCTTAAAAATGTAAAATAAGTACAAAATTTTAAGTAATTTTTGTGGAGCCAAAAAATAGCCTAGAGGAAATTGTTGACAAAAATATCAAGGACAAAATGACACGTGGCCTCAATGGCAAATGGTCTACGTGTGTGAGTGCCCATGTGGGCCCACATGATGCTGACATCATCATACATCATAGTTGGGCGGCCCACTATTTTGGCTCTTATTTGTTTTGGTCACTTATCATAGATAAGTGTGTTTCATTTTAAAGAGAAAGGAGGGACCATTTCACACCTGTGAATAGATAAGTGTGTTTTGGTCACTTATCATAGATAAGTGTGTTTCATTTTTCTAGAAGTGGCATTCTCTGAAATTAAGTGAATGACCAAGGATTATTTTAAATTTGGTCTGATGTGGTGGTTGATCCACAAAAAAGAATAACACGTGGCATCATCACATGTGTGAGGCCATGTGAATTCACTATTTTGGGAGACACAAGGAATCTTTACACACAAGACATGAATTATTGATCTATAGGGTAAACCTCTTTTATGAGTCTTATCTCTTTCCTAAATTAAGCACATATCATATAGATAACTAGGTTATTTATTTAATTTGAATTAATCTAGACATTATTAAGCCTGAACACATTGAAGAGAAATTGATGGCTTGGATTGGCTAGGGGATATAGGTGTTCGAATCCTATCCTTTAATCTATGATGGCTATATAAGGATGGATGGTTGAATTGAAGCCTATCTCTCGTAGATATCCAACATCAAGGGCTAAGAATTCAATCTTTTTACTCACTCACCGAACCCTAATCATCACTAACCCCCTTGTATCTCACTTTTTTTTTTTACGTAGAGTAATGATCATATAGGACCCTCCCCCACCTATGGGGATAGGATCTCAAAGGATCACCATTAAATTTGACACGAATCTTTAGAAAAGTTATCACATGGGTGTGGAACTTGATTTTTTTAGATATCCGTGCCAAATTTAATAGTGTTCCGTTGGAGTCCTATATACATGGGTAGAAGAGGGTCCTATAGAATTATTTCTCTTTTATGTAATGTTATGCTGCCAAAATCTAGAGAGAAAAACACAGTGTGTGTGTCACGCTCTATGTAGGATTATGAGGGTGTAAACTAAAAATTTTTCTCTTTTTTTTTTTAGTTAAAAGATATGTAATTCTATTTAAAACGCCAAATTACATTGTGGACGCAAAAAATAATACCTACTATGAGCTATGGATCTTAACTCTTACTACCTTAATTCTTCTTACTACCTTAATTCTAAGTCAAATAGGAATTCTAATTCCAGCAAGAATCCTATTACAACTAGACATCAATAAAAATAGGGGGCGCGGTTTGTATAGAGCCTAGGCTCTAAACAATCAAATTAGAGCCTACGTTCAAATAGTATGGAGAAATGTCGTTTCAATACTGAAAATATTTGTAATAGCCTTAAAATTATTTTCATCATTATTTATAAAGTTTAAAGCTTCAAAAATAGTGTAGATCGATAGATCTATGAAAACTTGAAAATCTTGAAAATTGACGGTCCAAAAATGCGTTACAAAATACACTATTTTCAAAACTTGAAATCCATTTTTTTCTTATGTCCATGCATCTTGATGTCGAGATGATCAATTTGATGATATTTCGGCTTCAAAACAACCTCTTCTAGTGAATTTTTTGAAGTAGGCTCAAATTTGATTGTATTGAGTCTCGACTGTATATAAACTTTTCCCATAAAAATAAGCAGAGAATTAAAACTAAAAATAAACAAAAAAGAAAAAAAAGGGAAAAAACTTATTCGAACTTTACCTAAGGTCACTTTCATAAGACGTAGCACAATCCACACCCAATTACCAGACTGATGACGTACTGATCCTTGGCCTGCTCAAGTCTATCCCTTAGACCATCGTGTCACCATTCAACAAGGTTTATTACTTTGACCATGGTTCCTGGGCTTGGTGCAACTATCGGAAATCTCGGTGAAAACTGAACTTCTTCAGTTTGCCATCTGATATTCGTGATTTTTACACCCCTTAGACATCTCCAAAATTCGTAAAGTCTTTACAGCAACCTCCAAGAGATTTTTTCACCTTAATAAAAAAATTCAGCTTTTTGGGCATTAAAATCAGATAAAATCCATCACCAACTAATCTTCACAGACTGCATCCTGCAACTCAAATTGTTTATTTTCTAATCTAGACAACTTCTTTTAAATGTCAAAAAATTATGAAATTTTACTGGAGGTACCTGATGTAACCCTATATGCAAATAAAAAGTTTTTCTTGATTGGATGCCATTAACGACTCGTGGCAAACTCCATTACAACACTCTGCTGCAGACTACAATAGACGAGCACCTCTCAGTTTTGAATATCTTAAAACTCTTCAGAACATCCAGATGACATAGAACTTCATACACAGTCTGCCAATGCATTTTTCATTAACTTAAAATTTTGGGCTTTGATTGGAGCTCATTAGGGTAACCTAATTGAAACTGCAGTGAAGTCCATTTCAATAGCATGCTGCAAACTGCAACAAATAACCACTGCTCCATTTTTTATTTTTTCAACTTGTTGTTGACCTCTAAATCAAACAATATTTTACTCACATAGTTTTTAAACTATCCCCTATAATCCCTCAAAATTTCAACTTAAGGCGGGTTTTAGCTTTGAACCACTGTTTTTGAACTTAGACAATGACACTTGGACTCGCCCTCGCCTCTGCCAAGATCCGAGTGCTTTGGCCAAGTCGATTTTTTAAACACTGATTTGAACAGCCAAGGGCCTCACTGCGAAAGGGCAGGTCACCCATAGGGTATTGTAGCTTCGCTGTGCATTTGACTTCATCCATATGGCTTCACCTATAATCCGTGAATTTTTGAAAATCATCTCAAAATTAGGGGTGGCAATGGGTCTAGACCCAGACCCGGACCCCAATAGTATTTGGGTCCAAAATTTGGACCCATACCTAGAACTGTTGGGTCCTGGGTCTTGTCGGATCCATTTCCACCCTATGATTATAAGTTTATTAATATTATTTTTTTGCCTTTTATTTTTACCATCATATACCCTATGACTATGAGCTTCTTCTTTTTTGCCAATAATATTGTAAATGTTGTCAATATTGTGACAATATGAACATTTAGTATGTCCTGAAATACCCATAATTTCCATCATATACCCTTTGACTATAGGTACGGGTCGATCCAGACCCGAATAGTATTTGGGTCCAAAATTTGGACCATCCCTATACTCGAGGTTGAGTATACCCATCAGGTCCCGGGTTTGGTCAGGTCCATTGCCATCCCTACTCAAAATACCATTTTATTAGATTCCTCCACAAAGTTTTGGATCATTTAGGCAGCATTTGGTCTAATTTATCTTCACTGTCCGTGACACCATTCATTGCACTGGAGCTTTGGGGTGAACCTGACAAAACCCTCTATCTATTGGGCAAGCATAGAAGCATAAAATTTATATGCTTCCCCTTATCCAACCATCCATTTTGAATAGATGATTAAGATGGCCCCAATCACAATGTCATGTCTCTATATTATTTTCTTTTTAGTTTTTATTTTACAAATTATTTTTATACTAATTTTTCGGCATCCATTCCTCTCATAAGCTCGCAGTTGTAAAAAAATATAAAAAAATATTATCAATAAAATAAAATGAATAAAATATCCCTGAAAGTTTCAAGGGGTATTTTGGTTATTATATTTTATCTAAAAAATATTTTAAATATTTTTTTAAGTACGCCTCAGTGATAAGATGACACATATCAATTTTATATTAATACAATTTGTATTAAAAAAATTCAAAATAAAATATTCTGAGGCATCGGATCTAGATGAAATGGTGATCGGCTCACTTGATCAAAATTGGATGGGTGGATGAGAGGAGAAGCATATATATTTTATGTGCTGGAAGAGAAGTATAGAAACCTTTCCCCTATCTTAATTGTCCTGATTTTTGACATATGAGTATTTGACCTTATCAATTGTATTGCCAAGGCTTTGGCTTACTTGAAATCGGTATCACGGTTTGTGAGATAGGTAGCATATGGTCATTCCATAATTTGTTGGGTGTGGCGGAACACCCCAAACTAGGGCATACTATAGGACACCATAGCCAACCGGCCTACGATTTACCTCAGGCAATCTACACACCTTATGTGGTTAGCAACCACTCTCAGCCTTAGGGGGGCCCTCTAGGCCAACCTTGCCTACCAGACCAAGTGTTCCAGGAAACCCCATTGGCTTAGGTCCATAGGCCTTTTGAAAATCAAATTTTTACTCAAAAGGTGAGACATATTAAAATTTTAAAAATTTTATACTAATATTCCCTAAAATTAGTGTTATCCAATAAATTCCCTCAAAAAGTTCATTTTTATAATCATATCCCTTTTTATGATTTTTTTTCCCTAAATTGCCCCTGCTATGTGTCTCGAAGGTCCAATTTGTTCCATTTCAAACCTAGAAGATAAGCCTAGATGCTATTTTTTTTTAATTTTTTTATTTATTAATTGTAGCTTTGAACTTGAAAGCCGAAACCTCTTATAACTTCGCAATCCACAAATGACCATAAAATCTTTTCCTAATACATAAGAAATGAAACAACACTCATTATACCTCAACTACAAGCTCACATTTATCAAGTATTACTCCTCATACCTTCATTTTGCTGTTGAAAAAGCTAAATTTATCATTTTAATAAGTAACGGGATTTTATATTGTGAGACCATTTATCTTTGTTACGAGGATATCAAAATTACTCTTAGCCATCATATGTCAAATTGAATGGCTTGGAGCGTATCATGAAGTTCAAGAAATTTCTTTTTGAACTTTGAGTCTAGTTAGTGACACGTTCACAACCATCCAATTTGAAATTTAAATAACAAGAGCGATTGTGATTGCCTTGTACTAAACGTAAATGATATATTTATGAACTTTACCATAAGTAGTGAATAGGAAACACTGAGAGAGAATCCCATGGGCGGAGGGGGGGGGAGACGATTTCTTTTAGTAACACTCATTGTGGAGGATCATCATCATAACCTTTTTCCAACTGTTTGGGATCGACTACACGAATTCTGACCACCCATTCTGCTCTATAAATGGCCATACATTTAGTGAGGGTATAAGTTCCCATATCTTTTCTCGCTACTTCCAACCATATCCTTTTGAGTTTTTCCGTTGTCCTTTTTTAGCCTTACACTTGAGCCAACTTGCACCTCTTAACAGGTGTTGTATTGGGCTTGCAATGCACATGGCCAATCTACCTAAATTTATTTTCTCTCATCTTATATCCTATTAGAATCACAACTAAGTTTTCCTAAATGAATTCATTTCAAATTCTATCATTTCTTGTCTTGTCGCTCATCCATCTCAACATCTTTATCTCTGCTATACTCATATTATAGGTATATTGTTTCTTGATCGCAATATTCCGCCCTATAAAAGCAAAACTGGTCTCACAACTGTCTTATAGAACTTCTCCTTCAGCTTCATTGGTGTGCGACGATCACATAAAACTCCAATTGTATATATCCACTTCATCCACCTAGCTCTAATTCTATGTACGACATCTTTATCAAGCTTTCCATTTTCCTAGACTTTCGATTCAAGATATCGAAAGTGCACTCTTTTTAGTATTTCTTGATCGTCAATCTTAAGTATTGATTCATATCTACTCCTATTACTAAAATTATATTTTATAAACTATATCTTAGTCCGATTAATTTTAAAACTTTTAGATTCTAGCGCACCCTTCTAAATTTCTAACTTTGTGTGAACACCGCTTTGGGTCATTAATGCAAATTATCTTGTCCACGAATGATGCCTAGTTAAGTCGTCCATAATTAAAACAAAGAGGTATGGACTCAATGCTGACCCTGGATGTAAACTTATGTTAGTAAAAATGCACTCATCTCTACACCAATCCTGGCCACCCATTCTGCTCTATAAAAGGCCATAAACTTAGTGAGGCTATAAGTTCTCATATCTTCTCTCACTACTTCTATCCATGTTCTTTTGAGTTTCTCTCTTTCTCTTTTTTAGCCTTACAATTGAGCCAACTCTCACCTCTTAACATGTGTTGTATTGGCTTTGCAATGCACATGGCCAATCTACCTAAATTTATTTTCTCTCATCATATACCCTATTAGATCCACACCTACATTATCCCAAATGAATTCATTTCAAATTCTATCATTTCTTGTCTTGCCACTCATCCATCCCAACATCTTCATCTCTACTACACTCATATTATAGGTATATTGTTCCTTGATCGCAATATTCCGCTTGATCGCAATATTCCACCCCATAAAAACAAAACTAGTCTCGCATCTATCCTATAGAACTTCTCCTTCAGCTTCATTGGTATGCGGCGATCACATAAAACTCCAGTTGCACATATCCAATTTGTCCACCTAGCTCTAATTCTATGTATGTCATCTTTATTAATCTTTCCATTTTCATGGATAGTCGACTCAAGATATCGAAAGTGCACTCTTTTTAGTATTTCTTAATCGTCAATCTTAAGTACTGATTTATATCTACTCCTATTACTAAAATTGCATTTTACAAACTATATCTTTGTTCGATTATTTTTAAAACTTTTAGATTCTAGTGCACCCCTCTAAGTTTCTAACTTCGTGTGGACACCGCTTTGAGTCTCATTAATCCAAACTATGTCATCCACGAACGTAGCCAAGTTAAGTAATTTATAATTGAAACAAAAAGGTATGGGCTCAATGCTGACCCTGGATGTAACTTATATAAGTGAAAACTCACTCGTCTCTCCACTAGTTAGCACTCACTCTTATATATCTCTCCCTAAGTCAAGTATCTGGAGACTCATTTATTTTTCAACACTTACTAAATTAAAGCTCGAGGCACTCTAGCATAAGTTTTTTCTAAATCAATAAAGACAGTGTCTAGGTATTTTCCTATCATTCTAAATTTCTCAATCAGTTGCCTGAGAATAAAAATAGTCCCAATTGTTGACCTCACTAACATAAAACCGTGTTGGTTTTTTGTTATACTCCTTTAACCTTATCGTTGCTTAATTACTCTCTCATGTTGCTTCATTGTGTGGCTCATAAGTTTGATCCCTTGATAGTTCGAAAAATTTTGTATGTCGCCTTTGCTCTTGTAAATAGGCACCACAACAATTTTACTCCATTCGTCTATCATTTTCTTTGTTCTCAACACCTTTTTTAACAACTTAGTCAGCAAGTTAATGACGATCTCCCCCATGCACTTCCAAACCTCTATATCAGGATATCATCTGGTCCTGATGCCTTTCTCATCTTCAGCCTCTTCAAAACATCTTTCACTTTTGATATCCTAATCCTATGAATATATTCATGACCTCCACCCTCGTTTATGCCAACCACTGTGTTCCTATTTTGTTCGCTATTTAATAATTTTTAAAATAATTGTGGGGCATATTAACAGAAATTTCTCTAAAATTTATAAGTTCATTTTCCAATTTCCCCTTAAGTAAAGAAAGGTTCTTAAATTTATAAATTTAATTAAATCATAAACATATAAATATTAACATAAATAAAATGTAACTATTGATCTTAGTTGACTATTTGTAATTATTATATCACCATGTTGAGGTGTCGGTGTGTCCGTGTGTGGGTGAGTATTTTCTCGTGAATCCAAATTTAGGCCGGGCAAAATTCCCAAGCCCACAAAGAAACAAGAAAATTACACCATTTCATTAATAAGGAAGGAAAGTAGAAAGGGACTAAGCACTTACCTTGGTTAAGGGTTCGGAAAAACCCTGGGCTCGTAGAGCGGCCCTCTCAGACAAACCGGTTTTTGGGCCCAGCACACTTAGGCAGCACCTCAAAGAGGGAGAGAACAAGAAAGGTAGAAGTGTGTCTCCAAAGGAAAATTGTTTGGGCGGGAACAAATTTCTGCAATATGCGGTCTCAAGGTATAAAGCATCCATTTAAAGATGGACGCATATAGGTGGTACATCTAAAAACAATTGAAACTAACCGCCTAAAGGTTTCTTTAATAGATTTATCATTTCAAATTTTTCAAAATTTATTTATTTTTTCATATTCATGATTTCCATATTAAAGATTACATATCCTTAAAAATTAAATCCAAAAATTCATCTCAAACATAAATTTGTTAAGAGATGACTCATTTCTACGTAGACTCATAAAAACCGTGTCCTTCTCTGGAACAATTTAGGGCCAATCACCTATTAGCCTCCATGGCTTTAGGCCTTCGATGGGAGTTATATCATTTTCTCTCAATACCCAAAGGCCTAAGGAATGTGGGTAGACCTTGCCTTGCTAACTCTACTTGAGGGTATTTTAGGTATTACACTAACTAGGGTCAGGGTTTGGTAGAAAATTAACTAGAGTGAATGAACCTAGGTTAGAGTTTCTCTTTCAGAGCGTGTTTGTGTGTTTTTAAGAGTATTTTGAAAAAATTCCGCGTTTGTTTCACACTTTCCATGAAAAGTTCAGAAACTAATCTTTCAACAAAACTTCTTATTTATTTGTTAAAAAGTGAAAGATTAAGTTTTTAAGGGCATGTAGAAATTTAATCTTTCATAACTTTTTTGTTGATCACTATTCACTATGTATAACATATATAATATATATTATTATATTATAAAAATATATTTATTATATTAAATAAATATTATATATAATATAATAAACAGTAATATAAATATTATATATAATATGTAAATATCTTATATTATATTATAATAAATATTATATTATATTTTATATATGATACAAATATACATTAATAAAAGGAAAAAGTTTATATAAGGTTGCAACCTTAAAATGTAGAAATACATATGCACCTCAAAAATCCATTAAAAAGGTTGTTTTAATGTTGAAAAAACCTCTAATTGAACATTTCGACATCAAGATGGATGAATATGAAAAAAAAAAAAAGATTTGAGTTCTAGAAATAATGCATCTTGCAATACATTATCTAGACCGTCTATTTTCAAGATATTTCATATGATTATAGATCTACTTGATTTGAACCATTTTTGAAATTCAAAATTTTATAATTAGACGTGATAATAGATTTTGAGATAATATTGAAAAAAATTTTCACCAAAATTATATATCATGATAAAATTTGGTGGTGCGCCTTAACTAGATTGTTTAAGGTTGCAACCATATAGAAACCACACCGCTAATAAAACATATAAAATATATTATATTATATTATATATTTATATTTATATAGTTAATATGTAAATATTATTAAAAAAATTACTCAGAACTTTCTTAACATTCAAGCAGGTTATCAAGCACAATACCTAAAACTTATTTAAAATTTCTAAAAAAAACATTCAACTTCCTAAAAAAATATCTTTCAAGCAAACAAACGCGCCTGAAGGAGCTTTTTCTTTGTCAAGCTTAACACAGATGAGTTTCATCCTCAAAAATCGCAAGGATTAAGCCTTTACATACTTAGGCCATGGTGCTTGGGTGTATAATTAAAAAACTTGGCCCATGGGCCGAGATCTAGGGGGATTCGTCTTTGAATGATGTGGAGCGTGTCCTTTCTAGCGAAAGGCGCGGTCCATGTTGTCATCCCATTGGCCGGTAAAAATCAAATCATAACAAGATAAAGATTTATGGAAGGAGCTAGAAACGTGTTTGGATGGGAAGAGGAGTCTATAAAAAAGGCTATTTTGGGTACATTCAACTAACTCAAGCAATCTTAAAGCCTTAGAGAAATCAAGCCTTAATCATAAACCTTGAAGAGAGCAAAAGTCCTAGCTTAGTGTCTTCAACCTTCATAGCCTTCTAAACCATAAAAAGCCTTAGGTGAAGCCTTAACCTATTCTATTGTAATTATCAAGCCCTAAGGACGGATATGCCCTAGGTACCTCTCATTCAAGCAAAGATGTACGATTTAGTATGAAGGCATTTTAGCTGCTAGTCTCAGCTGAGCCACCAACTCTAGGTGTTGTGCCAGATGGACCAGATAACAAATGTATTTTATTTCCTTCTCTTTTATTTTCTTTACCTTTTTTTTAGTTTTTGTTGTGGGTTTTGTGTAATCTCAATCCGGTTCTACACGATTCTTAGAGAGGACTAATCTTTTAATATCAGGATCTTTCTTTGGACCCTAGCTTGATGCACCCCATGATTCCTTATTGATATTTAATTTTAATAGTTTAAAGCTAAAATTTGGGGAGGTTTCATCTAAGATCTCGTTAGATTTGTGCTGAAAACAGTAGTATAAAAATTTACTTTCAAATAGCACGCTACACCCTAAATTCTTTAATAAATATGACCAAACGGTGTCAGAATGACTCCAAACTATAAAGTTTAGTTCTAGTTTGGATGTACCCAAACTTGTATCATTTTTGGATTGCAATCTAAAAATCTTGTGAAATAAATCTGAACCGTTTGAACAACCATAAGATTTTACTAGATTTTTATATTGAAATAAAAAATTTTGCTGTATCAAGGCAAAAGTTACCGTAAAAAAAAAAAAACAAGTTAGACTTGAATTTTTTTTTATAAAAATGTGGTTCTCTCACCTGGTGCAAACCTCGCCTTGTGACCCAGCAACTCACAACGTAAAACCTCAGAAACCCCAAATCTACTCTCTTTTTTTCTCTGTCTCATAAACCCCAAATCTACTCTTTCTCTCTCAACCTCATAAACCCCAAATCTACTCTCTCTCTCTCTCTCTCTCTCTCTCTCTCTCTTTAAACTACTTCAACTCTAAATCTTCAAAGGAAAATCAACTTTCACAAAGAAATTCTGAAAGAAATAGCCACTCGAGTTTCTGTTTGCTCACTGAAGTTCCATAGCAAGCTCGAGTTTCTATTTACTTTCTCTCTCTACCTCATAAATCCCAAATCTACTTTCTCTCTCTCTCTCTAAAGCTTGTTTGTCTCTCTCGAGAATGATCAAGCTCCTCACCTCTCTCGCTCTCTCTCTCTCTCTCTCTTTCTCTTCTAAAACCAGGGGCAGACTCTCATCATACCTCCAAAACAGAGGTAAAAAAAGAAGTTCAAATAAGGCAGAGAAGATGAAAGAAGAAGAGCAACAATAACATGAGCTTGAGTCTCTTGTCAAAGTGGAGAAGAGAAGAGGGAAGCATGAGATCTTTAATTCACCATTATAGTTTGCTTCATTTTTCTATTTGTGGATTTGTGGTTGCATCAAGGTTAGAGGGAGAACACGTAGTAAGGTGAGAGCGAGAGCATTAACTGTGTAGTTATCCTCTTTTTGTTGTGGGAGATAATTACATAGAGAAAAATAGACTTTAACACTCAAACGGCTTTATAAAAAAAGAAAAAAAGACTTGCAGTTTTTGCAATTGGTATTTGAAAAGCTGTATTTTTATTGAATAACAATTTCTTTTTATTTGACATCCAAACTGGCTCTTAAGGTTTCTATTACTTGTTACCATTTGTGAGTGTTTTGAGACTGTAATATGACGTCTAGGGGTTCCTTTGTGAATTGCCTTCTTTTGTACTCCACAACCTGTGGACCATAATCCTGCAATTGATTTTGCAGATATCTTGAGGGTACTTTAGATTAAAGTCAAGCTCAGTTCTAGCCAATTTTCTTCTAATCTCACCAGTTTCAATCATACTCTTTTATTGGTGCTCCATGACGTATTTGAGTCGTAATTGATTGCAAACCATGGTTTTTATTCATGGAGTTCTCTGTCACCCAAAATGATTATCCCAAAAGTTTGAACTCAATATGAATCTGTTTGGGAGCCCTTTCTCCATTTTGTGTGTTTCTAGTAGTTTTTCGGCAATATATGTTACCAAATTCCTATGGGAGCCAATAACCCCCCACATCGGGGACTGGTGGGCTGCCTTGAGGTGGGAATCATCATCCACCCTACCTTTTAAGCATTTGATGGGTAGAGTGAGGTCCTAATGGCCACCCCTGCGTTTTAAGCTTGTTGTCGGGTTCGGGTTGACACGGTATGATTGAGTCCCGTGCCATAGCTGATGTAACGGGTGGTGGGTAATTTGATGCAAAAATACCCTAAAACACACCTTACAACACCTTACAAATGGAATAAAAAATTGCTAATTTTTTGAATGTATATAATTGTTTGTGATTCACAATTTAATGATGATTAAACTTTAAATTAACAAAGTTTGCATCAAGTATATTTGTTAAAAAAGCTGTGCATCACTGCTACTTCAAATTTATCCAAATAGATTTTCATATATTAATTAAGGGTTATATTAGAATACTCCATAGTTTGAGCACCCTAACATAACCCTTGTCAAAATCTAAAATGCAAAATTGGTTGCTATTTCTATTATTTTGAGAATAAAATGTTTACTCTAAAAGGAAAGATAACCAAAATTTATACTTTTGTATTAATAAAATTGTAATTTTATATGGAGTTGAAAATAGTTCATAGATTAATATAATTACAGTAATAGAGTTATACTTTTAAAAACAGATTGATGTGAGGACTCCTTTAAATAACATTATCAAGTTCATTATTTATGAGTGAAATTTTTTTCCAAATTTTGGTTATAAAAGGTTTGATATCTATCTAATTATTATAATTTATTCAATAACAATCAAGGGTGACATTCAAATGGAGGCACATTAGGGTGCGCAGGCTTCTAAGATTTACTAGGTTTAGGGTGCTACAATGTGAGATTAAAGTTGTTACCTTATCATTATGAATGAGTAAGACAGACAAGGTTTTCAATCAAAAGGAAGCTACAAAAATAAGACTCTAGACATCTAAAGTCATATTGAGGACAACTTAATCTCTGTCTATATTATTAGATTATCCAAAATTGCATGGTCACTTTTCAATCTTAGATGCTACTTTTTTCTAGGCATATGTAGAGCATATGTGACTTCTTTTTCTTATTATCATTAGACCAGTCCTTTCGCTAATTCAAGCATCGGTCTGATCCTGATAACACTGGTTATTAGGTCATGATGACCATGTGGGCCATGCAAATGGCACACATGAACTGTGTGGTGCTGAATTTCTTGGGAGAGAGAATAAAAAGATGGAAACTAATGCTATATGCACGCGAGTAATATCGCCACCAATGTTAGATCAAGATTGTAGATGGTGAAATGTTAAATGTGTCATGTGATCATAGTCATGAGTCATAACCATGACCGTATAGTTTCATCATGTGAATTCAAGGGTTCAGTAGTGATGAAGTGGACTGGGTTCCACTTTCTATGCAACTAATTGAATTTTGATTGTGGATAACTTATCTGTTGTAATGGGTTAAGATGACCATATGGATCATAAATTATTTATTTTTTGAACATAAACGACCATATGGATCATATTACACAAGGTATAGCTTATAGAAACTGCTAAATATTGATAAATATTTGTGTGTGAGAGAGAGAAAGAAAAGAGAGAGAGAGATGTACAGTAGAACAATTACCTGAACAATTAACTAACTCCAAAAAGAGAGAAAACACAAGGACACAGTTTCTATGAGTCCACAGACTCACATGTAGAAATACGGCCCCAAAAATAATTAGTTTTTAAAATAGAATTTAATTCTAATTTTTAGGGAATATATAATCTTTAACATGTAGACTATGAATCTGTAAACTTATAATCTTTAACATGTAGACTACTATTCACGGTGTAGATCTACACTTTTTTTGATGGATGGTGTAGATCTCCAAACCGCATAATAACGAATGCAGGCTTGGACGCACCAAACAATTCTCCAAAACATAGAGACAATTGCATTAACATCAAGAAGTCCGTTCAAGATAGAAAATAGTCTTTGAGGTTATAAAGTTATGCTAAAAAATTCTCAAAAAACTTATGAGTTTCAAGCTTAGATACAGACAAATTTGCTCAATTACAAATATTTTAATAAATTCAAATGTTGCATGCTAAAATTAACTATAACCATCTTTTTCATCCTTTAAGTCTAACACTAAATATTTTAATGTCTCAAAATTCCATTGTTTTCATCGTAATTATTTTTACTTTCCATACAAATAACGTCATTAAACCGAAGTCCCATTTCTTTAAAAAAACATTATATATTTGTACACACCCATTTCTAGGGTAGTCCATAAACCATAGACCACTTCAACATATATGGCATGATAATATTTGTTTTAAGAAATTTAAAATTATTAACGTTAGAAATTGTATACATTCTATTATAATAAATATAATAATTACAATTTACAAGATAATACTTGTTTTAAGAAATTTCTTATATTCTATTATAATAAATATAACACCTACAATTTACAAGTTCATACTCTTTAAAAAAAATTCTACACTATTGCTATACTACACAACACTCATAATTTTCAAACTATAGGTTTTTTTAAAGGTGGTTGCATACAATGAGACCATATATCTTTGGTTCAAGGAGGTCGCAGCTACTTATAACCATCTGCTGTAAAATCTGATAGATTGGATGTGTTGCAAAGTTCGAGAAAATTTCTTTTGGACTTGATAAATTCCCATCATTTTCCTAAAACCATAAAAAACCTTTTAAGACCATACTTCTGAACCATAGAACACCATAGTCCATAGTCATTATCTTATGATCCATTATTTTACAGGCTCACTCATTTTAGAGATAATAAAAAAAGAAGAGTTAAAAATCACATTTTATCCAAAAAATTAAACGGTGATCATTCAAAAATACGTACTTGATCACGAGGATTGAAATCACATGATTTTGGTGAGATTTGAGCAGTGCGATAAGATGTGTGTCGCTCAACCCTGTTGATCATAATCGACACACTTTGTGTCGCCAACATAATTTGGGGCAAATATACTAAATCTTGTCCAATTTGGGCTTTACGACACACCTTGTGTTGCACAACCCTGTTCTGATCTAAGTGGCACAGTTGTCGCATAACCTTCTGACCACCAAATTGCGGATTCGAGCTGATAGATCAATCAACTATCCAAAAATATGCATGTCAATCAATTTAGGCCTATAAAAAGACCTGTGCACGACCTTTTAATGGTTGGTGAGAAAAATCGCTAGGGATTATATGAAACCCTAAACCTAGAACCCTAGGATGATCAACCCATATCTTATGAGACTCATCTTCAACCTTCAAACATTAGGTCAAGAAACTACAACCGTAATCCAACCATAGTATGACTTGGTCAATTCTGAAGAGGAAATGAGGACACAGTGTAAACAACCTGCAGTCCTAATACGTGCGAGGCTCTAAAGCCTCAGGTGTCCCTGGCTATCTAGTATGGTCAGGTAAGTCTCATTCTTTATATTTTCAGTTACTTTAGTTATTTCGTTGGATGTAGAATAGTTTCATAGCATTTCTTTTAGTACTGCACAAGGATTGATGCCGGCTTTGCCGATGATCTAGAGGAGGGTCTATTCACGTTTGAATAGATTGACCCCTAGATCAGGATTCGATTGATCTCACTTCTTTACCCTTTTTTAGAGCGAGTTTGTAGTATCGAATTCAAGGGATCTTCATTTGAGGATCACTCCGATTTGCGCTGTAAACAAACGGTGAAGATTAATTGTGACCACCTTGTACCAAAGGTAAATAATGGTCTCATTGTATACTTTTCCCTTTTGAAAAAATCTTACATTCTATTATAATAAATGTTACAATGAGAAACTTTTTTTAAAGTTTACATTTTCTAGTAAAATAAAGTAAAAACTTATCAAAATGAGGAAAATGAAGAAAAATTCACCAGAAATAGTAGAAGATCCCCTAAATCAAAATCCCCAAGACAAATTTCAAATTATAACATAATTTTTTAAAAAAGGAGAGCCTTTTTTTTTAGAAAAAATGGAAACCAGGTATTGGAAAATCAAGATTTTAACAAAGCAAATGAAAAATATTAAATTTTTAGCATTTATTTTTTCCAATAAGAGATCAAACAGAACCGCTAAGACATTTTTGCAATTTGTTAACATTTTCTTCTAAAAAATAGGTTTTTAGTAAACAAAAGCTTTTTTTTGGGCTAGATCAATAAAACATTATGTTTAAATACATCAAATTCGATCAATAATATTATAGAGTGATGAATGAAGTCTCATTTGTACAAATTTGGTTCGAAATGGAAGAGAAAATCAATGATCTGGCAGATTTTGCCAAGAACCCTATATTTAATAAAACCTTAAATTCAAGAAAAGAACAACTTGAAATAAAAAAATTAATTGAAAAATATAGATCACTGATGTTGATGAAATTAGTCTCCTTAGGTCCTAATCCCTAACGCAATTTTTTGATAACCAGCATAAATATGTAGATTGTGAAATCAAGAAATTCGGATGCCACAGTGGATCTGCAGTCCCTCCTGATAAAAACCGATGATCATGGAAGACTCGGAATCGTTCCGGACACCAATCAGGGAACCGGTTCTTTCGGTCCAGATTCACAATCCAGATTGACCATCCCCCATTCAGGATTGGTGAGCTTCTCAAACACCGCTTGATGACAACTTTCCTTCTAGTTTTTTTTACCTCTGAGAAAGAAGAAAGATCTCATATGATTTTGGAGGCTCAACAATTTGGAAATTCATGAAGCGCACTGCCCAGACGACTCCACATGCATCATGAAGGATGGAAAGTTACTTTTTTCAGAAGAATTTGAATCTCTTTAATGTCATGCGGTCCAAATGGTCCTGTTGTATCACATGAAATTTTAATGGTGGTGTCGATATATTGCAAGAAATCTACTTAAGCGAAGGAGGCACTTCTCCCTTTTCATCTAAAATGAATAGAAAATTCCTATGCGTAATATGGGTGTGGTTTGTATAAGGCCGAGACCCTAAACCATCAAAGTAAGGTGCTCCTTTAAATAATCTCGAAAGATGTTTCAAAACCAGCCATCTTTGTGATGATCTGAAAATTTATTTTTATTTTTAATTATACAATTTAAAACTTCAAAAATAGATCAATCAAGAACACTTAAAAATTTTAAAAATTGATGATCTAAATATACGATGCATCATTTCCAAACCTCGAAATCCATTTTTTTCATTTTCATACATATATGTGTTGAGATGTTCAATGTAAGGATTTTTGAGCATTGAAACGTCCGCTAGTGAATTTTTTAGAATTTTTGAGGTGCGCTTTAGAGCCTGCGCCCTGAACGTTTTCCATGTACTATTATTAAACCTTTTTTAGGCTCTCTGTTCATTCCATATTAATTTTGAACTTTTGATAACCCCGAGCATTAGTATCAAAACTTCTTAAAACATTGCAGGGGCAAAATTTAACAAATCACCTGAGCCCCACAAACAGCAACCCATGCTCCCAACTTTACAAATTATTTTCCTTATTCCTTCAAAACTAACATATACAAAATGTGGCTCTATCTTTTGGCCCTTCAATCTAACCATGAAAAGAGCTCACCATTAATTATCCTACGAAATCATGCAATATGTGGCCAGGAATTTGCTTCCTGAGCTGTTGCTGTAAATTCTCAACTACAAAACCACTACTGCTACTATTTTCATGGAGCCCAAAGCTCACAGGCTCTTGCACCCCACTATGTTGAAGCCCTAGAGTGAGAGAAACAGCTCCAACCCCAGTTGGGTACACGGGAAAATCCACGTAGCTAGTCGGGATCCGGCAGTGGTCCATTTTTGGCCGCTTTGACGGTTGCTCGAGATCTCCAACCCTTGAAGAAACCGAAAAACTTCGATCCTCACTTGATTGGGCTTCTATGCTTTGCTTGCCTTGTTTCTTAGATGCCTGTTCAGGGTTGGCTGGACTGTGGTCATTCTTGCTGGAATTCTGGTCGAATTCGGCTGACTCTTTGGACTCGAGCATGTGGATCTCTTCCACCATGGGTTTCCATAGCCTTACCCTAGCATTGATGAACCAGTTGGAGACCTGCTTAATCAATCCAGCGAAAATGGCTTTCACCATGAGAAATTTTGGAATATGGGGAAAAACAAAACCAGAAAAGGGAGGACATATATATTGGAAGAAAGAGGGGCTATAAATACGTATGGTTCCAATTCACCAAAAAAAACAATGAATTATATTTCTTGCATTGGCCTATGTTTTTTTATTTTATTTTTTATTTTTTGATAATGTAAGAGAACCTCTTAACGTTACTTGGAAAAAAAAAAAGATTTAGGTACAGACCTTAAGGTTTTTATTTATAGGTGGAAATTACAAAGAAGTTCGGATACCCTTTAATTTTTATTTTTTTCAAAATTACCCCTCAATCCAGTCCAAGGACATCCTTTGACCAAATTTTAACTTTTTTTTAACACTGCCTTAAACCTTGGGGCACTTCCCTACTAATAAATAAACTAAAAAAAAGATTTAAAATTTGGACTGATGATTTCATCCTTTGATCAAGAGGTAATTCTGAACAAAAATAAAAAAAATAACTTAACCGAATTTTTGTCTATAAACCAAGCATTCCTTATTACAGAAATTTTTTTAGAGTCAATACGTAAATCACTCAAAAAAATATAAATAAATAAATAAAAAGAGAGAAACTCTTGCATATACCTGATTCCTAGAGAGACCAGTTTGGGACGCCAGCACATGCTTGTCGTTATCAGTAGGATATCTGAAAATAACATGAAATTCTTATAAATGCTATATTTTATAAATATAACGGTTGTTTTTTAACGTAACATTCATTTTGTTAACATGCAGAAGAGCTCACAATCCGGGTTAGCAGGGGCAAAATAGCAGTGAAAAAGACCTTGCAGTCATGTATTCAACCATTGGATGTTGCAGTCAATGTCAGAAAGTGTCAGGGTAACTTGGGAACACAGTATCTCTAGAAAAGAACTATTACGTACAACAAATACATGCAGAACTGGTATAAGTAACCAGAGTGATATCTGTAATGACCTCAATTATTTCTAAAAGACAAAATGTTTTATTTATAAGTCGAAATTATAAAGAAAATCGGTCAACCCTTTTTTTTTTTCAAAATTACCTATTTTTTTCTCAAAATTACCTCTTGGTTTGAGGACACTGTCCTACTAGTAAACAAAAAAAATAAAAAATTGGACAAGGATTCTAGCCTTAGACTGAGGGATAATTTTGGGAAAAAAAAAAAACACTGATTGAACAATCTTTGTAATTTTTTGCTATAAATGGATTATTTAGTATTTTAGAAAATTTTTAGGATCCATTCGTAAATCACTTTAGCTACAATGGAGAACATGTCACAGAGGGGGCAAATTTCCAATCCAAATGAGGGAGAGATCAAAATGAAAAGTCCCTCTAGTAAAACCGGTTATAGAATATTTGGTTCCTATAATTGTCAACAGAGAGAGGGAGAGAGAGAGGTCGATTTGTCGAACTCACGGGTGCAGGAAGTGCTCGAACAGCCATGCTCGCAAAACCGCCACCGACCTCTCCGGCAGGCCCCTCTGTGGCCTCCACACATGTTGATGGCGCGCATGCTCAAGCCCCATTAGCCGTTGTTGCTGTTGATGCCTAATCCTTTGATCCAAAAACCTAAGCCTTGGAATGGTATCTCCCTTACCAAAATTAGGACCACCAGCCGGAATCATGCTCTCTTCCTCACCCAAGAGACTGCTCATTTGCTTTAACTGATCGGATATCACGTTTTTCAGGCACCGGAAGTGCTTAGACATTGCCTTTAGGGCAAGAGAAGTGTAAGGAGTGGCGGCACTGAGACCGGCAATGGATTCAAATGAAGAGATGACAGATTGCATTTGGTGCTGGTATATCCGGTATCGTCTATAAACCTGAAAATCAGAGGAACTGAAAATTACCGGCAGAGCTTGTAGAAGAAAGAAATACAAGCCCTTTTGATTTCAACTCATGGCAATGAGGCCTTGAATTTCTACCCTTTGAAAACCGATAACTGTTTTAGAGGGGATTGTATACAATGAGATCATTTACCTTAAGAGAAATTTAAATTCGAAACACAAATAGAGATATTTTTTATAGGATCATATATGATGAGATCATTTTACTTTTGATATAAGGAGATCACAAGTACTTATAACCGTCTATAACCATCTGATGTGAAATATGATAAGATGTGAAATCTAATAGCTTGGTGTATAACAAAGTTTGAAAAAAAAAACATTTGAACTTTGAGCTTTGTCAATACAATAAATGCAACTACCAAATTTCAATGATTAAGATTAATTGTGACCACCTTGTAGCAAAGATAAATGGTCTCTTTATATATTTTTCTATTTTTTATTATTTAAATATCCTTTTTTTCGTAGTCCATTTCAAAATTCCTAAAAATTTTATGAAAAAAGAAACAATCAAACATCACTTCAACATTTTAGCTGAAAAAAAGGAGAAAGATTAAGGAATGGATCAAGGTTAGGTGACTAGGTCAATGCGATGCTCCACTGAACTACCCAAGAATAAAAAAGTAATGAGAAATATTGGGAGGGGTCTTGAACCCCGGGTCACCTACTACTTCAAAGCTGGTTAGGGCATTCTCAGTTCGAATCATCTAAGACACTGGTTTTAAGTTTCAACGATGGAAAGTACAATATGATCCTTATGGTCCCATCAAATATATGCTGCTCCTAAGGACTCAACAGTGTAATAAATGGAATAATAGGCTGCCACAAGGATACACTCGGAAGGTGATGAAGAGAGAAGGCAAATCATACTCGTACTTTAGGCATGTTTGGGGGATGAACACTCTCTCCATCAACGTCATTTAATGGATTGGAGCGTGATCAATCTTATTGACCAGATTTCATGTGGTCATGTGGATTTTAAGAATTGGTGATCTAGATTGGAACCAACTGATCTGGATCAGGAGTCTGTCTGGTTGCCGGTTCTATGACAAAACCAAAGGTTGTATACCACTTTATCTTTTCAATATTTTCAACCGTAATTTTTTAAAATTTCTTTCTCTAGTTCACTAAGACGGAATGCTGATCCACCAATCCGCATTGGTTTTCTATAGAGCCGATCCAGTTTGAACCTCAAATTTCAAATGAAACTTTTTATTGGGTGAATAATTTCAACAAATACTTCAAATTTCTGTGGATGTTAGATATTGCTGTTGAAAATTTATCATTTTCCTCAGACAACTCAATAGAGGATCTCCGGGAAAATTCATTAACTCGGAGGATTTTCAAAAAATACAGGAAGACAGTACCATGTTTTCCTATAATTTCTTTAAAAGAATTTCAACAAACTCAAACTCAAACTTCGTTCCTATACGTTGTTGGGAAATTGGTATGATACCCATGCACCACATTCGTATCTTCATTTTTAGGTAATTCAGACACGCCCCTACCTGTTTTTTTCAAAATAATTTAGGAGTTCGCTTTTTTGAAAGCATTAGTGGGTGGTGTTAGGGTTGGGAATGAAAACCACAAAGTTGTAAGGTGTTGGGGTGCTGTCACCACTACCCTGGCGACTAAGGTGTCCGGGGTGCTACCACCATGACCCCAGTGCCCTTTCCCGCACCAGTCATATTCCTTGCAAATGTGACAACAAACCCAAGCAAGACAAGATCACCGTCAACTCTTCAAACGGTTGGTGGAGATCAAAATGAGTTCCAGTACGATGTACATGGTCCCCATAGATAGAGAGACATAGAGGGGCATTTCTGAGAGAGAGAGGACGAAAGAAAGGATGAGAGAGGAGGTGAAAGAAGAGAGGAGGAGGAGGGGAGGAGGAGGAGGAGGAGGAGGAGGTCTAGAGAGAGAGTTACCTCATCAAACAAAGCCATGAGCCGAGTCTTCTTCTTATGAAACTCAATCCCATCACCTGCACAAACTGCGCCACCACTCTTATCTCCGCCCCCATTACCACCTTCAATGGAGGTGGGATAATCCGAAGAGGAAGAAACACATGAATTTCCATTCCTTCCAATGCCACCACTGTCTACATTAACGCCATCCCTCAAAACCATGGAACCCCTTTCGATCGAATCACTGTTAATACCTGGCTTCTTCATTCCACATTCTATAGCCCCTTTTGTCACACTACAAAACTCACTTAAGATAAGCTGAGCTGGTCTCAAGAACTTTGAGCTCTTAAGAATTGTGGCATAACCAGTAAAAGGGCCAAGAGGACCTGCACTCCTTTGAGCATCCATGGAGCTGCCGCCTATATAACCTTGCGATAAGGGTGAGAAGTTTCTCTCTCTAGAAGTACTGCCATAGAAAGGGTTGGGAAATGAACCCTCTGACCTGTTTTCTCTCACTACCAATTCCTGCGAATTGTTGAATCCGTCTTCAAATTGGGGCAGTTGAGTATCAGTCGATCGATGCGAGGCTAGAGAGAGAGCTAAGCTCTGACTTCTTGCATCATGCCCATCTTGCTTTCGAACTATTTGGGCTTCACCTTCGCCGTTGCACCATTGATGAGTTTGAGGCCTCTCTGAAAGCCCTGATAAAGAGCTCTGATTTCCATAGCTGGGAAGGACTAGCCCGCTCGCACTCTCTTGCCATAAACCAGAGGCCACAGACTCCTTAATATCTCTTCGGGGCGAACCCAAATCAAGACCTTGGCTACTCTGCTCAAATCCACGAAAATTCCGTGAAAATTCAGTATATGGCTTCTGGTTTTCTCCATCATACACATCCTTGGAACTCCAAATAGGGTTAGGGTTAGGGTTTTGGGAAGCCATTGAAACCTGTAAATCTTGTGGGTACCCAATATTGTTGTACTCATTGTTCATAAGTAAAAGCTGATAAGCTGAGGAGTTACCATCTTTGAGGTTTTTAGAGAGAATACCAAACATGGGTGTTAGAAACGAGTCATGGTTGTTCAAGGAAGAAGGACTTGCACCATTTCCTTGAGAATGGTTCAAAAACCAGTCACAATTTTGAGGTGCGATTAAGCCTTTCCAGAGAGTTGGATTTTGCACCAGGCCCCCATCCGAAGGCACAACTTCACTGTTAACCTCAGAAGAAACTCTCTGAGCTCTAAAATTCAGCATTTCAGAAGACACCATTGATGAATCGCATAGAGGGTTTATCAAATGGCTCGGAAGCCCCACTGTTTCTCTCTCTAGATTTGAAGTGTTTTGGACCCTCAGTTTTTCACGCCGGCTTTGTTGAGCAACGTGGTTTTGAGCCCCAAACCTATGGATTCTAGAGAGAGAATCATCGAGCTCCTCCGCCATGGTTTCAAGGCCTCAACCACTCAATTCTAGAGAGAGAAAGCTCCGGGGTTTGCGATTTTTATGTCCAATAGCGAATCTAGAGAGAGAAAGTGGGACTGCATCTTACTAAAATATGTCGTGACCAGATGAGCTCATCACTTTCAGTGATTCGGGCGAGTTCATGTCAAAGTTTGCAGGCCCTGACACGGCACACAACCTGCGTCCATGCTCCTGCAATCAAAGAGCGAGCTAAAACTTTTTAGAGAGAGAAACTCTACTTCCATCTAAATTCCTTGTCTCAAAAGAGAGAGTTTAGACGAACAAGAAATATATTGACAGAGATAATGGGTAGAGAGAGAAAGAGGAGAGAGATGAAAGCGTGAAAAATAGGCAAGGGGTTCAAATAGTTTTAGAGAGAGAAGAGAAAGGATCACGTGCACCCCAAAAATGAGGAGGAAAGAGCGAATATAAGACGCACAGTTGCCTTATTATCAAACAAAAGCGTGAAAGAAATACATCCCCTTACAAACAAAGAAAAAAGTACAGGAAACGCAGGCCAATAATTATTATTCAACATCTACCCAAGTTCACATTTAAATAAAAGAACATATTTCTCCAATTATTTTACAGTTCAAAATACACAAGCATATCTCTGAATTCTTTGTCATCAAAGTTTCTAAATTTTAAATCTCTCAAAAAAAAAATCTAGTAAAAAACAAAAAAACAGACTTCTCTCTCTTTCTGCAGATAAAACGGAAAACTTTTACGGCAATAATGAATGGAGCCACAAAGAATCACTGTATAAACGCGGCGAGTTCCCGCGTAAAACTTCTGCCTTTGCTTGATGAGAAGAAAACTTAAGAATTATATTCACCTGTTCTTGTAAGGGCAGAGATTGATCCCAAAAATCACTTCTTTATCGACTGGAGTCGGCGATGGAAACCCTAAAAGTAATCAGATTCAGTAAATGGTCACAGTATAGCTCATGTGAAGTTTTTGCAGGAAAAGAGCGAAAACTCTGAAGCGAGTGCTCGCCGTCCTTCTGATTATCCTATATTCATGAAAAGCTAGAAATTAAAGAAGAAAAAGAGTGAAAATCGAATGGTAATAATCGAATGAAAACCTAGTATGAAGAGGCGATCTCACTCGCTGCATCACCTACCTGAAACGATCGATTCAGTAAACCCTAAAAACACCATAAATCGAGATTCCGGCCAAAATTGCGGCAAAGTATTGTCGGAATCTGCAGACGTACTGCGAATTGACTACTGTAAGAGATGGAGATAGAGAGAGAGAGCACTTTGCTTTTTCTTTCACTTTATTTCTCTCTCTTTTTTTTTTGTTTTTTTTTTTTTCGACATTTTCCGTCTAAATACATGCAATGGACAAGCAACGGTCCAGATTCGACAAGAATTTCCTAAAACCAATTCTCCACCGTCGATCACCCTGAAGAGATCCATACCGTCCAAACAATTCATCTCATGCATCGCAAGGTCCCCGCACAGAGTCCTAGGAACCACCCAGGTGGCTAAGTAATAATAATCAACGGTTTGTATCCTCACACGTGGCATATTCTACAATGTTGGAATCTCCTCCGGTGCCAACCGTACGGACGGACTGGAACAAGTGACGTCATCGATCGAGCCGTACGGTCACTGTCAGGGTGAACTCCAATCGGTCGTGACCGCCGGATCTTTTGCTTGGATGGGTTCGGGTCACGGATCGTACGTCCCTGATGCTCCCCTGAATCGAGGTCAGAGACCCTTGAAACATGACACCGTAATAATAATAATAATAATTAAAAAAATCTTATAATTTCTTAGAGAAAGAGATGAGCGAATTTTACTTGAGCATGTACACCATGCTCCCTCGGGAGCATAGCCTATTTTTACTCTTGTGTTGAAGACGAGAATGAGCAGATAATTATTCTTAAAAATATTTTCGAACTTTGGATTTTTTTAATACCTAGATCTTACTAATCTAAAAATTAAATCAATCTCTATTTAATCTTTGGACATTACATTATTTTTTAAAGCGCATTGAGGATGCAATTATTATTTTTTTTGTTGTTAATCCGTGGGTTTGATATGTTATAATTCCAGAATTTGAGGTTTTAAAATTAATCAAGTGGGATTTTATTCTGTTCAAAGGTGGTCTTTGCCCTCGGTACAAATGATACTTCATTGGAAAGGTCTTTACCTTCGACTTGAAGGTTTTTTTGCACCATCTTTGGACTTCTTGCTAACAAAGTGATTAGTAGTTACCTTGCTCTAGGCCTTGGCGATCTCTTTAGCGTTCCGACTGAACTTGGAGGGAGTAAATAAACATTCTACTTAAGTAGGAGTAGAATATCTTTTTGGCATTTGACTTATTAAAAAACATGTGTGGTTTTTAAGATGTTGCAACCTTAAACAATCCAATTATAAAGGTACCACAAAAAATTTTCATGATTTTGTAAAGAATTGTTAGGATTATCTCAAAATCTATTCTCATATCTAATTATATAATTTTAAATTCAAAAAATGGTTAAGGTCAACTAGATTTATAAAGATATGAAAATATTAAAAACAAATTATATAAATAATATGTTCCAAGATGTACTATTTTTAAAGCCAAAATTTTTGTTTTTGTTCATATTTATATATCTGGATGTCAAGAGAATTTATTAAATAATTTTTCAGCATTAAAAAAATATGTTACGGATTTTTTAGGTGCATATCTAGTTTTATATTTTAAATTTGTAACTTTATATAATTTTTTTCTTAAAAAATATTAAAAAATTGATAAAAGAAATGGTGAAAGAAATCTTCTTCGAAAAGACAGTCCCACTGTCTCTGTATAGGTCATTAAGTAATCAGAGCCGCCACTAATCAAAACCCTAATTTTTGACCACTGACATACTTCATGCTCTGCTTATTGTGAAGTAATAATTCCACGTAAAAGATACCACTATTATAAATCTTTATTTTTTATTGTATTTTAGTTTACTGTTTTGCATTTTTATATTTTTTGGACATTCCTGTATTAATTATTAATGTTATGGAATATCAATCACCATAGAAAAATTTGTCTTTTAATTAAGTGTTTTCGAGAGTTTTTTAGGTATTTATAAATTTATTTAAAAAATTAGAAGATTTTCAAGAAAGGTGAATTGGTTGCACGTGGATCTAGGGAAACTTTTTTCTTTTACTTTTCATTTTTTGGGGATGGAAGTTGCTTGGGATTGGAATTGACTCCTTTGTTTTTTTCTTGAAAGATTGCTTTGGTGAATTGTTACGAGCTTGTGATTATTGGTGAATCCTTTTCACCCTGAAGAAGCCAGATAAGCATGCTCTAATCAGCTCATAAAGGCACTAATCCCATATGACATACAATAATGTTTAAACCCCGTATCGGCAGCGTTAATCAGGGTCGGTGAATCACCGATTTGGATCGATTATCTTGTCGAGATAATTGGTTAATTAAAAATTAAAAACGATAATTGTTTGGAGCTAAATCAAGTGGTTCTTGATAATTTTAAAGAATTGAGATAGTCTCATTGATTTTCGAGTCGGACCAAGTTTTTTTTATCTTATTAGAGTTTTGAAAATATCAATAAAATAATGCAAGTCATAGATTTTGAGAAATCGAGAATTGGGTTCCAATTCAGTCTCAAAAAATCGAGTTGGATAGCTGATTCTCATATGGAACATCCAATTTTGGCTCCAATTTTGTGAATCATATTTCATTTGCTCTGAAATATGCTTTTTTAGGAAAAACGAAAAACTTTTATTTTGAGTTCATGAAATCAATTTTCTCTTTTTTTAGGTTGATAATAGAGACGACTAAAGATGGTTTAAAAGTAAAAAAAAATTTAATGAGTTGTAACTTTAATAATAATGTTACAGTAATTTTAATTTGTCATTTTAGTTGAATGAGATAGATGTGACCCACTATCATAAAAATTGTGTTAATTTTTTATGTTGCATCTACACCACCTAATTAAAATAAATTATTAAAACAGTACAACTTTATTTATCTAAATAAAGTATCACTTTATGCAAACTGTACCTGAAAAAGTTTTGAGGGCGGGAATAGATGCGGTGGACCTGGACGTGGTGTTTTAGTCTAGGAGCAAATTGTCGAATTTGCTTATGCAAGAGCATGAAATGTATTCCTTGAAGGGACCTTTTATGTGCCCCCTTGGCAGGTACCATGTAGGGTCACTCTTCTTAATGAAGGGTTAAAAAGGTCATTAATCAGGGCATCTTTGAAAAGGTCCCACTACAATAATTTGCTTTTGCCTAATATCAGAGAGGCAAAATTAAGTTATTAGATCAATAATTAATTATACTTACTTTGGAGATCTCCTTGCCTCACATGAGAACAAACCTCGTGAGATAAAGTCCGACGTAGACAGCAGCATTATCAAAATTACAATTGAAAATTATATTTTTTAGGTTTTTGTTTCCTTCTTTTATTCAAGAAGAATCTTATGATGGTTAGATAACAATTCCTCTTTGTTTCTTTTACTTGCTTGATTGTGGATAGGCCTGGCAATGGGCCCAAACAAAGTAGGGCTTGGGCCACAAATTGTGGCCCAAGGGCTGGGCTAGGGCCAGTGCCCACCCGGTTCAGACCGGCTAGGTCCTCTATGTTTTTGTGTTTTTTTCTTTCATTTTTCTATTTCTATTTGGCGTGGCCCTAACAAGGCCAGGGCAAGGCTTGAGCCAACCCTATCGGGACAAGGGCTGAGCCAGGGCTAAGGTTGGTTGGCCCAAGCCCGGCCACCCTTAATTGTGTATGTGTAATATTTTGCAAGAAATTAATTTCACTTTCTTTATCTCTCTCTCTCTCTCACGGTTTTGGTGAGTCAGCTGAATCACCTATTACTGTGCGGCCCTTGTCTATCTAACCTCCATGTCTAAGATGGATGTTAAAAAATGTTACATCCACTAAAAATTCAAATGGACAATGAATAAAAGAATTCAAAAAATAGTATTTATATTTTCTCAAAAAGAAAAATTTAACATTTAAATCATTGTCATGGTTGAGATTATCATACCCGAGCATTTTGAATTGAAAAGACATTTTTGAGATATATTTTGTAGGAAGAACACATAATAATAGTGTCAGTGGGCCAACTCATCAAACACTTTTCCCTCTCTCTCTCTTTTTTTTTTTTTTTTGTTTGCAGACATTGCTTCATCAAATATGTCACCCATGTAACCAATTTCTCTTGTTTCTTCTCCGTTGAATCATGCTGCAAATTTCTACCATTTCTTATTTCTTTCTTCAAAGGGGAAAAATAGAATATTAGTACACATATTATGTGCAACAAATGGTCATAACAATGCGACCACATACTTAAAAAGGAAGGGCACCCTTATCTTCTCTTTTGGTTCATTGTTTTGTAGCCCGTGAAGCCTCAAAAATGACTATTGATTGACAAATTGACAACTATCATTCTTCTTGCTTCCTTATAATGGGAGAAGGCTCCCGAATATATGGGATACTGGTAAAGTGAGGTAAGGAAGGAGTAGTTTGGAATATGGAGGACAATTCTCAATAATCCTGCAATTTTTTGCCTTTCCTTTTTACCTTTACCATGGAATGAGCTCACTTTCCAACCTTTTCAATAACCCTTTCAATCAATCATTTAAAAATTGCCGACATGACTTGGAATTGCTTGAGTCAGATTAAGATAAAGAGATGACCACTTCTAATTTTAGAAACCCTGGAATTGCAAAAAATTTAGTTTTTGAAATTTATTATTTTCTTTGTTATTGGTTTGCCGATCTGAGAATTCCACAGTCCATACCACAAAAATTGGAATCGATCCTTTGCCAAGTCATGGCCAATTGCAATATTAAAATCACTGCTAAGCAGTGTTATTTTATGCTTTCTATCATTTTGGTAAAGATTAGAATTGTTTTGACCAGTGATTTTAAAAAAACGATTGATGACCCAAAACGGACATCATAAAAACTGGTCTAGATCTGTAAATCGAAGGTCCGGTTTGTTGTTTTATTGAGCAGAAAAAACAGTGAACCAACAAAAAAACATGTGCAAAAGTTGTGAACGGGTTAAAAACCAGTTTGGATCGATGAATCGATATTATTTATTGTAGCAAAATGACGCTTTTACTGTACTAAAATGGCAGCAAAACATCGGTTCTTTTCTAGACCGGGGCGATTTTCAATATATTAACAGAATTGGTATGGGTGACTGATTTTTGGATCGAACTGTACGATTCCACACTAAGCCGGCATTTTTTAAATCACATATTTTTACTATGAATACTTAAGTTTACATTTTCCCTTCTTTTTTAACATATTATAAAATACCCCCGTCACAAATTATTATTAATTTTTAAGATCCATTTTTTACTACCTTTTTAACGTCATACATAAGTTTTGTTTAATTTTTTACTTTAAACGTATTTTTCCTATTTTTTGAGAAATTTTTATTTATTTTTATTTATCAACAGGATTCCCCAAAACTCTATCCAAGTTACTCGGACTCGGGTCGAGTCAATCTTTCCCACACTGCTGCTAAGAACATTAGAACCGTGGTTTCATCATGTTTCAGCGGAAAAAAAAAAAACAGCCGTGATTTCCTCTAGCTTACCGCGTTCAGTATAGGGACCTAATGAGACCACATAACCCATTGCATGTACTTCTGCAAATAATGTGGCCTTGAAAGTGCTTAAGAGAATGTGTCTTGAAGTTCAAATTATATTATTGAATTATTTATTTTCTTTTTAGGAAAAATTACAGATCCCAAGTGATACCACTCAATACTTTTTAAACCATATCCCATCATATCCCTAACCCCAATACTAATTTTTTTTGCATCCATCCTAAGTGAATTTTATTTTTTTGTTCTACGATGAAAATGCCCCCATGTAAACGTATGTTTCTCTTCATTTTATACAATAAAGCAGGTCTGACACGTAACTGACTTTTGGACTCCATTGAAACAGTTTAGCACATAGTCTGCTAGGCCGACTTCTTGTACCTACATTAGGGAAATGTTTTTATATTTCTCCTACAATATAAAAGATCTATACTTCCCTTACAATCTAGTTGTACAATTTTGATCAAGAGAGCCACTCACCGTTTGATTTTAGATCCAACGTCTAAAAGTATTTTATTTTTAATTTTTTATACAAATTGTATGAATATGAAATTTGGTACATGCTATCTTCTCATTGAGGCACACCTATAAAAAGTATTAAAAATAATTTTTTGATAAAATATAATGACCAAAATACCCATTGAAACTTTCAAAAGTATTTTGGTCATTTTATTTTATTAGAAAATATATTTTTTTATATTTTTCGCTAGTGCGAGTTTAATAGAGAATTCGACGTACAAAATTTGGTGATAAATAGTTTATAGAAAAAACATTAAAAAAAAATAGTGTAGAGATGTGATATTGTGATTGGAGCAATCTTAACTTTCCATTCAGAATGGACGGTTGGATAAAGGGAAGTATATTAAGTTTTATGTTGTAGGGAAGCATTAAAAGCTTGACCCCTACATTATACCAAGCTGCTTTATATTCATATTGGAGCCAGTCCAAAACATAGTCTGTTAGACCGATTTTATTATAAAATAATGAAGTCAGTTCGACACAATGCATGTCAAGCTGGCTCTCTATTCCTATTGAAGCCGGTCCGACTTTTGCTTCTTCTATTTATTTTTTTGTTCGTTCCAGAGAGGTCCAGGTTTGGGTGGCATTTTTGGTATTAAAAAAATTACCTTGTTACTTTTTTGTTTCGTGGGCCGTTCATGCCCCTAAGGGAATATATTGTCCATTTACTCCGTCTTGTAAATCCCAATTTAGAAATATTTTTAGGGCCCCAAAATTTGGAGATATAACCTCTTTGATCCATATGCTATTCTTAGGTAAATTTTTTTTTTTCTAAATTGCCTTCTAAATGGGCTTGAAAAAAAAAAAAAAACCTAAAAAATGAATAAAAACCATCCAATTTTTAAAGGGTGAGATCTTAATGCTAGGAAAGTCAAAATTTAAATTTTAGCTTTTAAATATAACTATCTAGTGATTTCACGTGGTTCCCAAAATTTCAGATCAAAAGAATCTTACCAAGTTATTCTTCTGCAGAGGGAGTAAATGTACATTGCAGGAGCATAATACACGTGCTCTTTATATTTTTCACCTTTTCCTAATTCTGCTTCTGGTCTCATTGTTACTTTCATGCTTAAGCCCTAGTGTTGAAATTATGGTGGATATTCTTCTTCTTGGCTTCCAATCTTTGGTTAATCCAATGCATATTGTACCACATGAAAGAATAGATATGATATTAAGAGGTTTTGGTATGTGAGCCTTGTAGAAGGCAACACGCAATGAGTATTTCGGCTCATTCGAGTTTCCCCAAGTTGGATGTCCTATTCGATGGTATTAAAAAAACTCAAAAAATAAGGAATTTATTTGTGATGCGTTTTTTATATTTTTTTTCATTTAGTAAAGTTTGGCAAGTATTTTGGCCATGAACATTTTTTTATATATATTTTTCTATCATTTTTTAATTATTTTAAAAATACCTTCAATCAGAAGTTGATTTCTTAAAATGTAATTTTTTTTTACTAATTTTTAACCTCATTTTGATGTATTTTGCTTAATATTACTTTAACATATATTTTTTATTTTTTTATATGTTTTCTTTACTGCTAGTACTTGGATCGGGCATGGGTCGACTACTCGCCTCGAATTGTGGCTTCGAACACTGATCTAAACCTCTTGATAGTACTTTTTTAATGGAACACCCAACTTTTCTAAATAATGGTAATTTGGACAGAACAGTTGGGAATAAAGAAAAGTCTATATGGAAGCAATATTGATCCTCCTATTTTAGTTACAAATATAAGGAAATCATGCACAATAAAAAGAAAAACAACGAGTAAATATATAAAAAAAGGTACACAATGAGATCATTTATTTTTGGTACAAAAACGCCACAATTATTCTTGTACATCATATTTTAAATAGGGTGATTATAAGTCTGTCATTGACTAGACCAAAAATTCAATGAGAGTCTCAAATTGTAACATAAGTAAATATTTTTACGGCGGTAGAAATGGAGGGGGTGTCAATCAACATGTTTGATTGCATTCCCAAATAATCGACCATAAGATCGAGACTTAAGAATGTGACCAAAGCGAATGTTGCCGCGGAGATTGATGCTAAAACCAACCTGAGCACTCAATATCAGCTGAGGCAACAGTACTCAAGACCTTGAGTGCCCTTAATAATACACACTTGCCTAATGCTGTAGGTCATGTTCCTTCAAGCACCAGTCGTAGGTCATGTTCTTTCAAGCACTAAGACCCTCCGTAGTCCGGAGTGTGTTGTCGACTAAGGAGCAATAAATCACGTGGCCCGGTCCTCAACCACTCTTGTCTCCTCTTTTACTTGGGTATTAAATTTGTCCCTCTTGCCAATGGTTTTTCTGCCTCAATAATAAGACAAGGTACTAGTACATTGCCATCTTTTTTTTTATTAACCGATGTCCTTCACATCCGTTCTCTAGACAAGGTTTAAAAAAATAGGTCGATGACATGGATCGGTCATTCGAAAAATTGTGTCGAATTGGTGGATCAGTCATTTGGATTAGATAATCGGTCAAATCGGAGGGTCTCAGCCTCAAAATTTTTTAAAAACTCGCTGTAATTTCTCGAAAATCTAGTTTTTTAGGTTTCTAAAGAAAATAATAGCAATTGTAAATAGTTTTCCATTATTGTATCATAATATGTAAATCTTGTGAACATGTCTCATGTCAGAGTGTTTGTTGTCTATTAAATTCATTTGACAGTGAAAATGAATTTTAATATACAACTCATGGCAATAAATAGATCTTGCTTACTTAGTTTTTTTTTTTGGTATTAACTTAGGAATTTTGGTTTCTGATATAAGATATATAAAACAAATTTAATGTTATAGGTTGTTAGTAGAAAGAAAAAGTGATTTCAATATTAAAGTTTTTTTTTCCCAAAAAAGTTGGAATGAATTCATCTAAAATAATAATATGGTTAATCTTGTATTTTAATAATAAATATAGGCAATTAACCATGTCGTAATCACTGCCTGAGAGAGAGGAGCTATAATATCTTGACAGGGGATATCATTGCCAGAGGATCTACTTTTTTTCTTTCAAATGGGAACAAAGAAAATAAAATATCGTTCGAATTGTATGTCTTGGACATTTACATGACCCAGAACATTTATCGATTGTTTTGATTAATCTTATCCCATCAAATATTTCTTTCTTTACAAATAAGAATAGATGATGCAATACATGTCAATCATCAAAACATTGCAAACTACCTTTATTTGTTTCATTTTTCTCGGCTTCTGAACTTTTTGATTTAATCCATAGTGATGTATGGGGACTTTCGTGTCTTACACCTATCAGAATTATATTATTTGTTTTATTGAGGACCACCCAAATGCCCTGGATTATAAATGTCAAAAAAGTAAAGTGATGTCCTTGATGCATTCAAATTATTTTAAGAAAGAATTCACATCCAAAATGACAAAAAAAAAGAACTAGAACAATTACTAGTGAGGAATATGCATCACAAGGAATAAATTACTAGCCAGGAGCTAAAAAAGGTTACAAATGCTGCAATATTTCGAATAATCAATTTGTCACTTTAAGGCATATAATCTTCTTTGAACAGGTTGCATGCTTGACCATGCCCACTGATCATAAATTTGAAAACAATTTTTAAGTTCCTCTTCAAAAGGAATCATCAAGAAAAAAACATACGGAGCAATCATCACCAGCGAAGAGTGTGAGAGTGGGATTCCCATGGATCCAATGGAGACAATACCTTTGACCCTCTTCAATACTATGAGGCAACTCCGAATTCAGTAATCTCAAGTTCTCTTTAGAACAAGCCTCTCCAGGTGAACAATTGAGTGATGGTCAAAGAACTCCTGACCTGGCTAAGAAGGGTCTCCAATCTACGGCTGAGAATTTACTGATCCGACGCAAAACCTGAATTTTGGATCCAAATCTGGATCCCGGTATGGGTCCAAAATTTGGACATGATGAGTCAGATCCGGATCCAAATCTTGGATCCGAATAATAATTCTGATAGGATAAGGATACAAGTGGATCCGATCCGGTTATCAAAATATTTTTTTATATTTTTTATATATACATACACATATATTGTATAGTATTTTTTTTATTAAGCATTTGATCGGTTCTGGATCCAGATTGGGAGCCCACGTATACTTTTCAAATCTGAATCCAAATTCCGGTGGATCCGAACCCGATCCAACAGTCCTACTCCAATCTAAAGTCATGATCTTTCACTAACAACAAAAATCACCCAATTACGCAAACCTTCTGGAGTCATACAACATTCTGTTGATTACCCTCTTTGTTCTATTGCTCATCACGTCTTTCTTAGTGCCGTAGCTCATATCAAGGAACCTATATCCTTCATAAAAGCTTCCTCTCAACTTGTTCACAACATGTCATGAAAGAAGGAATTGGTGATTTGGAGAGCAATAAAAGCTGAGACATTGTGGAACTGAAGAAAGGAACATAAGTTGTTAATTGAAATTGTTTGATGAAATATAAGTCATATGGAAGTGTTGAACACTCTAAGGTTCGATTCATGCAAAAGTGATTCTCCCAAAATGCAGTGTATACTGTAGACTGCAAGCAAACATTTACAGCAGCTATCAAGATTGCCACCATTCGATAAATTATATCATCAGCTACCATCTAGAGTTAGCCTCTTCATCAATTGGACATGAAGAAAACCTGCCTCAATGGTGAGTTAAATGAAGTCTATATGAGGCTAAAACCTGGTTTCTCAATAGTGCAACATGTAGGAAAGGTATGCAAACCGAGGAAAGCCATTTATGGGCTCAAACATGCCTCAAGAGCTTGGTTCACCATGTTTATCGATGTTCTTCGAAAGGTTGGGATGAAAGGGGCAAAGTTTTGGCTACACATTCTGTATCAAGAAATAAGAACAAGGCGTAGCTCTATTTGTTGTTTATGCTGATGAAATTTTGCTGATTGACAATGACATAGAAGCAATCAATGACTTCAAGAAAGAGCTACGATGTGTATGTTCCTTGGTGTGAACCCCAATATACTAAACGAAAAGGCACAAAATAAGGCTATCAACTCAATATGCAAAATATTGCAAAGTTCTGGTTTGGGAGCGCCCCCAGCTTGATATTACTGGTGGTATGCCCTAAACACATTTCAGAAAGGAAATTGGAGTGACAAAAAAAGAAGATAAAATAGATCTCCCGCTAGGGATATGAATCCTATCTCAAGAATATGAACTTTTACTGCCCCTTCTTTCGAACTCAGTGTTCGATCATTGGCACATTTCCCTAGGACTAGGTCGAGACATCACAGAATTCCCGTTTAGAATGCAACCATCTTACTCGCTCTCCGAGTGGTAAGAAGATTGTATTCTCAGTTAGCCCTGGGTCTACCTGCACACTTAAATTGGTGCCTGGCACCTCTTTGGCCACAGTCGACAAGTTCCGTATGGACCTTGATTTGAGTTATCCCCTTTGAACTTTGGGTTCCTCGAACTTGGAGTCACTGTTGGTTTCCTGGTCCCTTAACCCATGGTCTAGGTGGCTGGGCTCGTTTAGTTGGATTTCTTTAATGGATTTGTATTTTGTCACTCACTCTAAATGTGTTGAATTTTTCATTAAGCTCATGAGGGTTTCTAGCAAAATAACAAAGGCTGCCCTTGTATGAGCCCCTAGAGAAAGAGGGGGTTAGACACAAAGGGTAGCCCCGTCTGCCTAGTTTTAGCTCCATGTTCCCCTGGTGCCTACTGGTATTTGTACGAGCAAATACGAAGACATAGGATAGAGAGATGGACCTTCAATCCTATTGTTCTCATGATTTGAGTTCATAATGGTGTGGTTTTTCCCTAAAAATGTGTTAAAACTGTAAGAGAGACAAGAGAGTAAGGAGTTCAGACAAGAGAGTAAGGAGTTCAGTAGGCCCTCTTGCAAGCATATGAATGGTTCTTGAGAAGTAAGACGAGGTGAGCCTAGGTGGGTGTGAACGCGCCATGTGGATCCAGAGTTGATGAATGATCACCCATCTTTTTTATGGAAGTCCTTTTCGGTTAGGACATCCAGTACTAAGAGTGGAATTACTTGTGTGTGTGTGGGCTTCCCCTTGGTGCTCGGGCCTTGGTCGATCCCTCGAACAAGGCAGGTAACGTCAGTGATGGCTCTTAAGTGTCAAATAGTGTTTTGGGGCTTATTGGATGAGGACACATTCTCACCAATTGCCCTCGTTGTGATATTGTCTCCTGTTGTCGGAATGGAAGGCTGACTAGAAAGTGTGACTTATCTTGTTCATGGGGAGCTTCCATCATGCCTTTGTCCCCAATGTCATTGAATCTGGTTCTAGGTCAATCTAAGAGGGTGGCTCCACTTGCTCTTTAGACATTTTCACCTCTAGCTTTTCCATTCTTATGAGAAATTAGTTCTTCATCTCATTTAGTTGGGTTGTCGCCAGCGGCCCTCTTACTATCTCTAAGATCTGGAGGTGCCGGATGGGATGGAGAGATCGTGCCCATGGCTGATAAGATGAGCAAGCTTGGGTCTTCTACCCTTTGGGCCTATATTATCGATGTGACAGCGGCCTTTGCGAGTTGGTGGCTCAGGCCATTATGGGATCTTTGGTTATTATAAGAGCTCCCCATGGGGTGATTTGTTCTTCGATGTGGCTTGGGATCGTGATCTTGGGGCTAAGGCAATCCTTAACCCTTAATCCCTTAATCTTGGGACTATGGCTTGGAGGAGTCCTTGCCACATGGATTTCGATGTTCTTATGCCTGAGTAAATCTCTACTTGACGGCTCTGGTCCATTTATTAGAAGATGGTTGAAAGTTATTTTCTTTTAATTTAGAGGGAGTCAATGGGCTTTTTCATATACCTGAGGGTTTATTCAAGATATAATTATAGAGAGAAAGGTATATATCCTTTTTCCAGAAATAAGAAACCGTTAATGTTTCCAGCTTCTTTAATTAAATGTTGTACATACATGAATTCCTCCTGTTTGAGAAGGTGACCCATTTTATACACTGTGCTTTTTCATTTGTCTCAATTATTTTAGAATGCTTTCATTTTTTCGAATTTAAGCTTTATGTGATAGCTGTTGGTGATAATGGTCGGCTCGTATAGAGATTGACATTCATTTTACTTAGAGATCGAAAACTAAAAATACTATAATTTTTTCCCCCTTTTTGTGGAAGTTAGGTTTTTATGGAAGAGATATATCTGCGTCCTATTTCTTTATGTGAGTTCCATATTAATTAATTTTTCATTTGGAAATTTCTAATGTATCTCTGAAAGAATGACTCGTGTGATCTAGCCAGAGTATATATTATTATTATTATTTTTTTCTTCTTTTTCTCACTTACAAGTAGTTATTTTACAATAAAACAACTTCAAATAAAATAAACAAAAAGAATACAACTAGTATCTCAAGAACTTGAAGCCATTCAAAACTTTTATTTCAATAACAAAGAAAAGACAATCTATGCTACGGAATGAAAAACATAATAAATAAATATGCAAGAAACAAAAGAGGGTATCGGAGATTACCTCAACCGGGCTTCTTACACCCCATACCGAGTTACCACTACCAATGGCATGAGATGAATGGTCAACATTCAATTTCAACCAGGAAAGCAAGTTTAGGCTAATCCAAACCAATTGAACATGAACCCCTTTCAATCACAAAACTCAACCATAGGTGAACCACATTGATAACCTAGTTGAGATAAAGTTTCTTTTACTACACCCTAAACCTTAGCCCTAAGCGATAGAAGAGATGAGAGAACTCCATGAAAGCAAGAGAGTGGGGTGCGTCCCTTAGTTTGCATAAGGGAGAGAGAGAGAACTTTCCAAGAGAGAAAGAGAAACTTCTAAGAGTGGGGGGGGGGGTGCCCCCTATGTGGGTATGAGAGAGAGAGATAGAAAGTTGGTGTAGAGAATATTGGGTAGGGTGCTCCCTCTTTTTATAGTGCATCAATAGTTTTAGGGTTTTCATGGCTTGCCTTTTCATGTGAGATTGAATATGCACTATTGATCTTGGATGACTTGTTAGGTGAGAGATATGACTCGTCCATTCCATAAATAGACCATAAATATTATATGGAAGGTACTAGAACCATTATCCCCCACTTTCTAAATCATTTTCCCATAATTAATTCATATAAGAAAATAATAAATGATAATATTATGCTTTATTATTTCATGCTTAAGCCTTCTCATATATACCAAAAATTAATTTAAAATTTCCTCGAAGCATAAGCTTTCCAAAACACAAATTACTTAACCCTCGAGCTTAGAGCTTGAGTTCTTTAAATTGGAAAGCCCTCAAGGTCGGGCGTGCCACCCTAGACGGCACATAGTGGGCCCCGCCTAAATTGTCATGGTGAGCCTATTTATATTATCGAGCCTCCCATACAATATTAAAATATTAAAGTAAATATTATGATTTTTAGAAATTTATAAAATCATATGTGAATAATTGAATCAATGTAAAATCAATATCTCTGTTTTATAAAACCAAATTTGATAAATAAAATATCCAGAGGTTTTTAAAAAATCAAATAACAATTTTAAAAAGCATGTATCATTAAAACGAACATAATTAAATACTTTGATAGAAAAATGATCTATATGGTGTAGGAATAAATATACACTGGGGCACTCCACCTTCTACTGTGGACCACAATCCACGCTTGTTTTCTCAAACCGATTCAGTGTAGCTCATAACCCACAATCAATACAGGGGATCATTAGTGGGTCACCAAAATCTAGCAAATAAGCAAGGGGTCGTAGTCTCAGTCTATAGATTTCAGGTTTTTCCCTAGATTTCAAATTTCACATAAATCTGATGCAATCGATTTCTCAATGGTGTACAAGGGTTATCTCTCATACATGCACACGCTTCACTCTGAAATGTGGTTTGATTTCTGAAATGTGGTTCGATTTCTCGAAAACGGCTATCATTGTGCATGCCTTGTGATAGTACGTGGATGAAGCTTTGATCCTGTCTCTGAAGGCCTCCATCATACACAAGGGTCACACAATCCATCAGCTCACTCTTCTAGGCGTACTCCGACCTCATCAAGGGATGACCCATCATAACCCTTATCGATTTGTTTTCTATACCTAAGTAACATGGTTTTTTCCAACAAGACTGGCCTAGTTCGTAAAGCTCAATCTGATACCTACAAACATAATTTACTTAGTATGGTCCATGAGGGACCACACTCTCACTGAGTTCATGTTCCATTGTATAAATTTATTTACCAATCTACGTCACTCTCTTTCTCATAGTCCCACCCTCATCACTCTATCCACAGTTCAAGTTCCCTATCTCTTCCCCACCTCTCTTACTTTCTTCTTTTTATTTTATTTTGTTTTATTTTATTTTATTTTTTTTGAACGTTAATAATAATTCATTGGGAGCTCTTCCCGACCTCTCTTCCTAAAGGTATGTAATAGGTTGCTCCATCAATTTATCCTCCTTTTAGAAGATATGAACTCAGGATTTTACTGAGGATTAAGGTTTCATGCATTGAATTAAGAGATATGAAGAGACTTTCATGAAAGAACGAAAAAAAACAAGGGCAACTCCTTTTCAAGACCTTCCTCTGTTATTTATTGAGTCTTTGATTTTATTGATATTTTGTTGTTGGCATGCTAAATATCTCCAGTTCACCACTGATTTTGGGAAAAAGATGTAAACCCTGCATCTAAACTTATGGTTCCGTTTACACTCTAGGATCCCGTTTACATTCTTGGGAAGATAGAGAAAGGGAGGGAAAGTTAATGAGAGAGAGACAATGGGATTGCAAGTGGATCAGCGGATTGCCTTGGCCATCTGGTTTACAAAATTGGGCAAAAAAATTAAAAACTGAGAAAAAATACTAATGATCATAATGTTATATTAGTGGGAATGTACTTATTTCTGTTCAATTATTTGATCATTACTTCATTTGTCAATGTGGGTGGTGTGCGTTCTATTTTTCTACAGAAATTACAAGAACTCTTCATGTTTATACGAATGGCCTAGATCAATTAATATATGTTATTTCATTTAGAATATTGTACTTTTTTTTTATAATCGTGTTTTTAAAATTCTATCTTTTTTCGTTTTTCTTTTAGGCTGGACATATTTTTGTGGGAACCACGGGTTTGTAACAAACCCACTTGTTAGGATACTCAGTTCCAATGTCAATGAAATTATAGGAAACAACAGTTGTTAGGTAATATGTTTGCATTAGGAAAATTTATTTATTAATGAAAAAAGTTTACATAAGGTTGCAACCTTTAAATAGAATTAAGGTGCACCTCAAAAATCCATTGAGAAATATCACTGTGATATTGAAAAACCCTCTAATTGATCATCTCGACATCGAAATGTATAGATATGAAAGAAAAAAGAAGAAATCGAGTCTCAAAACTATTGCGTTTGGCAATAACTATATGGACTGTCCATTTTAAAGATTTTCATGTGTTAGTAGTTCACTTGAACTATTTTTGGAGTTTAAAATTTTTGTAATTAGGGATAAAAATAGATTTTCAAGTCATCCTAAAATTTGTTCGCACAGACAGTTTTGCCTTCGACTGATTTTACATTTTGGGCGAGTCTTCCTGAAATTCTTGTTCAAAATAGTGTATATATTGCTTTCCCTATGGTTTGACTGAGATCTGGACCTCTCTCAATGGTGTAGGCAAAGGAAGTTTCATAGTAAGAGACTTTTTGCCATTGTAACAAATAGAAACTCTGTTTACATCGATGTCAAGTACCTAGATCTTGAAGTTCTCATAGAGAATTAGAATATGTTACTGAAAAGCTACCTGATAGGGCAAGGTCTATGGGATATAATTGATGGGTGTGAACCTAGACCACCTGTTAAAGATAAACTCATGGCATAAAAAAAGGTCAAATGGCCAAGACTTTTCATGAAAGAACTGTACGATAAACTCTGTCTTTTTGTCATTTTTATTTATTAATGAAAGGCCCAAATCTCCACTGACTTACCCAAAAAAAAATAAAAAAAGGTAAAATAGAACATGTGGTCCAGATATTCTCTCCTATGACTGATGCAGAAATGATGAAAGTGGCTTGGATGATGAACAAACACACAAGCGGTACGAGAAAGACATTCTTAATAGCAGAGCTATGTGCATGAAGCATGGCAGTGGCTTCATCTTTGAGTTTTGATGTAAGACAAAATTGTTATAGTTTCTGATTTTTATTTAATTCTAAAATTTGTATATTTTAAAAGTTGTATATTTTAAAATTTGTATATTTTAAAATTTGTATATTTTAAAATTTGTAATTTTTATTTAATTCTAAAATTTGTATATTTTAAAATTTGTAAGGACTCTTGGGTTTTTATATTTTTTATTTTCTATTCACTAGTTACTATTCATAGTTATTATTCATGTAAATTATTCACATTATTGTTCAGGGGTATTGTTCACGTGTTATTGCTTATAGGGATATTCTAAAATTTTATTATTATTTAAGGGTATTTTAGAGTCATAAATATTTACTTGGGTCTTAAGTCAATTTTAGGGTTTCACAAGCTTACAAAAAGTTGGACATCAAATTTTGGAAGGCGTATATTATTGAAATGAATTTTAATTATGAAAGAAAAATGTTACTTTTCTTTTTTCTTAATTTACAACTATACCTTTTCTTTATAAATGCTGATTTTTACTTATTTGAGGTTTAGGAAAAAGGTGGATTCAATTTCCCCCATTTCATTTCGGTAACAAGTGGTATCAAAGTTCAGGTTTTCTTCAACAACAAAGCTGGAAATACATCCAAGCCTAGAGTTTGCTGATTTTGGGCCAAGTTTTGTTGATTATCTATATAGGGTTGTAATTTCGACAAACCCATGGCAGAAAGAAGGGACGGTAAAAAGGCATTTTCAAGTATCCACTTCGTGGTCCTAGAGATAAAGAAATTGAGGAACTTGAAAAACAAGTTCAATAACACAATAGTTTACGAGTATCATTCATTGGCAAGACGATGATCTTTCCACCCAAGAAGTTGTCAAGTACCAATATTTTTTTCTGCGTGCTCCGCTAGCATAGTCGAATGAAGAGAAAAGTGATAGAAGACTATAATATAATTATTCCAAAAAGTTCCAAAAATATTCCAACGTGAAGTAGAGCCTAAGAGCTTTCCAACGGTTCAAGAATCATTTGAATCGAATCTACAGATAAAAAAATATAACAAGTAATATCTTAGTCTTTGTGAGACCCAAGTATCGGCCCGCAAACCGGGCTGTAACTCGGCCCGACAGGCCCAGACGAGAGCTGATAATGCAGTCAACATATCTAATGATGCAGTAAATATGTTTTTTTTACTTAGATAAGGATAAAACATCAAAATAAATCCAAATAAAACCGAAAAGATCCTAAAAAAATAAAAAAAAAATACCAATTGAATCTTATAAATACTCCATCTCCATAACCCAATACCCATCTCCATAACCCAAAAGAGGAGATCAACAAAAGAGGAAGAAATACCTAAAAAATTCCGAAATTAGAAAAATATCAAAAAAACAACAAAAATAGAAAAACCCATTAGAAAATTCCAAAAAATTTAGAAAAATTCTCCAAAAATCACATAAAATCCCAGAATTCATATTCAACCTTAGAAGATCCCAAAACCCTTAGAAAACTAAAGAAATTCTCCATCAATCTACAGAAAATCTTGAAATTCTCCGTCAATCCTAAAAAAAAGCCTAGGTAGACCCTACCTAAAATTCACTGCTTTTCCTTATCCCTTAGGAACCCTTGATTAAGATAAAAACCCTTAGATTTATAAATTCCAGCAAGCAAAAGGCATCCAAAAAAAGAAGATGGTGGCGCACATTAGAAGAACGGCCTGATCCAAGCCCGAAACTCCCGGTTTCAGGTCCCTAGAGGTAAGTATATATTTATTTCCTTAATTTTGTTTGTTTTTCTTCATATAATTCCCTGATTTATTTTATACTTTTTGGAAATTAATTCCTCATTATATTTAATTAAATTTAAGCATTTTTTTTGTCAAAATACGGATTTGTAGCTGTAGCTGCCGGTGGACTCAGAAAATGATCGGATTTGCATAGATCTGACATTTTTCTGAGCCCATAATTCAAGAAACCCCACTTTCTCTACCTTTTCAAAAGTAACTAGTTTTTGTTAAGATTTGAGCAGATCTCATCCCAGAGATCGGTGCAATTTGGAGTGTAAACAGTTTGGTGCTCCACCGTGGGGCACCTTGAACTTTAGATCTGTATTTTAAGATTTTAAAAAGCTTCTTCTTTTTTCGTCATATTTAATTTTTCAGCAAAAAGAATAAAAAAAAGGAAGAAAAACTAGGTAGATTTACAAAGTATTTTTTTTATTAGATTCTATCTTTTCATTTTCCTCTCAAACTTTAGATCATCTTTAGTTTGTTTAGATTATCTTTCTTTTAGATCTCATCTTGATCATCTCTATCTTTAGAACTTCTTTACATTCATCTTTTAGATCATCTTTATTTTTATTAATTTTTAGACCATTTTTCTTTTAGATCCATCTTGATCATCTTTATCGTTAAATATTTCTTTTATGTTCACTTTTTATATTATCTTTTTAGATCATCTTTACCATCTTTATTTTTTTAAAACATCTTCAGATCCATCTTGATATCATCTATATCATCTTTTTCATATCTTCTTTCATTCATGCTTATCATCTTTAGATAATCTTTTATCTTCTTTGGATCATAATTATCTTATTTAAATGCATCTTTATCTTTTAAAAAGAATCTTTATCTCATTTATAAAAATAATAATAATAAAATTTCCCTTATGATAAAATAGTTTTTTAAAAAGAAAAGAAAAGAAAAGATAGATCTCTAGGTTTTCTTTGCTTTATCTATTTAGATTAGAAATAGATCTCATCTTGTTTTTCTCTAATTTTATCTTATCTTTTGCTTTTAAGCCTTATCTACATAACTTAAAATTTTCTTATTTTCTTTTAGAAGCATCCTTTATTCTCTCCAAAAAAACAAAAAAAAAAAAATTTTCTTTGAGAAATATCTTTATCTTGTTTCTTAGATAGAAAAAAAAAGAGAGGATAAAATTAAAAAAAAGAAAAAGAAAAAAAAGAGACAAAAGTACCATAAGGATACTATGAACTACATACATCATCGGGGAACTCCTAGATAAGGGTACACTCCCACCGATGCACCGGTGGAGGCCTTTAATCAGAAGATGAGAATATTTGTCAAACCGCTCTCGAATAATGGCAAGAGAGTTGAAAATGAATCCCCCAAGGAGGCAATTCAGTTGTCATTACAATGATTGAAGATAAGTTATTCAGGGGAGACCTTAAAGTGCAAAACCATAAGGATACTCGATAAAATCTCCCAGTTTTCCCTTGGGATCATGTCATCTTCAAAAGCAAAGAAGTCGTAGTCAACAGAGTTCCATTCATAAATATGATTTCAATTAACCGGGACTACACTCCATCGCAAGATGAGAAAGCTAAAAATCCAGGAGAATCTTGACCAAGAGTCATCATCGTGGCCAATAAAAACCTCAAGAGGTTGACTACATCACAAGGAGAGGAACCCACTTCAAGCCACCTCGATTGATGGCCGACACTCTAGAGGAAAGGCTCGGGAACTTCCTAAAATTGATCAAAATCCCAACATGCCTAATAAAACAACAAAGGAACAAGAAACATATACTGCTGAGCCTATCAGTCCAACTTGCCAACTCATCTCAATAAAATTCCAGCATCCATTTCTATCATGGATCTAATGAAGAACGCGCCCATTTATCGTGCCCATATTGAGGAAGTACTTGGAAGGACTCATGTCCTTACCCATACTAGATCCAAAGAGCTAAGAAACATGATCAATCTTTTAATGGCACCGACGCCCATTACATTTACTGATGATGACATACCTCCGAGGCTCGATCGTTTTTACACCCATCCATTCTATATCATTGTTTTCATGAGCGGTTATGAAATCAGGAGAGTGATGGCTGACAATGGAGCATCTTTGAACATCTGTCCCTTGAAAACTATTCTAAGAGTAGGGTTATCACAAACAGACCTTGAGGTCTCACACATCTCAATTACAGCCTATGATGGGGCTCAAAGAGAAACCTTAGGGATCATCCCTCTCATTCTTAAGATTGGGCTGGTGGTCCAAATAGTGAGGTTTTATGTCCTTAACATTGAACCTTCCTTCAATCTACTCATTGGCAGGTCATGGCTACATAAAAATCTTGTTGTGGCTCCACTTTACACCAATGCCTAAAGTTCCCAACTGTTGGAGGAGTGGCTCCCGTGCGTTCAATAGCAGTCAAAGTAGAAAAAGAAAAACTCTCTAAAAATTTAAAAATCCAAGAGATCCTATTTCTAACTTATAAGGAAAATTGTGTCATGATCCATGAAACACATGGATTGTCTGAGAAATTGAAAAACTATTGTAGTCATTACAATTTCGGTTCGTTCAGAGCATGGAATATGCTATTGGCTGAGGGGTACTGCCCCGGCTCTGACTTGTAAAAAATGGGCAAGGTGTTGCAGAGGCAATTACTCATTCCCCTCGTGCTAAAGTAGACACCGACGATCGAAGAGGGTTGGGTTGCACACTTTCTAAGCTTCAATGCAAACTCAAATCTTCTCGGCATCAAGGTTTTATTCTTGGTGGAATTCAAGGTCTTGACCACCGAAAGATCGAATCTCTTCTAAAACCAAAGTTCATAATTGAAATTCCTCTAGAAGAGGAACTGTTAGAATGACAACTTTCCCACCCATATTGTGGCTACTGCATCCTTCGCTCCAAGCAAACTAGGGCAATTATTGAAAATTGGAGCATTACTCCCTTTTCTATTGAATCCATCAATGGGATACAGCGACACTTTCAAGTTTCTGTACCAAACAAATGGGTTGGCGCAAGATGCTTAAACAAGCATCCTGCATGAAGCCTCTCTGACACCATTACCTTTTCGATTGTAGAAAATCCAGTTAAGACCCTTGACAAACCCAGTGAAAACTTAAACGAAGTCAATGAAGAAAATGAAAATGAAACAAATGAGGATGCACTTGCCGATGAAAATTTCGAAGCAGATGAAGAACTTCCCACTGAGGAACTCATGTTCCAAGCTAAGCAGTTTAAGACAAGATTCGACGGTAGTCCTACTGCTATTGTCGAGCAGACCTTAGATATTAATATAGGAACCGAGAAAGATCCGAAGATCACAAGAATTGGAAGAGCTCTGTCATCAGAAGAACACATCAAGATGATCTCCCTCTTAAAACAATACATTGACACCTAGTCTTATGAAGATACGCATGGCGTAAATCCCGAATTGGTACGGCACCATCTTGTACTCCATGAAGGGGCAAGAGCCATCAAACAGAAACTGCACCAACAAAAGCCTCACTTAGAGTTGAAGATAAAACAAGAGATTGACAAACTTTTAAAGGAAAAGTTCATCTTACCTGTGGACTATCCGAATTGGTTAGCTAATATCATAGTAGGACCTAAGAAAGATGGGATAATCAGAGTTTGTATGGACTATAGGGACCTAAACAAAGCATGTCCTAAGGATGACTTTCTTCTTCCAAATATAGATGCCCTAGTTGACAACACTGTTGGATACCAGATGCTATCCTTCATGGATAGTTTCTCTGGATACAATCATATCCTCATGGAGAAAGAAGACAAAAAAAAAGACTTCATTCATCTCGCAATGGGGGACATACTGCTACAGAGTCATGACTTTCGGTCTTAAAAATGTTGGGGCAACCTACCAAAGGACCATGACTGCTATATTTCATGACTTGATGCATGACATTATGGAAGACTATGTGGATGACATCCGCGTCAAATCCAAAACTCGAGATTCCCACCTTCCCAATTTGAAAAGAGTATTTGACCGACTTCGAGAGCACTAATTAAAGCTGAATCCTTAGAAGTACGCTTTCGGTGTTGAGTCTGGAAAGCTACTTGGCTTCATTGTGAGCCAAAGAGGAATATAAGTGGATCCAATAAAAATTAAGGCTATCTCAGAAATGCCACCTCAAAAGAATATTCGCGAAATTCATGGGTTGCAAGGTAGAATACAGGCTATTCGGAGATTTATGTCCCAATTAGCTGAGAAATTGGTCCATTAAATCGTATGTTAAATAATGACACTCTGTTTACCTGGGATGAGATATGCCAAAAAGCCTTTGACCATATAAGGAAATACCTTTCTAACCCACCGATCTTGAGTCCATCTTATTCTAACAGACCTCTATTCATTTGCCTTGCTGTGATAGATAAGACAATGGGGGCGATGTTAGGGCAATATAATGACTAAGGAAAAAAGACGACTATCTACTACATTAGTAAGACAATGGTTGACTACGAAATACTATACTCGGATGTGGAAAAACATTGTCCAACCTTAGTGTGAGCAACTCAAAAGTTGAGGCATTATGTGCTTTCTCATACCATCAAGCCGATATCCAAGATGGACCCACTCAAGTACCTGCTAGAAAGACATGTTCTAAATGGGCAATTAGCCAAATGGAGAATGTTCCTAGCTGAATTTGATATCGAATATGTCACTCAAAAATTAGTCAAGTGGCAAGCAATTGCCGATCACTTAGCTAAGCTTGTCTTACCTGATTGCGTCCCCATCAAAACTGATCTCCCTGATAAGGACCTCTTTGTCATTGAGGATCCCACTTGGGAGTTATATTTTAATGGGGCTAAGAATGAATACGGCACTGATGTCGGAATCATCCTATGCTCTCTAGAGAAATAATGTTTCCAATCGCTATAAGGCTCAATTTTCCCTACACAAGCAACGTTGCAGAATATAAAGCCTTAATAGCCGGTCTCGAGAACGCTCGTGAACTCCAAATTGAACAATTACAGGTCATGGGCGATTCTTTGCTTGTAATAAATCAAATTAACAGAGAAAGGAAGGTTAAAGAAAAAACACTCTAGCTCTACCAAGACTCAGTTGCAAAGTTGTCAAAATGCTTAAAAAGAGTAACCTTTCAATATGTGACTCGGGAAAACAACCGGTTCACCGATACCTTGGCCACTATCTCATCAATGGTGGACATTCCTCCCCAAATGAGTGTCCAACCATTCTACATTAGATACAAGAGTGATCCTTCTCCTCCCAAGATGAAGTCGGAAGAAGAAGATCAAGAATCAGAGAGGGAAGAAGAAATGTTCACCCTCAGGGCCAACCAAATAGTCAAAGCTAAGCCCTAGTATCATTATGTATTAGTCTTACTCAAAGCTGGAATGTATATCGAAGGGGCCTCAAAGAGACACATGGACACCGTAAGAATATTCCCAATCAACTTCTTGATCAAAGACGACATCTTCTATAAGAAGTCCTTTGAAGGAATCTTCCTAAGGTGTATTGATCAACCAGAAGTCGACACGGTGCTCAAAGAACTAGACAACGAAGGATGACTCGCAGGGGCAGCACTCCTAACTCATAAAGTTAGAAGGCAATAATACTACTGGACTATTATGGCCGAAGACTGTTGGAAATATGTGAAGAGATGTCCTAAATGTCAAGTTTATGAGGATCTCATACATGCTTCTTCCATGCCACTCAATCGAACACCTCTGCAAGCCTTAAAAGAAATCGAACCCCTAAAAATTCTAAAGGGATCACCTAGGCCACTTTCATAGGATTTTCTGAATAACCTATCTATATGGGATGAAGAACCAGATGTTAAAGATAAAATCATATTATTCCCTGAAGAAAAAGGATCCAAAGAAAATGATAGGGGCAAGGGGCATGATTCCACTACTTGGGGCACCCTACATTCAAAGAAAAGAAGAAGATCCAACCTATCCACCAGTTTGATAAGGATCGCCCCATCTGATGAAAATACTATAGAGGCGGTCTCATTCAATATACTGATTATCTTTTCAAATGGAAAAGACCCTACAGGGGCAGCCCTGCCAAACCACTTGATAGGGGCACCTTCACTTGATGTTGAAAATATAGTAGGGGCAATCAGTGAGGCCCGTGCCTTATTTGACGACTCCCAAGATGCCTTGAGGCGATGTGCTCCTCAAGAGCGACATGAAGTTACAATTGAAAAATATTATCGAAAAGGCATGGGGTGATCGCTTGCTCCTCCCTTTCAAATAAGCCAAGTGGGGCATTCATGCTCTGCTTAGGCATTCTACTCCATGGGTTGACAACCTAAGGAGTTGAAAAATAAAATAAAAAATTAAAAAGAAAAGAAAATGGGCTTAGCCAAGCCAACAAGAGATTGAAGAATTAGGAAGTTCAGAGTGACTCCGAGTCTCGAAATCAAAGCTCGAGTGAAGCAGTCAAAGGAGGAAATATTCCATAAAGATTCGACAACTTTTTTGTCAAGGAAGTATCATATATCAATTAGAGACAAGGGAAATCTAAGGATAACCAAGACTAAGACTTCCCTGCCACTTGGAAGAAGGAAGGATGATCGAGTTCTTATATGTTTTTTTGGACGAAATGCCACAAGAAAGAAAAAATTCCATCGACTCTTCTACTTCTCCTCTTTCTTCAGCTTCTTCTTCTAAAAAAAAAAAAAAATAATATCTGCTAAGATGAAAAATCGAAAGAAATCTTGAGCGTTGAAAAAAAAGCCACTAGGCTGAACACTCGAAAGGGACCCTAACAACAGAGAAAAAAGAAAAGAAAAGAAATCTGCCGGGTTGAAAATCTGAAAAGAACCCCGAGCATTGGAAAAAAAACTACCAGGCTGAACACCCGAAAGGGACCCCGAGGCGATAGAAAAATAAAACTTCTCTATCTTTTCTTCTCTTCTCCAAAATCTCTAGAAATTCTTCTATTCTCAAGTTAGAATGACATCATAAAACAAAAGAAGGCATTAGTCCAAGTAAAACCTGAAGATGCTCGACTATTTGACTTCAAAAGAGTGGTAGTAGAGGAACAAAATTGGAAAGTCCAAGGATATTCTGAGTATTTTGAGGGATATCCTATATTATTTAAGACATATGTTTGCTTGAAAAAAAGCAAGAAAAAGTCTTCATTGACATAAGAGCCAAGATTGGAAGATGAAGAAGTACTTAGTGATTCCTCGTCCTGAAAGTCCAAAATAGAGGCTCAACAAGCTCATGAAAAAAAAAAAGGGAAAGAAGAAGAGAGAGCTTCATGGTAGCATGAGCCTAAACTGCTTACCAAAACTTATTTTTCAAAATTTCTAATCCACCTTCAAAATTTTCCCTATATGTCTCGTGAGTTTTTAAAAACTTTAATTTATTTGGTTAAAACGTAGCCCAAAACTCTGTTTATATTTCAAAATTCAATATATCTTCAAAACTTTCTAAAATGTTTTAAAAAAAAGGAGTTACATGGAGGCTATGATGCATCAGCGGCTACCAAATCCTGGATTGTCATGCCTACAAACCCTTAAACAAAGAACAATCCATAGGTTCCCATATCAAAATAGCCTGGACCTGTAGACCCCAAGAATCAGAATCGAATGCGAACAAGAAGTTCAATTAGCCATAAATTCATCATCCCATCATTTCTTCTAAATCAAAATCTCATTCGATTGGGGAATCAGACACTAAGAAAAAGGTTTAAAGTCGAAGATAACTACACTGACAGTTTCCCATGTAGTTTTGGAGTGACTACAATAAGGAGTATTATCGGTTCAAAGATAGCACGGTTCCTGTTGACTGTCACTTCGGATCCCAATTGACGAAGACCTCTCAATCACACTGACTCAAATATAATAGTGTCAGTTCGATGTCTTACGGATCAAAATCATCCATCGGCATACCGCTTACTCAAAGGGTACTGGCCATTCAAAAGATTGCTCCCTCCAAAAAGGTTTTTCTTCCCACCGTATATCAAGTGTCTACTTCTTTGACATTCACTCGGGGTTGTAGACACCTCCCTCGAAATTCTGGGTAAGAGAACTCTTAAAAACCTTGATTCTGAACCTAAAAGACCACACAAATCTTAGTAAACCTTAGGCAACTTAGACGCAATATAATTATCTCAAAACTTTCCAAACTATTCCAACTTGAAATAGAGCCCGAGATCTTTCCAACGGTCCAAGAATCACTTGAATTTGACTTACAGATAAAAAGATATAACAAATAACAATTTAGTCCCTATGAGACCCAAGTATCTGGCCGCAGGCCGGGCTGTAACTCGGCCCGGCAGGCCCAGATTAGGGCTGATGATGTAGTCAATGCATCTAATGATGCAGTAAAACATTTTCTTTAATTAGATAAGGCTAAACCTTTAAAATAAATCCAAACAAATCCGAAAAAATCCAAAAAAAATCAAGAAAAATCATAACTTAAAAGAGGAGAGTAACAAAAGATGAAGAAATCCTTAGAAAATCTCAAAATTAGAAAAATAACCTAAAAAATACCCAAAAATAGGAACATCCCTTAGAAAATTCCTAAAAATTTAGGAAAATTCTCCAAAAATCCTCAAAAAGCATAAAAAATTCTATAATTCATATTAAACCTTAGGAGATCACAAAACCCTTAGAAAACTAAGGAAATTTTTCGTCAATCACAAGGAAAGCCTATGTAGACCCTACCTAAAATTCACAGCTTTTCCCTATGCCCTAGGAACCCTTGAATTAGGTCAAAGAACCATATATCTACAAATTTTAGTAAGCAAAAGGCAACCAGAAAAAGGAGATGGTGGCGCACATCGGAAGAGCAGATTCATCCAAGCCCGAAACTTCGAGTTTTGGCTCCCTAGAGGTAAGTATATCTTTCTTGCTTAATTTAATTTATTTTTATTTATTTAATTATTTGATTTATTTCATTTTTTTGGAAATTAATTTATTATTGTATTTAATTAAATTTAGAAGCATTTTTTTTTGTCAAAATACGGATTTGGAGCAAGCGCTGCCAGTGGACTCAGAAAAATACCGGATTTGCATAGATCTGAGATTTTTCTGAGCCCATAATTCAAGCAACCCCACTCTCTTTACCTTTTCAAAAGTAACCAATTTTTGCTAAGATTTGAGCAGATCTCATCCCAAAAATCAGCGCAAATTGGAGCGTAAACGATGATTCATATGTTACTGGATTTTTTTGGAATTTTACTATTATTTAGAGGTATTTTACAGTTTTAAATATTTACTCAGGATTTCATAGGCTTATAAAAAATTGGACTTCAAAATTTGGGAGGCTTACATTATTTGAATGAATTTTATTTTATGAAAGAATAAAATTTTTCTTTTCTTGGCTTGATTTACAATCACACATTTTCTTTATAATTACTTATTTTCACTCGTTTGATGTTCAGGATAAATGTGGATTCAACTTTTCACCTTTCCTTCCTGCATGAAGTTTGAAGAGTGAAAGATCTTTGTGATCAAATTGAGAGGAAAAACATTAAAAAAGATAATCGTACATGAGTTATCATCATCTGGCAAAATCAAAGGACTGAGTTTGATGCTACTGTGGTGTTGATAAAAAATCTACATCACCCATGGAAGAAGTGGTTATGCACATATTATTTCAATGTGAAGCACTTTCTGAAAGAAATATTGAGACCATGTTTACTAACTCTCATGGACGTGTGTGGGAGGACAATTCATAGTTCCAAAAAGCCCAAAACAATAAAAAATTCTACCTAAGAATATCATGTAAAGCCCTAACAATAATAAACATGGCATATCATGTAAAGCCCTAACAATAATAAACATGGCATATCATGTAAAGCCCTAACAATAATAAACATGGCATATCATGTAAAGCCCTAACAATAAAGAAGGGTTCCTACTATACTAATGAGAAAGTTGGATATTATGCCAAGGATTGTTGGTACAAAAAAATGGATTACATTGCCAAAGGGAAAATACAAAGAGGAAAAAGAAGCTCATGGGGAGAAAACATAATCGGAACTTTGTGTTAACAATGTGAACATAAACAAGAACCAATATTTCATAGGTTAAGCATAATGAAACCGTATTACATCAAGAGGTTATCTGTTGCATCCAAAGAAACCCTTTCTTATATGCTAGGAGTCTTGATAAGGGACAACACTACTTTTGACGTGAAAGTTAGAGGAAATATTAGACAAAAGGTACTTAATGAAAATATTAATGTCCTAGATATTCCAAAACTTAGGGGAAAAATGTTTTATGCATATGAAACAATTGATAAATCAAGTTGTGCAATGTTGCTAAAGAAAAATGAAAGGATTGTCGCTCATTGGCACTTATTTATCATAAACATGGACGTGTAATTCATTAAGAACAATACTACCTAATCGTAGAAACTAGAGAATGAGGCATTTCCTAGGCTAAGAGATATAGCATGGAAGAAGCTACGAATTGATTGAAATCATATTTATGAAGCATCTACATTTCCAATGCCTGTGAATCATTCATTTGTACGATCTTCCACCATAATAAAAGGAAAAGTATATAATGAGACCATTTACCATTGGTACAAAGTGGTCACAATTAATGTTGACCATTGGATGTGAAATTGAGTGGCTGTATTTATTCCATTGACCAAACTCAAAGTTCAAATTTTTTTTTTTAAAACTTTGTGACACATTCAATCTGTCAGATTTCACATCGGATGATTATAAGTAATTGTGACCTCCTTGTACCAAAGATAAATGATCTTATTATATACAATCCCATAACAAAATACCTAGTGGAAGCCATCTATAGAGATGTGTGGGGCCCAAGTGGAATATCAAAGGTGCAAAATGTATTATGCCACTTTCATTGATGACTATTCAAGGTATATGAGGATTTTATTTTTTGCAAATAAATTTGTAGAATTTTAGTGCATCAAATAATTCAAAACCCTTATAAAGACTGAGTTCAATTCAAGAATCAAGAAGTTGTTGACAAATAATGATGGAGAGTTCTTGTTAGATGAATTCGATGAATTCTTGAAAAAAAACGTAATCAAGAGGCAATTGATATGTGTTGAAATACCTTAATAAAACGAGATTATTTAGACGAAAAATTGGCACACTGTAGAAGTTGATCGAGTAATGTTGACTAGAAAAAACTTGCCTAGCTATAATGGGTTGAGGCAATGCGCACTACAATGTGCTACAATGTACTTGATTGATTGCATGCCGTAGAGAGAAGGTATAAACGTGTAATATCTCATTCTCCATAAGAAGAGACCCAAATTACAGATCTACATGTTCTCAGATATAGAAACTATGTGAGGTTTGCTGGAGATCATGATAAAGTTGGTAAAAAGCTATAAAGTACATCTTTCATGGGTAAACATGGGAAAGATAAGCATAACGATGTATTGATTAAAACACAACCCACCACCCCTGTGAAAGTAGAGATGTGAAGTTTGTGAGCAAGAATAATGACAATAAGCTTTATAAGAAGCTAAATAAGGAGATGATTTGTCGACAGCCAATGAAGACTCAAAGTCCCTCTTGAAGCCAACTACTCATGTGCCATTAAAAGTAAAGGTTACTAATTACTCATACTCTCAAACTTAAGGATAAATCAAGCGTTATCCAGAAAGGCAGAGGTGCCTAGTTCAAAGGTTGAATTTTTTTATTATTATAATATGCGTCGCGCATACAAGATGCATGACAAAGACAAGACTGAGACACGTAGTTTTGTAGAGAAAAAATTCCATGGTGGTAACATGCCATGGACAAAGAGATGAGCGAATTTAGATTGTGATTGTGGTGAAGATTGTGCTTTTAGAAAATCAAATTTATGACTCTAATTATCATAAACCAAAGAAGACCACATTACATAGCTCAAGTGAATATCAAATATGAATGGGCTTGGGATTAGCTCCATGCCTTTTTATAACATTGCCTCTTTCTATTTCAATAGGTTGGGTTGGTTGCTTGAAGGGCTATTTGATCCGATCAACTGCGTAAGGTCAATAACAAGTGACAGAACCAGAGAGCATGGGTTTAAAGGAGAAAAGACAGACAGCGACCGTAAGGGGGTTTCAATTCAAAAGTGGCCCATTAATTTACAATCTCTTGCGTTTTTACAGGAGAAATATCTCCTATTGACACGCCAACATGCAATAAAAATGGAAAGAAATAGATTGAAAACATAAGGTACACCCAACAAGGATGTGAGCTTGCTTAACTTATGATATTTGAGACGGGAATTCTACTCTTTCATATTCTTTGTCTTGCATATTTAAATGGGGAGATTGGGATTCAATCTTGTTAAAATTAAATCTTGTTATCCTTGGCCTTTGATCTTCTCTCAATCCTTCCTTTGCTTTGATTAATCGATTACGGCCCTTAGGTTGAAATTCTCGCAAAAACCAACGATGCATTATGAATGACTTAAGACATATTTCGTATCCTAAATCCATCTTTAAGATAAGTTTTTGGAAAGAGACTGCATTTGAATTGTGGACCTCATTAGAACGTTTTCCAGGTTAAAAGAGAATTGTTTGTGAAGGAAAGTGCCCATACATTTTAGTAAAATAAGTGGATTGTTTCAGCATGGAGAAATCGATAAGTACCCAAATGTTGATTAGAGAAGTACCCATATGTCTTAAACATTGGATAGCGTCCCAACGACCAAGCTGATGACTTCTACCACTTCCCTTTGTTTTAAATATTGGAACAAGTTGAAGTAATATTTAACAAAATGATGAATCAAACCAGCTCAACTTCAAACCGATGGGGGGCAATCCAAGTCGTAAGAACCTTGGAATTTCCCAATTCCCTCTAGTTCTTTACGTTTAACTTTTTATTTTCAAATCCTATCCATATCCCAATTTGAGTAAGGAATCCCCCAAGTTTAATCTTGTGAATCAAAATTGGTACTCTGATGAATCTGGCATGAGTCCATATTTTTACATGCCGAATAAGAATATTAAATGCCTAAAACACCACTAATGCAGAGAACTCTACACACCCATCTAAACTGATATAGTCTCAGAATATCTGCATAGAACTCTTTGTATATTGATTTTTTATCGAAGAATATACAAGACCAGTATAAATATACAACCAGTAATGGTTATGGATAGATACCTATCGTACATATCATAGTTAATGATAGATATTTATCAAACATATCAAGGACACCTGATCAGATCATAATCAAGATATACATATCCATACAAGGACATCTAATCTTATGAATCAAGAGATACATATCTATCCGATAACACAATACACATCCATGCGGTAACAACCCCCCCCCCCCCCCCCCCCCCCCCTTCTCCCCCCCCCACCCTCAAACTTAGGATGTTTTTAGAGAGAGCAACATGAGTTTGAACAACAATTTTGGAATCGAGCGATTGGATCTTTAGGTGTGATGGATCTTAGATTCGAAGTTCATAATAGTAAGATCCAAGACAGATCAGTAGGCAGAACATGACAGGCTCGAGTAATGATATCCGAAGGCCTAAAAAATAGAAGGAAAAAACGAAGTAGACTCGAGCAGCAACAAATCAATAGTCCTTAGGGACAGATGACCAGATCAGAGTAGCCTCAAGCAACAACAGACCACCAGACTCTAGAATATACGGGATCGAATAACGAAGAACTTGATCATTAGACATGATTGAGTAACGAAAAACTCGATCATACAAAAGATCAGAACACCAAAACAAAATAGGCCATGAGAGAACACAAATGGACCAACAATCAACTGTCCCTTTTTTTTTTCAAGTCAAGTTTCAACTGGTCAACGATAGCATCAAATCATAGAGACAAAAGCAGGCAGAGGGGTGATTTCTCAGTTGAGGCGAATTAGCCATTTTCAGAGGCTATTTTTCAGCGGCAGGTTCCAAGAGATACATATCCAGACAAAGACACCTAATCTTATCAAGAGATACACATCCATACGATAATACGATACATATTGGCCCGTCAAACTCAAGATCCTTGAGAGAGAGCAGATAGAGTTTGAGCAGCAATTTTGGAATCAGCAGTTGGATCTTAACTTCAGATTGCTTGATCAACAAATACAGTTGGACCTTAGATTCGAAGTTTCAAACCCTTGTTTTGACAGTCTCTCTCGTGCTCTATCACTCTTTGCACCAGTCTCTCTCTCTCTCTCTATATATATATATATATATATATATATATATATATAATTTCTCTCTCTGTTTTTCCTAAATGGCTATCATGATTTTGAGTACTCAGGTTGTCCAAATTATTGCCCTCCCTCGAAGCTTTCCAAGAATCTCCCTCGTGCTTCCTTCACTCCGTCACCACCCCATACCTGCGAAAATTGAACAAGACATGGTGCATGGGGGTTTCCCCAAAACCATGAGTGAGCGGCTCCAAGTCCTTAGAAAAGTCTCAATAACTTCCCCTATGGCCCTGAGACGATCTTGAAAAGGGCTAGAGAATACAATCCTGGAACTATGGTTAATAGTAGCCATAATGTAGTTTCAAATGTTGCAAAGGTTAGGGTTTTCAATTGGGGTGAACAAGTTTTGGGCTTCTTTCGGTGTTTCTGAAGTTAATGTTTCAAAGAAAGGTAAAGTTGTAAAATAAGATTTTCCAAGGAGGACCCAACCCTTATGCACAAAGAACTAGGATTTTCAGAGCCTACTATTATGCACAAAGAACTAGGATTTTGGGCCTGGGTTTTTGCTGTCCCCACCTCAAGCGTTGTTCCAATCCCTGGTTTTTATTTGCGGTCTCTACCTCCCAGTACTCTTCCGATCCCTCGCTTTTTAATAAAGAAGCAAGCCATTACAGATACTGCAACAAGAGTCTCTCAACGCCTCCTCAACATTGTCCTCTGAGTAATTTTTTGCATGTTTTAGGGTTTACTACTGGTTATTCTGTGGTTTCCTTTTTCTTTTGTGGTTTCATTATTTGAGTATTTCCTCTATTTTTTTTCAAAAGAAAAAGATTAAAAAGAGGAGGCATGGTGAGACTTGGTTGGGGGACTGGTTAGGGGATGGTAAGATGCCTAATGAGGAAGAATAAAAAATATATAAAAAAAACGGTAAATAGTTGGGTATAAAATGTCTTTTTTTAGTTTTTTTTTTTTTCCCTTGTATCGGGAGGTGGAAATTTGGGAAATAGTAAAGACTTATTGGGCTGTATGTTGATGTAAATTGTAATTTATATTTTTTGTTCTATACAGAGGGTATGAGAATTTGAAAAATGGTATAGATTTGGAAATTGTGATTATCTTCTTCTTTTTTTTTGTGCTAGAGTTGGGAATTTGGGAAGCGGTGTAATTTTTTAGAGTTTACAATTTGATGTTGATGTAAATTGTAATTATCTTCCATTTTGACCCTTAATGAAAGATTAGTTTTTCTTTTTCATATTCTTGATAAAGTCTCAGAATATCTGCAGATAACTCTCTGTATAATGATTTTTTATCAAATAATACAAGACCAGTATAAAAATACAGCCAGTTACAGTGATGGATAGTTACCTATCATATATATCACAGTTAGAGATAGACACCTATCACAAATATCAAACGCACCTAATCTTATCAAGAGATACATATTGATACAATAACTCAATACATAGAGAGACATAAGATAGTATAGAAGTTAACAAGAAAAATGGCAAAAATATCAATTTAGTATGGTAATTCTCCTCTCAAATTTCAAATTTTGCCATTTGAGTGTGAGATTTCATGACTAAATAATGAGGACATGGCAATAATGTTAGTATCTTTGGTTTGGAAAATGCTAGTTTGTATTTCAAGACTACTTGTAACTTAATTTTTCAAATTATTTTATGTAGGGAGAGAAAGGTTGGGGGTTTTTGTCGTATATTGAAACTAGAGCAACGAAAGAGCAATATTTATATAGAAACTCTCCAGCCTTATATTGATGGAATAAAGGGGATAGAAACTCTCCAGCCTTATATTCATGGAATAAAGGGGAAAGTGTAACTGGCATACGATGCGCAGCCGCACATGTACATGTGCGTAGTTGTTGGGGGTTGGGGTTGCACCCTCATAGAAGCGCCTTTATCCTATTCACAGGTGTGGGTGGGGCTCACCGCTCCCTATCGTTTTTGGGCCACGACCTTGACTCATTTTCTTGCATATTGGATGGCATGCGTGCACTGTATTTTTAGCCGTTGGATCATGTGTCACAAAATACTGGTAGTGAATGACCAGTCTATGTTTGGGCTTTTGGCAGTTGTGAACATTAACCACCAATTAACAATCATATTACGTTGTTAACATCACAAGTATTCACTTGAAAAGCCACAGTTACTCTATAAATAGGGGTTTGACTTTTTTTATTGCAACACAATTTTTTATGCCATTTTCTCACTCCTACTTATTTTCTCTCTCTAAAACCTCATACTTATTTTCTCACTCTAAATTGATGCTTATGTCCCTCTCTACGTTAAGCTAACTCTAGCGTTGAAGGCTCACCATTTTAGCATATGAAATTGGCAAGATTATTTGTGACCTTCTGTTTTTAGGTATCCAGAGATCTGATTTGCTTTTGTTAGTCTATATGCCCATTGATTTTTGTCAGTAGGAAGGAAATTGGAAAAATTATAAAAAAAACACCCTAAAATGGACTATCTATGCAATTTACTCCCACTCGAATCTTTTCTCTCATTTTTTTCCCAAAGCAATCTTTTCTTGCAAAAACCCCTCCACGGTAAAGAGTTTTTATTTTTTGGATGGAAATGCCTTTCCCGTGCAAACCAAATCAATTCGCGGGTTCCAAGTAACGTACTGTCAGAGCACATCTTTGCACTACAGGAGCGCGTCTTTGCACTGCTGGAGCGTGTTCTCATAATACTGGAGCACTGTGGCTCAGACCTGCATTGCCAGAGCGTACATTCAGAATGCCAGAGCGCTTGTTTATACTGCTGAAGAGCGGTCCTCCATTGCCGAAGCGCTGTGGCTACAGAGACTTCATTGCCGGAGCGCGTCTTTGCACTACCGGAGCGAGTTCTCATAATGCCGGAGCGCTGCAGCTTAGACCTGCATTGCCGGAGCGCACATTCAGAATGCCGGAGCGTGTGTTTATACTGCCGGAGAGCGTGTGATAATAGGAGAGAGAAAGCCGTGTGAAAACAAACAAGGGTAGTTTAGTCTTATTTCATGCTACTTTTCGATTTGCAAAAAAAAATTATTTGGGGAAAAAAGTGAGAGAAAAGATTGAGGTGAGGGTAAGTTGCATAGATACTCCATTTTAAGTTGTTTTTTATAATTTTCCGAATGAAATATAGTCCTAATACAGTGCCCTTGCATAGCTAAAAATAAGAATGCCCTCTAATCCTTCTTCAATCGTTCTTTAAATCCTTCATACACAAAAGTTTAGCCCTCAGTTCACCCACAAATTTTCAACAATTAAATACTATATTTGGATGAAGCAATGGAAGCAACTACAATTTTCGTCAAAGTGATGAGTCAAAGTTTCACTCAACTTAATTGATTTGATGTGAGAGAGAGAGAGAGAGTAAGTATTTGGAAATTAAGTCCACTTAAAATTAGCCTCTACTCAACCAAACATATGAGTTATAAATTATAGTAAGTAAACTCAAATCAAGCGATATTGAGTTAGAGGAATAATTTTCAGTGGGAACAATAATATATAACTTACCACCTCATGGAAGGAATATCAAAAGAAAATGAAGCAGTTGATATTGAGTTAGTCGACCTTCAACAATTTCTTCATATAAAAAGAGAGAATACTGTGGGAAAGAAAGATGAAGCAATGAAATCTCAATCCAAAGCTAATTTAGTGGAGCACAAGTCCAAGGCAATGGCTCAAAACACTAAAAGACATTACTTTCCCCATAACAAACAAGATGGTCCTAAGAATAATAAATTTAAAAAGAAAAGAAACGAAAGGGAGTCTGCTTTGTTTGTAGAAAACCTATATTTTGCTCAAAGGAATACCAACACTGGAAAATGCCTCAAAAGCCTTAAAGTTAAGGTAAGTATGATCACCAAAGAGAAATTTACTGATTGTAATCACTAAAGTAAATATGAGAAAGTTGGTGGGTAGACATCGGCATTACCATTCATATTTCAAACAATCGAAACCTCTTTAAGCATGAACTGATGAATGATGAAAACTTAGTTTAGTTAAGAACTTAAGTCATTGCCAAGATTCTTGCTAAGGCCATTAATATTGAAATAGACTGTAGACTTTATACTTATAAATAAAACATAGAAACTGGTGGATTTGGAGAGAAGCCATTAATAGTGAAATATACTTTATAAATGTTAATAAAACGTAGCTGACCTACCACTAGTTTCTAAACTTATAGGTTGTAAATGAATATTTATAAATGATGATGGGCTATTTAATAACTACAAAAGGATTCAAATGAATATAAGATATATACTATACAATTGTTTTTAGCAATAGTTTTAATAAATCATTTAGTTATTTACCAAATAAATGTAAAAACATCATTTCTAAATAGTACACCAAATGAAGAGATTTATATGGAATAATCCAACAGGTTTGTTATGTTGAACATGAAAAAAAAGTTTGTAAATTGGTTAAATCTCTTTATAGTATGAAGCAGACACCTAAACAATGGCATAAAAAATTTGATACTATATTGATATTAAATGGTTTTAAGAAGAATAAAGCAGACATTGCATGTCTATATATAGATGCTGATGAACAATTTAGGAGAAGCTAATATGATACTTGATATCAAAATCGTGACGGAAAAATGTGCTAGTTTTAACAAAATTTCACCATTTTGAAAAAATGCTTCATAAGTTTGTGCATAATGATTTTATAAGTCGGTCATTATAACCAATAGACACTCTTATAAACTTAAATAATAGCGAAGAGAGATGCATTTCTCAAATAGAATATGCAAAGATCATTAGTAGTTTAATGTATATTATGAGCAGTGCTAGTCGTGACGTTGCATATGCAGTGGGCGAACTTAGTAGACATACAAATTGCCCCAGTAGTAATATCTTATAAATTAAAATATTTAAAAGGAACTACTGATTATCTTACACATTATGTGGGGTCATCCCGAGGGGTTAGAAGGATAGTGATGAAAATGAAATATAGAAGCTGCCCAATATTTACTAATAACATCTGGATGGCTATTTATATCAATGGGTGGAGCGCTATCATGGGGATCAGCGAACTTGCATTATGCACTAAGGGAACCCAAATTCATTGCTTAGGGTATGTTTGACCAAGGAAGATCTTGAATATTCAAGATTAAATAAAGGTAATGCTAGTTTTTCATATATTTGTGTTACACATTACCCTAATATATATTTTTATGGTATTTGTTTGATTGCGTTCCTATATTTCATAATTTTTACAAGTGCCTTCCAATATTTCATAATTTTTACAAGAGAAGTTAAGAAAAGCAATACACGTGTAGTTCTAGTGAGAGAAAATATGAAAAGATTATTGTCAGCACCAAGAACATATCATAGAGATATTAGAGTTAAGAGAGAGAGAGATAAGAAGAGACATGATCCAAGCATGGGCATTAGGCGCCACGTTGATGGCTCTTTCGCTCAACACAATTAAAGCCTTTGCTCGCACCCAACTTCCTCCTTGATGTTGGAATTTATGGAAGTTTTGATTCGAATTTGTGGAAAAATAGCAAATAATAGTATAAATGATAAAGAAGAAGCAATATTTACTCAAAAAGGTTTCACTATTGCATTTAGAACAGTAAAAAAACATGAGTTACATAAAAGTAGTGTGGACCAAAGGACCACACTTACATTTGTAGCTTTTTGCAATAGTAGACATCTCTCGTTTTTTTGATGTTCTTTATGGTCATGCGAGAGTCTCATTATATAGTTGCTTTCACCACCATTTATTGCCGGTTTCGATTTATCCTAGAGGTCTTCTTTGCTTCATCACTGCCATTTTTCTAATGTTCTATACTTATACCTTTGTCCTACTTTTCTTATATGTTCAACGGGTTTAGTTAGAAGAGAGAGAAGGTAGAATGATGTGGAAAGAGAGAGTTCCACTGATAGTCGATAAGTGACATGACGATGTTGATGACGACCTCTATGATGAGGAATAAGTTTTATCATGAATGAAAGATTTTATTTTAACATACCCTTAAGTTGTCATTCTTGTGATATTTTTGAACTGGATGAATTTTTCTGTATAAATTATCTTCATATAGATGTTTG